>NC_083388.1:13075500-13392666 GCF_031755915.1 Ziziphus jujuba
TCGTATCACGGGTCTTATATCTTCAGATATGGATAAACTGATGGAATTTGGTGTAGGTTTATGTTGTTGTACCCTAGAGCACAATCATTTAAGGTGTTAGTCAAGAATGATTGTTGTTGGTTCTTGGTTCTTGGTTCTTGATTTTGTTTTTTTTTTTTTTTGGTTTGTTTAGGTTTTGTTTCTGGTTTTAATGGAGGTTTAGGATTCTTGAGAAGGTTGTTAGCTTTTGGGAAGAAGAAGAAACCAAAAATGTAGTAGTTGAGAGAGAGAGAGCCAAAAATGTTGTTTTTCAAAATCTGTTTTTTGAATATTTTCTTTCTCAACGTTTTTCATTACAATTTTCATACTTTTAAATACATCAAAAAGACAATAAGGCATGCTGCCATATTGAGCAATAAATGCAAAAGCATTAAAAGTAACCAACCAAGCCAAACTACCTCAACTAACACTAATCAATGTGCTGGGCATGCAAGAAACCTTCTTTAATGGGCAGTTCAGCTTGTCTAAGGCATTTGAATTTGAAAACCAGCTCCATTTGACTTGAAAATTGGAGGGAAGCCTTTTTGAATATTAAACTATGTTCTATCCAAAAACCAGATAAAACAAAGTCCATTTAGCCATTCAAAGGTAATCAAACCCGAGGCAGTTTTGCCCAGTTTTCTGGGCAACAACACTGCACAAGGGTCAGATTGTTTAGGGCTTAACTCAGCCTTCCCAGCTCCAAATTGGGCCATTCTTTTTTCGGCTGATTTCTCTGCATATCTAGTTTATCATATCCAAAATTCAGGTCCAAATACCAAACCCACTTCAAATAGAATCCAAGGAAGTGGACTTATGTTGCTGGAAATACAATTCCAGCAACTAGACAAAAAAGGCATTAAGCTAGAAAATGAGCTTAGGGCATTACAAAAAGAATATTATTCTTGAACATTACAAGATAAAATAAAATGCATAAACATAAACAATGTTTGGTCTTTGATGTTGCAAAACAAAGAGTGCAAGTGTAACCGAACTACCTTGCACATTGTAGCAAGATCACCACATTTCAACACTCCTCATTGGTGTTCTTGCTTGAAATATTTAGAAGCTTCCTCAAGGTCTCAAATCTTGCTTTTGGAAGTGGCTTGGTGAAGAAATCTACAAGGTTATCTTCAGTCTTGATATATTCCAAGCTTACTTCTCCATTTTCTTCAAACTCCCTCAAAGAGTGATACTTCACCGGTATGTGTTTTGTCCTTCCATGTTGAACGGGGTTCTTGGCTATTGATATGGCTGAAGTGTTATTACATTTGATGATGGTTGAACCCTTTTGAGGATAACCAAGGTCCTCCAATAATTTCCTAAGCCAAATGCATTGATTTGCACATGAAGAGCAAGCAATGTACTCGGCTTCGACGGTGCTTTGAGCGGTTGTTGCTTGCTTCTTTGCATTCCATGAGAATGGTCCACTACCAAGTGAGAAAAGATACCCAGAAGTGCTCTTCATATCATCCAAGCATCCAGCCCAATCACTATCTGAGTAGGCCATTAATCTCATCACATATTGCCTATCATACCAAGCTCCAAAGTCTTGTGTTCCTTTTAAGTATCTAAGAATTCTTTTGGCACCTACAAAATGGTTTTGGGATGGTGCTTGCATATATCTAGACAAAACACATGTGGCATGCATAATATTCGGTCTTGATGAACATACATAGAGCAAACTTCCTATCATGCTTCTATATAGGGTCGGGTTTACCTTTGGTGTGCCATCATCCTTCTTGTATTTGTCTCCTTGGCTCATTGGTGTTGACATTGGCTCGCATTCATCAAGGTTGAACTTTTTCAAAAGATCTTTGATGTATTTCTCTTGAGATATGAAAATACCCTAGAGCATTGCATCACTTCCACTCCAAGGAAGTAATTCATTTCACCAAGGCTTGACATGTCAAACTCCTTTTCAAGTTCATTTTTCAAAACTTCCACATTCTTTTCATTTTCACCCGTGACCAACAAATCATCCACATAGAGTGAGATAACAATCATGCCTTCTTCATTCCTTATGTATAGTGTTGGCTCATTTGGACTCCTCCTAAAGCCTTGGTAGGTCAAGTAACCATCAATCTTGCCATACCAAGCCCTAGGTGCTTGCTTTAACCCGTAAAGTACCTTGTGTAGATGGTAGACTTTGTCCTCATGTCCTTGAACAATGAAGCCCTCGGGTTGCTTGACATAAACCTCCTCTTGAAGCACACCATTCAAGAAAGCCGACTTTACATCAAGGTGGTACACCTTCCATGACATTGAGGCCGAGATGGATAGGATGAGCCTTATGGTCTCCATTCTTGCAACCGGTGCAAACGTCTCTCCATAATCTACACCCGCTTGTTGTGCATAGCCTTTTGCCACAAGCCTTACCTTGTGCTTGCATATTGTTCCATCCGGGTTGAACTTGGTCCTAAAGATCCACTTTACACCAATTGGTTTCTTGTTTTTAGGTTTAGAAACCAAAGACCAAGTTTCATTCTTTTCTATCATATCCATTTCGGTTTGCATGGCCTCCATCCACTCTTTCTTTTGAATAGCTTCTTGAGCATTGGTAGGATCACTCAAGGCAACATTGCACCTTTCATATATTTCAAGCAATGGCCTTTCTCCTCTAACACCATCTCCAATCTCCAATTCGACTCCAATGGTCTCAAGTGCATCCTCCTCATCATCTTCATTTTCTTCATTGTCATTGTCATTGGTTTCTTCTTCTCCATCATCCAACCGAGCATTATCTTCATGGACAAGAAGCTCCTCCTTTGTCCAATCCCAAACAGCATCTTCATCAATCTTTGGCATGTCCTTCACAAGGGCATTGGTGTTTTTCATGGCACCATAGCTAGAATGCCCAACCCTTTTATGCCAAAGTTGAGAAATGGACTCCACTTTGGTTTTTAAGGCTTGTTCATTCTTAACTAGGTCCAATCTATAGCTTTTGTCCTTCAATGGTACCTTAACCAGCTCATTACCACAAGCATCATATATGATACATACATCTTTTGCAAAATTTAAAGCAAAGCCTCTTTCTACCAATTGTGTTACACTAAGCAAGTTGTCACATAAACTAGGAACATATAGCACATCTTTTATTATTTTGGTACCTTCTTTGGTGTTCAAGCACACATTTCCTTTGCCTTCTACTTCCATGAACCCGCCATCACCAATCTTCACTTTGGTTTTGTAGTTTCGGTCAAGCTCCATAAAACCATCCTTTTGGAAACTCATGTGGTGTGAGCAACCACTATCCACAAGCCAACCGAGGCCACTACTTGTGGCCTTAAGGCATGTGGCCACAAATAGGTTCTCGGCTTCTTCATTAACCACATTGGCTTGTTGTCTCCTTTGCTTGCATACTTTGGCAATGTGGCCTTTTCCTCCACATCTTTTACAAGATGCATCCGGTCTCAAAAACACTTGGATGGTAGATATCCAAGCTTCTTGCAATGAGGGCAAGGTGGATGCCCTCCTCGATTTTGATGGCTTTGTTGTTATTGTTGTTGTTGTTGATTCCATCCACTTTTGTTGTTGTTTGTGTTATTGTTGGTTGTAAAACCAGTTTGGTTGGTGTTGTTGCTCTTCCTTCCTTTATTCTTTTTTTTGTTGCCGTGGCCACCATAGAATGCACTCTCTATGGTCTCCTCCTTTCTAATGGCTCTCCTTTGTTCGGTTGCTTGAAGAGCATTGATGAGCTCACTCAAAGTTATTTCACTAAGATTTTTAGATTCTTCAAGGGAGGAAATCTTAGCTTCAAACCTTTCGGGTAAGCTCACCAATACTTTCTCTACTACCCTTTGATCGGTCAATTGCTCACCAAGGACCCGAATTTGATTTACCACTTTGTGCATCCTTTCCGTGAAATCCTTGACAAGCTCATTCTCCTTCATCTTCAAGGTCTCAAACTCTCTTCTTAGGTTTAAAACTTGCATTTGCCGAGTTCTAGTATTTCCATGGAGCTCCTCTTGAAGCTTTATCCAAACCTTTCTAGCACTTGTGCATGACATTATCCTTGTAAAAATGGAATCACTCACAGAGGAGTAAAAGGCAGTGAGGGCCTTGAACCCCTTGGCAACTTCGGCCTCATGTGCATTTCTTTGTGCTTGGGTTGCATTAGCTCTCAACTCTTCCACTACATAACCTTCTTCTATAACTTCCCATAAACCAAAGGCTTGAAGGTAGGCTTTCATTTTTATACTCCAAATGGAATAGTTTTGGCCTTCAAACTTAGGTGGTGTTGGGGTTGTTGAAATGTGGTGATCTTGCCACAATGTGCAAGGTAGTTTGGTTACACTTGCACTCTTTGTTTTGCAACATCAAAGACCAAACACTATTTATGTTTATGCATTTTATTTTGTCTTGTAATTTTTAAGAACAATATCCTTTTTGTAATGCCCTAAGCTCATTATCTAGCTTAAGGCCTTTTTTGTCTAGTTGCTGGAATTGTATTTCCAGCAACATAAGTCCACTTCCTTGGATTCCGTTTGAAGTAGGTTTAGGATTTGGACCTGAATTTTGGATATGATAAACTAGATATGCAGAGGAAGCAGCAGAAAAAATAATGGCCCAATTTGGAGCTAGGAAGGCTGAGTTAAGCCGAAAACAATCTGACCCTTGTGCAGTTTTGTTGCCCAGAAAACTGGGCAAAACTGCCTCGGGTTTGATTACTTTTGAATGGGTAAATGGACTTTGTTTTATCTGGTTTTTGGCTAGAACATATTTTAATATTCAAACAGGAATCCCTCCAATTTTCAAGTCAAATGGAGCTGGTTTTCAAATTCAAATACCTTAGACAAGCTGAACTGCCCATTAAAGAAGGTTTCGTGCATGCCCAGCACATTGATTAAAGTTAGTTGAGGTAGTTTTGCTTGGTTGGTTACTTTTAATGCTTTTGTATTTATTGATCAATATGGAAGCATGCCTTATTGTCTTTTTGATGTATTTAAAAGTATGAAAATTGTAATGAAAAACGTTGAGAAAGAAAATATTCAAAAAACAGATTTTGAAAAACAACATTTTTGGCTCTCTTTCTCTCAATTGCTACATTTTGGTTTCTTCTTCTTCCCAAAAGCTAACAACCTTCTCAAGAACCCTAAACCTCCATTAAAACCAGAAAACAAACCTTAACAAACCCAAAAAAAAAAAATCAAGAACCAAGAACCAACAACAATCATTGTTGACTAACACCTTGAATGATTGTGCTCTAGGGTACAACAACATAAACCTACACCAAATTCCATCATGGTATCAGAGCATAGTATAATTTCTTAGGACCTTGTGAGCTTTCAACCTAGACCATTTTATTTGTGAGAGGATCCCCCACCTAAAGCCTTCCAACTGAAACCAAAACCTCCCAAAAAGACTAGTTGAAACTCACCAAAACACCACCACCCGAAAGCTGGTTCTTGTGTCCATTTTTCAAAACTTTTCAAAAACCATTTTTTCAAATGGCCTCACAATCCTTTGCAACCCCAAAACCTCCTAAGTTTGAAGGCCAAAACTATTCTATTTGGAGTATAAAAATGAAAGCCTACCTTCAAGCCTTTGGTTTATGGGAAGTCATAGAAGAAGGTTATGTAGTGGAAGAGTTGAGAGCTAATGCAACCCAAGAACAAAGAAATGCACATGAGGCCAAAGTTGCCAAGGGGTTCAAGGCCCTCACTGCCTTGCACTCCTCCATGAGTGATTCCATTTTTACAAGGATAATGTCATGCACAAGTGCTAAAGAGGTTTGGATAAAGCTTCAAGAGGAGTTCCATGGAAATACTAGAACTCGGCAAATGCAAGTTTTAAACCTAAGAAGAGAGTTTGAGACCTTGAAGATGAAGGAGAATGAGCTTGTCAAGGATTTCACGGAAAGGATGCTCAAAGCGGTAAATTAAATTCGAGTCCTTGGTGAGCAATTGACCGATCAAAGGGTAGTAGAGAAAGTATTGGTGAGCTTACCCGAAAGGTTTGAAGCTAAGATTTCCTCCCTTGAAGAATCTAGAAATCTTAGTGAAATAACCTTGAGTGAGCTTATCAATGCTCTTCAAGCAACCAAATAAAGGAGAGCCATTAGAAAGGAGGAGACCATAGAGAGTGCATTCTATGGTGGCCACGGCAACAAAAGGAAGAATAAAGGAAGGAAGAGCAACAACACCAACCAAACCAGTGTTACAACCACCAACAACACAAACAACAACAAAAGTGGATGGAATGAAAAAAACCAACAACAAAGCCATCAAAACCGAGGAGGGCATCCACCTTGCCCTCATTGCAAAAAGCTTGGACATCCACCATGCAAGTGTTTTTGGAGGCCGGATGCATCTTCTGAAACATGTGGAGGAAAAGGCCACATTGCCAAAGTATGCAAGCAAAGGAGACAAAAAGCCAATGTGGTTAATGAAGAAGCTGAGAACCTATTTGTGGCCACATACCTTAAAGCCACAAATAGTGGTCTCGGTTGGCTTGTGGATAGTGGTTGCTCACACCACATGAGTTTCCAAAAGGAAGGCTTTATGGAGCTTGACCGAAACTACAAAACCAAAGTGAAGATTGGTGATGGCCAGTTCACAAAAGTAAAAGGCAAAGGAGATGTGTGCTTGAACACCAAGGAAGGTGCCAAAATTATAAAAGATGTGCTATATGTTCCTAGTTTGTGTGAAAACTTGCTTAGTGTAGCACAATTGGTACAAAGAGGCTTTGCTTTAAATTTTGCAAAAGATGGATGTATCATATATGATGCTTGTGGTAATGAGCTGTTTAAGGTACCATTGAAGGACAAAAGCTATAGATTGGACCTAGTTAAGAATGAATAAGCCTTAAAAACCAAAGTGGAGTCCATTTCTCAACTTTGGCATAAAAGACTTGGGCATTCTAGCTATGGTGCCATGAAAAACACCAATGTCGTTGTGAAGGAGATGCCAAAGATTGAGGAGATGAAAAGCCTATGTGATGTATGCCAACTAGGGAAATCCACACGGCTTCCATTCCCTAAAGCCAGTTCATGGAGAGCTAAGGAGAAGCTTGAGCTAGTCCATTCGGATGTGTGTGGACCGATGAGTTTGTCATCAATTGGAAGATGTAAGTACTTCCTAACCTTCATTGATGACTACTCAAGGATATGTTGGGTATATTTTCTAACAACCAAGTCAAAGTGCTTGAGAAGTTCATGGAATTCAGGAAGATGGTGGAAACCCAAAGCAATGCAAAGATGAAGTACTTGAGAACCGACAATGGTGGAGAATATACAAGCTTGGCTATGGAGGATTTTTGCAAAGACAATGGAATGGTGCATCAATTCACAACACCATACACACCACACAAAATGGTTTTTGTGAGAGGAAAAATAGGACCTTGATGGAGATGGCAAGGTGCATGATACATGAGAAGAACATGCCAAAGAAGTTTTGGGCCGAAGCCATATACACGGCTAGCTACATCCAAAACCGAGCATACACCAAAGCCAATGAGTCCAAGACACCCTATGAGATATGGTATGGACAAAAACCATCTTTGGACAACATAAAAATCTTTGGAAGTGTTTGTTTTCTCCATGTTCATCAACACATGAGAGACAAGCTTGACAAAAGGGCAAACGTGGGCATCTTGGTCGGCTTTAGTGAGGTTACCGAAGGTTTTAGGGTTTTCAACTTGGAAACCAAGAAACTTGTGGTTACAAGGGATGTGAGGATTGATGATGATGCTGTTTGGGATTGGACAAAGGAGGAGCTTCTTGTCCATGAAGATAATGCTCGGTTGGATGATGAAGAAGAAGAAACCAATGACAATAACAATGAAGAAAATGAAGATGATGAGAAGGATGCACTTGAGGCCATTGGAGCCGAATTGGAGATTGGAGATGGTGTTAGAGGAGAAAGGCCATTGTCCGAAATATATGAAAGGTGCAATGTTGCCTTGAGTGATCCTACCAATGCTCAAGAAGCTATGCAAAAGAAAGAATGGATGGAGGCCATGCAAACCAAAATGGATATGATAGAAAAGAATGAAACTTGGTCTTTGGTTTCTGAACCTAAAAACAAGAAACCAATTGGTGTAAAGTGGATCTTTAGGACCAAGTTCAACCCGGATGGAACAATATGCAAGCACAAGGCAAGGCTTGTGGTAAAAGGCTATGCACAACAAGCGGGTGTAGATTATGGAGAGACGTTTGCACCGGTTGCAAGAATGGAAACCATAAGGCTCATCCTATCCATCTCGGCCTCAATGTCATGGAAGGTGTACCACCTTGATGTAAAGTCGGCTTTCTTGAATGGTGTGCTTCAAGAGGAGGTTTATATCAAGCAACCCGAGGGCTTCATTGTTCAAGGACATGAGGACAAAGTCTACCATCTACACAAGGCACTTTACGGGTTAAAGCAAGCACCTAGGGCTTGGTATGGCAAGATTGATGGTTACTTGATCTACCAAGGCTTTAGAAGGAGTTCAAATGAGCCAACACTATACATAAGGAATGAAGAAGGCACGATTGTTATCTCACTCTATGTGGATGATTTGTTGGTCACGAGTGAAAATGAAAAGAATGTGGAAGTTTTGAAAAATGAACTTGAAAAGGAGTTTGACATGTCAAGCCTTGGTGAAATGAATTACTTCCTTAGAGTGGAAGTGACGCAATGCTCTAGGGGTATCTTCATATCTCAAGAGAAATACATCAAAGATCTTTTGAAAAAGTTCAACCTTGATGAATGCAAGCCAATGTCAACACCAATGAGCCAAGGAGACAAATACAAGAAGGAGGATGGTACACCAAAGGTAAACCCGACCCTATATAGAAGCATGATAGGAAGTTTGCCCTATGTATGTTCATCAAGACCAAATATTATGCATGCCACATGTGTTTTGTCTAGATATATGCAGGCACCATCCCAAAATCATTTTGTAGGTGCCAAAAGAATTCTTAGATACTTAAAAGGAACACAAGACTTTAGAGTTTGGTATGACAGGCAAGATGTGATGAGATTAATGGCCTACTCGGATAGTAATTGGGTTGGATGCTTGGATGATATGAAGAGCACTTCGGGGTATCTTTTCTCACTTGGTAGTGGACCATTCTCATGGAATGCAAAGAAGCAAGCAACAACAGCTCAAAGCATCGCCGAAGCCGAGTACATTGGTTGATCTTCATGTGAAAATCAATGCATTTGGCTTAGGAAATTATTGGAGGACCTTGGTTATCCTCAAGAGGGTTCAACCATCATCAAATGTGATAACACTTCAGCCATATCAATAGCCAAGAACCCCGTTCAACATGGAAGGACAAAACACATACCGGTGAAGTATCACTCTTTGAGGGAGTTTGAAGAAAATGGAGAAGTAAGCTTGGAATATATCAAGATCAAAGATAACCTTGCAGATTTCTTCACCAAGCCATTTCTAAAATCAAGATTTGAGACCTTGAGGAAGCTTCTCAATATTTCAAGCAAGAACACCAAGGAGGAGTGTTGAAATGTGGTGATCTTGCCACAACGTGCAAGGTAGTTGGGTTACACTTGCACTCTTTATTTTGCAACATCAAAGACCAAACATTATTTATGTTTATGCATTTTATTTTATCTTGTAATATTTAAGAACAATATCCTTTTTGTAATGCCCTAAGCTCAATTAACTAAAGCTTAGGGCCTTTTTGTCTAGTTGCTGGAATTGTATTTCTAGCAACATAAGTCCACTTCCTTGGATGCCGTTTGATGAAGGTTTGGGATTTGGTTCTGAATTTTGGATATAATAAACTAGAAATGCAGAGGAAACAGCAGCAAAAATAATGTCCCAATTTGGAGCTGGAAAGGCTGAGTTAAGCCCTAAACAATCTGACCCTTGTGCAGTTTTGTTGCCCAGAAATTTGGACAAAACTGCCTCAGGTTTGATTATTTTTGAATGGGTAAATGGACTTTTTTTTATCTGAATTTTGGCTAGAACATAGTTTAATATTCAAAAAGGCTTCCCTCAAATTTTCAAGTCAAATGGAGTTGGTTTTCAAATTCAAATGCCTTAGACAAACTGAACTGCCCATTAAAGAAGGTTTCTTGCATGCCCAGCACATTGATTAGAGTTAATTGAGGTAGTTTGGCTTGGTTGGTTACTTTTAATGCTTTTGTATTTATTGCTCAATATGGAAGCATGTATTATTGCCTTTTTGATGTATTTAAAAGTATGAAAATTTTAATGAAAACGTGAGGAAGTAATATTCAAAAAAATTTTGAAAAACAACATTTTTGGCTCTCTCTCTCTCTCTCTCTCTCTCTCTCTCAACTACTACATTTGTTTTCTTCTTCTTCCCAAAAGATAACAACCTTCTCAAGAACCCTAAACCTCCATTAAAACCAGAAACAAAACCTTAACAAACCAAAAAAAAACAAAATCAAGAACCAAGAACCAACAACAATCATTCTTGACTAACACCTTGAATGATTGTGCTCTAAGGTATAACAACATAAACCTACACCAAATTCCATCACTTTCTCTCTCTTTATTTTCAATGTGGGACTCTTGCAAGATACATTTCTTAAGCCATTAAGATGCTTCAATTTTTAAGGTACTTTTGCCTATAAAAAGGCTTCAATTTCATTAATACAACAACTTTTTATCTTCGGCAAAATTAATACCTGTAAGAGCTAAACTTTTTGGTTCTCTAACAACTATCCATTGAAATTTTCTAACTTAAGAATTAAAGTTCAATCCTTGACTTATCAATATGGTATTTTTGCAACCCTTTTTGTGGCGTCATTCATTCCACCAAATCTGAATCTATTAGACGATCAAGTATTAGGTTATACAAACCTAGGTTGGATTGCTTAGGCTCATATCACTAGTGAAGAAATCCTTCAAAAGCTCTCCAAGCCGTGGCCTTATTCTCTAAGCAAACCCACGTCTCTACTTTCTCCAAGCTCTACAATTGACTCCCAAAACTCTAAAATCCTAAAACCTTAAAACCCTTAAGAGAACTTTAAAAACTCCCAAAATTTGTTTTATTTCTATTCACGCCTTCTAAAAGCTCCTAAATAACTCTCTAAACTTGCATGTCTTCCTTTAATAAGGTAGGAGCTATATATATATATATGACCTTAATAACATTTTTCTCTTTTTTTTTTTTTTTTTTTCAATGTAGACCATTCCAAGACACCTTTATTAAACCATCAAAAGTTTGGACGAATTTCATTTATAAAAGGAAACTTCTTAATATTATTGCTCACCATAACTTTCCTTTTCTCTAATTTCTTCTAGAAAATTGTTATTTAGTCTAATTTATCCTTAATGAAGCATGTGATTTGACATGTGCCTCATTAATGCTAAATTAACCAATTATCTTCGCTTGTCCTAATCTTAGCCTTCAGATTGCCTTGCTTCCCTCTCTTGATCAATGGTGGAGATTTAATAAGAATCTTCTCTTTTTTTATAAATTCCAAATTTTAAATAACAATATATTTTTGCTTGCACCTTGGAATCCGAACATAATATGATATTTGAAATTGTCAGATCGTGAGGATTCATATGACATCCACTTCATCAATGAAATTCCCAATGAAATTTTTATGGAATCTTTAAAGAATCTTGTTAGACCTGAAATATTGATGATTTTATGCCATATTTATAGCTTAATATTTGTTAGTTTGTGTAAATTTGTTATGGAAATATACTTAATTCCTTGGGTTGAATTATGATGGGAAGCAAGAATAGAGCTTAAATGTACCAAGCATTAAAAAGGTTTCAAGAAGAATTCTTGAAGATTCCATAAAGATTCTGTTGGGAATTTCATGGTGGAAGTAGATGTCATATGAATCCTCACGATCTGACAATTTTAAATATCACATTATTTTTAGATTTCGAGATGCGAGTAAAAAGATATCATTTTTTGAACTTTGAAATTTAAAAAAAGGAATATTCTAATTAAATAATCGCCATTGATCAAGAGAAGGAATCAAGACAATCCGAGAGACAAGATTAGGACAAGGAGCGATAACTGATTAATTTATCATTAATGAGGCACATGTCATGTCACATGCTTCATTAAGGGTAAATTAGACTAATTAACAATTTTTTTAGAAGGAATTAGAGAAAAGGAAAGTATTGGAGAGCAAGTAATATCAAGTTTCATGTCTACTTTTGATGGCTTAAAAAAGATGTCTTGGAAGAGTCCCACTTGAAAACAAAAAGAGAAAAAAAGTCCCCAAGGTCCTTTATGTATAGCCCCCACCTGATTGAAGGAATATATACAACTTTATAGAGTTATTTAAGAGATTTTAGGAGGCTTGAATAGAAACAAACCAAATTTTTAGAGTTTCTTAAATTCTCTTAAGGGTTCTAGGGTTTTAAAATCTTAGAGTTGTAGAAGATCGATTGGAGAGCTTGAAAAAGGCATCGACTTGGGTTTTCTTAAAGAAGAAGGCCACTGCTTGGAGAGCTTTTGGAGGATTTCTTCAATAGTTTTTATTCTCTTCTCTTATCTTTTTAATTGTGAACCTTATTGTTTTTAATAATTATGAATGCTGAATTTATTTTTGCCATGAACTAATTTCCATAGCTAGCGCTATGATGTAGCCCTAACTATGAAGGTTTAATATATATTGAATTTTATTAAATTAATAATATGTTTTGTTAATAAATCATTGGTATGCTTAATGCTTTCATAAGCCGGAATGAATGAATGATTTTAATAATATTTGAGCTTGGAAAAGGATGATTGACATGAATGCATAATTGATTGGAAAATAGTTATGTCTCATGCCATGTTATTTGCTTAATTTATGCTTAATAGATTTGCATGATTTAATTTATAGGCCGAAAGGAATAAATTAGGTTATGTGAATATTATCAATTATGAGTGGAAACTACTTTTGATTAGTTTTGTGATTAAGTGTACTTAACAAAATTACTCATTAATTAAATTCACATATTTAAGTAATTAAATTGGAATATTTAATGGTAAAATCAAATGCCCTAATATTCATAATTATTAAATTCACTCTCTTACTTAAAATTGATCTAATTTTAATTGATTACTTTTGTTTAATTTAGTTTATTTAATGTTCAATTGCCATCTTAATTGTTAGTTCAAATATTACCAAAACCTAATTATCTTTAGTACTTAATTCTTAATCATTTGGGTACGACAACCCTATTTTTCCACTTTATTACTTGAAACGATTCATGTGCATTTGCAAGTTGATTTTACACGTCAAATATTCATGTAATCTTTATGAATATTCTTAATGCTTAATTTGTTTGAGCTTAAATCTTGGTTCCACCATAATTCGATGCAAGAAATCCATTTTTATGGTTGTTTTCTTAATTCTTTCTCTTTCACCTAGACTTAAAAAAATACGTAATTAAGTATCTTTGCATAACAAGTTAACACAAACCAACAAATACGAAGCTTCAAATATGGCATAAGATAATCAATATTTTATGCATAACACTTATGCCAAGAGGAGATGAACCTTTTAAAGTGTTGGAGAGATTAAATGACAATGCATATCGTTTAGATTTGCCAGATTAGTATAATGTTAGTGCTACTTTTAATGTTTTTGACTTATCTCTTTTCTCTGCAAATGATGACTTTGATTTGAGGACAAATCCTTTGCAAGAGAAGGGAAATGATGAGGACATGCCTAGGAGGACAACAAGCAGAAGCCAAGATCCTATACAATTAAAGACAAGACCAATAACACAAGTTCAACTAAAAGATTCAAAGAAGCTCTAAATGGTTTAATCCATGAGGTGTGTAGCTCTCAAGGGAAATTTACTATTGAAGATGAATTAAGGATGATCCAATGTATAGGATTAGACAGCCAAATCCATGAAGAAAAGCCTTTGCTAACTTGGCATGATGACATGGCATCTTGTTAAAGTGGCATAGTTGCGATAGTGTCATATGACATCCTATGGCATTTGTGTGGATTTAATAAGTTTCAAGGCTAAATTGACTTTTCTTGGTGTCCAACTTATTAATTAGTTTACAAATTAGTTTTCTAATTTGCTTTAATCATGTAATTAAATCATCTTTCCTAATTTCAATTAAAGGAAGGTTATTAGTTAAATTAAGATTAGGAAACTAGGTTTAATGTCACTTTTGATTTTAGGAAACTAGAAAATTCAACTAGCCATAGTTCATGCTTAATGGCCGAAATTTAGGGTTTATTTTTCCTTAATTTTATTTTTACTTTCCTATAAATAGGCACCCATTTTAGTTGAATAAAACAGTTCAAGAATTTTTAGCATAATTGTAAGAGTTATTCTCTAGTTCTCTAAGAACTACTAAACTTATCAAGCTTTGTTACTAGTTTTATAAGGGTTGAGGTTTCCATTAAAACCCGTTTTATAATGATCTGTACTTTATTTGTTACTAGTTTATGAGCGAGTCAACCTAAGTTCGTATCACAGGTTCTTTACTCTGAAACTTTCATATATGGTTTGCAAATGGAAAATGACAGGAGGTTGGCGTTGGTTCTGGGTCCCATATTCCATCTCTTCTAAACGGCTTGTTCCTGACTACAAACACATATTATATATTAAATTGATTTGATGTTAGGTTTGTGGGTGAGGTATAGTCCTAAATCTAGGTTTCCCTAGGTGTGATATGGTCCCAAATTTGGGTTATTAAAGTTTAAAGGTTTTGTGTTTGTATGCATGTAAATTGAATAAAAAAATGCTATTAACTTAATTGTGGTTGGTATACATTGAATTAATTATTAAAATACTTCAAATTTCAATTGAATAAGGCAATATGCCAGGTTGGTAGCTGAGAAAGTTAATTAATTGTACGTGTAAGACAATATTCACAATGTTAGTTGAACATCCTCTAGAATATGAGATTTAGGTAATAAAATAATATTTTGGTCAATGTTAGCCAACGCTAGTGTCTATGTGACTGGTAGAGAAATAAAAAGCTAATTTAATACAACTATGTTTTCTTATCTACTATACAATTGTGTTTACTTACATACCAGTAGATAAGTAATGTATATTGTGTTTTTACTTTTTGTTTGTTTGTGTTGTGTGAAATACTACTACGGCTGCTTGGTTAAGGTACATTATCCTAAAAGCTCACAATGATGGTGACTTGTTTGAAAGGATGGGCAAGACAATATACTTAGGAGGGAGTGTTAATTTTATTAACAACTGTCATGCTGACACTATATGTTACTTTAGCTTTGATAAGTTTGCAAAGCTATTAGGAACATAAGGTCAATGTTCTTACTTCTATAAGATTCCTAAGAAAAACTTAAGTGATGGTTTGGTAAGGATACTAGGAAATTAGGATATGGTAGACATGTGTAATAATGTGCCTAATAGTAAAGTTGTAGAAACATATTTCATTCAGCAAGTACCTTTGGGGGTTTTTGACCAATGAACCTCACAATGATGAGCAAGAACTAGCCACCCAACAACCTAAACCCCAAATTGATCCATACCAATCCTAAAAACCAAGTTTAGATACCAGCCATAACCATAAAATGATCTTCCTAATTTTGACCCGTATGTTAGGGGAGGTGAAGAGAGTGATTATGGTAATGTTGGTGGCAATGAGAATGAGGATATTAGTGGTTTTAATTTCAATGATAATGATCATGATGAGGAAAATGATGATTCAAAAATTTAGCAATCTAATTATAAGTTATCAGATGATGAAATGATGTTTAAAGATCATATGGACAGTAATGTTGAGTTCTTAGGTGTTCAACCCCTTAAAAATCTCACTAGTTCCACTAATGAAGTCCAGATTGAGTTTGATCATAATTATGATGATGATGTATTGAGAAATGGGTCATCTAGTGATGAAGAAGACAATAATAGGCATTTTCCTGAGTTTAACACTCAAACATATATGAGAGATCCTAAATTTGATGTTGGCATGTTGTTTAGTTATGCAGATAACTTTAGAAAAGCAGTAAAGGAGTGCATAATCATTGAACAAATAACGATTAAGTTTAAGAAGAATTACAGTGACAAATTTAAAGCTTATGTGCCAACTTCAAATGTGAATGGTTTGAATATGCTTCAATGTAGAGAGTTTCAAGGGCTTTTCAAATTAAAACTTTAAATAATATACATATAGCCAAATGTGCTAGGTTGTTTAAGAATTCAAACGTCACATCTACTTGTTAGCTAATAAGTATATATATAACTTCAGAGCTGACCCTAATTGGAAGTTAAATCCAGTTTTAACAACTATCATGGATGAATGTGATATTGAGGTGGAGTGAATGGCAATATTGCAGGATAAAAAGAAAGGTTCTTGCTACTATACAAGGGACTCTTGAAGAGCAAATCACAAATTATCAAACTACCATGAGGAATTGAGGAAAACTAATCTAAACAGTATTGTGGTGATAAAAAGTGAGTTCCAAGATAATGTAAGCAAGTTTCAAAGGATTTATTTATGCTTTAAAGCTTGCAAACAAGGTTATAAGAAAAGATGCAAGCCAGTAATTAGCCTTGATGGTTGTCATGTAAAAGGTCATCATGAAGGTTAATTACTAATAGCTGTTGACATTGATGGTGACAATGCAATATTTCCAATTGCATATGCATTCGTAGAAGTAGAGAACAAGTACATGTGGAGCTGGTTTCTTGAATTTTTGAAAGAAGATCTTGAGATAAGGAACTCTTCTAGGATGACATTCACTTCAGATAAGCAAAAGGGCTTGGTTAGTACATTAGAGTACTTACTGCCTAAATCTAGACATAGACACTGTGTTAGGCACTTGTACAAGATTTTTACCTCAAATTCAAAGGTTTAACTTTGAAGTAAAAATTGTGGTTTGCTAGCAAGGCAGGAACAGTATCATATTTCCAAACTGAGATGGAAAAAGTAAAGGAACTGTCAATTGGCTCATTTAAATGGCCAAATGAAAACTCTCCTAGATATTGGTCTAGTCACATTTTAGCACTTGGCCAAAATGTGATATCCTCCTGAACAACCTATGTGAGGCATTCAATGGATCAATAGTAAGGGCAAAGGACAAGCCTATTTTAACTTGGTTGAAGGAGGTTAGATGTAAGATCATGAGAAGAACAACATTCAAAAGAGAGGCAATTGCTAAGTGAAATGGAGAGATTGGACTAAGGATTTTCAAGAAACTAGAGTCTTTGAAGGCTGAGAATAGGTAGTGTATATCATCAGTATGGGTTGGTGAGATAAAATTTCAAATTACAATTACCTCTAGCAATCAATATGTTGTAGATTTAAGGACAAACACATGCTCTTTGAGGTATTGGGATTTAATAGGCATACCTTGTTCTCATATCTTGTTCTCATACAATTTCTGCCATATTTAGTAGAAATATGGAACCTAAACACTTTGTACATCATTGGTACAAAAAAGATGCTAATCTAAATACATACAGTCCCATTGTCAATCCAATAAGCGGTCTAGATTTGTGGCCTAACACTAGAATACCCCATTTGCACCCACCAAAGTTTAGAAACAACCAGCTGGGCTAAGGAAAGTAAGAAGAAAAGAACCAGATGAGTAATAACCTCATACCACGAAGAAGTTGGGGAGAAAAGGTTTTGTGATGACATGTAGTATATGTGGACAATAAAGGCATAATATAAGGTTAAGCAGGGTATCACGAACCAAATCCAATTTCTAGGTTATTACATTAATTTTGTTCAATTCTTTTATTTTCCATTTCAGCAATGGCATATCCTTTCTTATCTTGCCAATTTAAATGTTTCCATTCAATTTTAGAAAACGAGTAGCTCAGCAGCCCCATCAAAGGTAATAAGGAGCACAACAGCCCATCTAAGGTAACAAGGACCACAACAACCCATCTCAGCAAATAAAGAGCACAACTTCTGTTAATATATTTTTTCTTATCTTGTCACTATTAGATGGAATAGTATGTTTAATCTTAGTTTGATTTACCTTGGTTTACTTTGGTTTGATTTACATTGGTTTCCTTTATGCATGCAGGTTAAGAGACCAACTAGGACAACCAATGATAAATAAGTTGTCCATGTCAATGAAAAAAGGCGCTTTTCGAATTGTTTGAAGAGTCATAACCAATATGTATGGTTATGATAGTTTATGAAGATGCTTATTTTGACGTATTGCTAGATGTTTTTGAACTTTTGATGTATGACGAATATTAAGTTGATCTTTTTGTGTGGTTAAGACAAATTATCTAGTATATGTCTATTTAAGGTAGTTTGTGAATTTTGTGGAGTTGATCTTTTATGACTATTTAGGACATTTTATTAAGGCGGGGTTGTTTAGGGTAGTTTATGTGCTAGCTTTTAAAACGATTGACCAAATGGGTGGTGGCACGGATTGTGCAAAATGATATCGTATACATGTAGTTTGGGATTGTAAAAGTTATTATGTATTTAAACACTTGGACATATATTTTAGGATGTATTTATAAATATATTGCTTTTATGATATTGTTTTGTATTGGTTTTTGCATATATAGCTTTAAATTCTTTGGCCAGACTCAATTTTTTACAAGCTGGACAAACCAAAATAAAACAATAAGGATAGCTAATTATGTTTAATCTTAGTTCGACCATATAAGCAAGTTGTGCCAATTATAAAGCTTAGTTCCAATTGAACCTGAATCCTTTGCCTATGGTTATAAATGAAAGGGTTTGTAGGTTGAAATAAATATAAGATGATCATAAGAAGCTGGTAATTGTATATATTTGATATCAATTTGGTACAAGGATACTAACATATACTATCATCTTAATCAACTTCAGTACACATAACATAACAGAGTACGACTAATCAACTTCATCAAACAGACTCATTTAACTTCATCCCTTATTTACATTCTCCCTTTAGCATCATTATATGCATAGCCCACAATGCACATACAAAGAATTTAACATAAACTATTTTCCTCAATTTATAATTTATCTTCCTCCAACTTTGAAATATCTTTTAATAGTCTAGGTATCACCCTTGTTAAATGCTGACATATTAGTGGATCATACCATTTAAAGAATCCACATCATTTTGTCATATTTTTCTGCAAATATAACTGAAAAAACATAACAAATAGTTACTAAGTAATAAAAATTATAAAATTGAGGAAGAAACGAAATGTGCTGCTGCATAATGATCTCAAAATTGAAATTAAGATTCTTCCAAAATCTATTTCAGCTAAAATTGACATTTAAATACAAGAAGATAAAAGATGCAATATTTTTAAAATTAAGTTCAATCCTCGCTCTCCTTGTGTTCTCTTCTATCTATATGTTTTCTCTTTATTTTCATCTATATATATTAAAATGCTTACAGATTTTTTAAATATTTTTTTATAAATGCTCAAAATTAAATATACCTTATATTGTGGACCCCCATAAAATTTCCTTCATGGGTTAATATTAGTCCATGAGGTTCTTTCCACAACTAGCATTCTACAATGGCAGAAAATTTGCTCTATCAATTTTTTGTTAATATTCTTCTGTTTTTCTTCATTCATGGTCTTCATTAATGTCTCCACGTGGTACTTTCTTCTGCAAGTTGAGCTGTGATGAAGAAATTCTTCGTTAATGTTCTCGAACCTTATTGTCTCTTTTTCACATTCGCTCCTCCTCTTTTTATAAATTCACTTTCAACTCTCATGAGCAAACCCTAAACCCTCAAAATCGAGCCCTAATTTCTAAATTAAGGCCTATAAAATTACATGATTTAATTTGCTTGATAAGAATGTACATGACATGTAATCATTCCATTATACATTTTTAATAGACGAATCAACGATGCAAGTAAACTGGAAGTTTGAGATGCAAATTGTTAGAAAAAATAGTTTAAGATGCAATGTGCCAATCTCAACAAAGTTAGAGGTATATACATGCCAATATTCCAAATATTAATCTAAATAATTAAAAGAATATGCAAAAAATAACTGTGCTGCCATTTGGTAATATAACTAGCTTTGATTTTATTTTATTTTATTTTTTTCATTCATTCAAGTTTATAATTATTTAAAATATATATGAAACTACAACTATCATTAACCAACATTTAATTACCAAATTATACACAATTAAGTTGAAAAAAATAGAAACTAAAAACGATTAAAAAAAAAAACCAGAACTAAAAACTAATCATATTACCAAATGATACCATATATCTCTAGGTTTGACCCAATAATAAAATCATTGAAAATACACCTCTAAATCCAAATTCGATTATGCTGTAACACCCCGTCCCAAATCACACCGGAATCCGTGCACGTTGACCGTTGACCGTTGACCGAAGGGGTCAAAAGTTGACTTTTTGACTCGGTGGGAATTTCGAGATGACTAGGGTACCGTGGCGAAGTGCACGATACCACGAGTTCGTAGACTGGTAGCACGTCGAAAACGGAGCTACGGTTTGAAAGTTATGGACGAAACAAGTTGCGGTCCAAACTGTCCAAGGGGTGCCGGAGTTGACTTTTTGTTTATGGGGAATTGAGCTTTGACTCATGCATGGTTGTGAAGTGCTCGTCGATACGAGTTCACAGACTAGCGGCACGCTCAAAACGGACATCCGGTTAAAAAGTTATGGACGTTTGAAGTTTACCGGATACCGTATTATTTTAATGTTTTTTTTGGGTCGGTGAACAGTGAAACGCCACGTGTCAGTTTCTGATTGGTCCACGTGGCATGAACAGTGTCACGCAGGGTTTTAATTTTGAAAAACTCTCGGGGAAGAGAGAGAAAGAGAGAGAAGAGAGAGAAAGAGAGAGAGGAGAGAGAAAGAGAGAGAGAGAGCCACCGCCGGCCACCGGATTTTGCCACTGTTCCGGCCGAGTTACTGTACACACGCCGGACAGAAAGCTTGCCCACCTCATTTCCGGCAAAACCTCCAAGTTTCACGGTGAACGGCCGCCGGACGCGCCCGGATCGGACGTCCGAAGTTTGGCGGCGATTTTTCCCCTCCACCGCCGGCCACCGCGAATCGGCACTGTTCCGGCCATTTTCCGGCCACACGCGCCTGACAGCCTTGATCCTCTCCTCAAGTCCGGCCTACCCACCAAAAATCACGGCCATCGGACCACCGACGCGCCGGGATCGGAGCGTTTTCCGGCGAGGGGTCGAAAATCTTCAAACGGTGATTTCTCCGCCGTCCGACCTCCGTTTTGCTCACCGTCGGTCCCGTTGGATTGCTCTCCTCACGATCTACAAATCTGCAAAATTTCACAGCAAACGGCCACTGCCGGAAAATACTGTTCCGGTGACGGTTGCCGGTGACGTGGCGGCCCGCCGGAAAATACTGTTCCGGCGAGTACCCGAAAATTCCGGCCAGCTCCAGTCCGCAGTGTTCGACCTCCTGAACCCAAATCCGACTTCCGTTTCCGCCAATTCGCGACGGTTTGGGAGAATTGCGGAGCCGAAACTCGAAAACCTTTCCGGCGAGATTCCGACCCCGTCGGGTACGATCATCGGAAAGTAAGACCGAATCCGTGATCCTCATCACGCGAGCTTCGATTCGGTATATAACTCGTAACCCTTAGATGTCGCTTGGTGTTCGCTCCCCGGGTATCCATTTGGGAATTACCCGAATAAAATATTAATATTTTTGGTTTGTGCACTGTGGTTGTTTAGGTGCACGCGCGAGTAGTGGAGTGGATCCCGAGGAGGATCTTAGTTGATTTGCGCTCTCCAGGTGAGTGACCCACCTTCAAAAATTATTTTGGGCAATTAATTAAATTTAATTGGTATTTAATTTAGTATTTAATTACGCTCATGTGGTGTGGTTTAATTATGGTTTTAATGCGGTTTAATTTAATTTATTTGTTATGCATGAGCAAGGTATGTTTCGGTATTAATTTTACGTGGTTTCAAATGTGATTTCTCGGGCATAATTGGGTTAAATATTTTGTGAAAATAATTGGTTAAATTTTATAAATTATGCCCGCGGTATTTTTATTGTGGTTTGCTGTTATCGCTGTTTCGTACCGGGTGATTGGATAAAATATGTGGGATGGTGTTTTGTGAAATTTTGGTATACTTCCCACGGTGGTTTTTGGAAAAACGGTACGGTTGGTTGTTCATGTTTATTTTTAGACGCACTCATACAGTATTGGTGTTCTGGTGTATGGTGTATGGACACGTGGTTTAGCACGCGGTTATTATATGGTTTAGCGTGCGGTTATTACTTCACCCGTGAGTTGCCATTGGACCGTGGGCAGGCAAGGTTATTGTTGCGCACAGCCGCCCCCCTCCTTGGCCGGGTGATGGTTTTTAGCAGTCGGTACTGTCGGGACGCCGAAGTGACCACTGCAGGTTTCTCTCTTTAACCTCCCGCCAGTCGGTGCTCGGGACGCTGGGTATCGGAGGGCATCACCGGTATATGGTGTGGTGCGTCAGGTGTAATTGTCGGTGTAATTGCAAATAATGGTTTAAACCCCAAAGGTGTTCAAAATTTATTTATTATAATTTATTATATTTTTATTATATATTTGGGGTATGTATTTATTTAATTGTTGTTGTTAAATTATTTAATCCCTTGGTTTTTGGGAGGTATGCACATTGGGTTTTGCGAAAAGGTTTTAAAAAGGGAACATTTCAAACGGAGCGATTGGTGAGAGTTTTGAGGGAAATCATTATTTTCCAAAGGTTATTATTATTTATTATTAATTGTTGGTTAATTGTTATTATTTTATTATTATTATCAAAAGGTGTTCAGTAGTTCGGGTTACTCACGGAGATGATTAGCATCTCACACTCTTAAATTCCGTTCCCTTAGGTGCAAGTGGTGGTAGACGTTCTTCCGGAGCGAACCAAGTTTTCCGCTGCTGTTGTGTTTTGAGGAGTTTCTTTGTACTCTTTCATTTCAGTGTATTATTTCTTTTCAGCCTTGTTGTATTTCTGTTGTTTAGCACTTCTTAAAGCTCTGTATACTATTGGAATACTTCTGTTTTATTTATGCACTGGACTGTTGTTGCTTTGAGAAGTGTTGGAATTTGTGGAATCAGTTTGTAGTTTGTGGGAGGAATAAGGGGATGTTTTTAGAATTGTGTTTTCAGTACAGGTAAATTGTGGTAAGTAAATCCCTTAGGGGAGGCTCTGTCGGATTTTCCTTTGGAGGGTCCGGTAGGGTTTCCCTGGGATCAGGGCTGTCTAGGGTTCCGGGAAAGGAATGCTGGACGGGTCCTGACAGTTGGTATCAGAGCATAGGTTCTTGTAATCCTAAGGGACTGTGCATTGCTGTACAGCCCATCCGTAAATTCCTTCCTTTCGTAATCGTGCTTAAGTGTCCCTGTTTCTAAACTCTTGTTTGTTTCCTCATAATCTACTACGATGAGTCGGCGGGACACACGTAGGACTCGGGAACGCTCTGCTGAGAGTTCCGGAAGTCGTTCTAGCCTTAGAAATCTGGTCTCTCAACTAACTAGAGCCTTAAGGGGTTCAAGCTCTAGTAATCGATCTGTGGATCAAGCTCGACGTTTAGGAGCCGTGGAGTTCGATGGGAGCCAAGGCCCAGCAGCAGCCTTGAAGTGGCTATCCAGCATGGAGAAAATCTTGGAAGAGGAGATGCAGTGCCCCGATGAAGATATGGTGAGGATTTCTGGGTTCATGTTAGAGGGAGACGCCCGGAAGTGGTGGCAGATGGAGAAGACCCGCAGAAGGCATACGTGGGATCAGTTCAAGATTGCCTTCTCTACTGAGTTTTGTCCTCCTGCCTATCGTGAGGCAAGAAGGAGAGAGTTCGAGGAACTGCGACAGGGGAACATGACAGTGACCGAGTACGAGAGGAGATTCCGGGAACTATCAGAATTCTGCATGCACCTGATTCCTGACGATCACACGAAGAAGATGAGGTTCATAGATGGATTGAAAGAGAGCATCGGCTACACCCTTTCTGGATCAGTACATCCCACCTATCAGTCCGCCAGAGATGCAGCGCTCGAGCTAGAGAGACAGGAGGAGATACGCAGACCCTCAAGGCGCAGATCTTTCGAAGGTTCGTATAGCGGAGTACCTCAACAGGGGGCAACTAAAAGAAGCCATAGTTCAGGCTCAGACAATGATGGGTTAAGCCCACGAGGCAGATTCCAGAGGAGAGATAGTTATCGTATGCCCCAGCCAGCTCGCCATTCGATCAGTGTGGATACAAGCTCGTACCAGCAGTCACGCATTGGTTCTCTGCGGATTTGTCCACTTTGTAGGGGGAATCATTCTGGGCAGTGTCAGATGGATGGTTTATGCTTTCGGTGTGGGCAGCCAGGCCACATAAGGAGGGATTGCCCTTATGGTAGCGGCAGTGTGCTAGGAGCAGGTCGACGGACACAGCATACGGGAGTATTTCCAGGACAGAGTTCCCAGGGGAGTCAGCCAGTAGGAGTTTCTTCGGGATCAGTCCAGCCGTCTGCAGGATCGAGTCGAGGTAGAGGAAGGAGACCCCAGCAGACAAGTCAAGGCCGGGTGTTTGCTATGACGCAGCAGGGAGCCAGGACTACGCCCGACGATTTCACAGGTACTTTGATGATTTTTGGTAATGACACGTGTGTACTTATAGACCCGGGAGCAACACATTCGTTCATCTCAAGAGAGTCTGTCGTTCGGGTCGGTATGACCCCTACTCCTTTAGAATGTCTGCTAGAACTAGCCACTCCTGTAGGAGAATCCTTGTGGCCTAGCCAGTTAATCAAGGAATGTTTCTTCTGCATCGAAGATCAAGTGATGGAAGCGGATCTGATCCTGTTGGATCTATTCGGACTTGAAGTAAGTTTGGGCATGGATTGGTTGGTAAGGAACCACTTAGTCGAGGAAGCGACGTAGGAGCCCGAAGCGCAAGTGCGTGATCAGAACCCTTATCTGTTCTAGTGACGTGCGGAAATTTCGAGGACGAAATTTTTGTAAGGGGGGAAGGCTGTAACACCCCGTCCTAAATCACACCGGAATCCGTGCACGTTGACCGTTGACCGTTGACCGAAGGGGTCAAAAGTTGACTTTTTGACTCGGTGGGAATTTCGAGATGACTAGGGTACCGTGGCGAAGTGCACGATGCCACGAGTTCGTAGACTGGTAGCACGTCGAAAACGGAGCTACGGTTTGAAAGTTATGGACGAAACAAGTTGCGGTCCAAACTGTCCAAGGGGTGCCGGAGTTGACTTTTTGTTTATGGGGAATTGAGCTTTGACTCATGCATGGTTGTGAAGTGCTCGTCGATACGAGTTCACAGACTAGCGGCACGCTCAAAACGGACATCCGGTTAAAAAGTTATGGACGTTTGAAGTTTACCGGATACCGTATTATTTTAATGTTTTTTTTGGGTCGGTGAACAGTGAAACGCCACGTGTCAGTTTCTGATTGGTCCACGTGGCATGAACAGTGTCACGCAGGGTTTTAATTTTGAAAAACTCTCGGGGAAGAGAGAGAAAGAGAGAGAAGAGAGAGAAAGAGAGAGAGGAGAGAGAAAGAGAGAGAGAGAGCCACCGCCGGCCACCGGATTTTGCCACTGTTCCGGCCGAGTTACTGTACACACGCCGGACAGAAAGCTTGCCCACCTCATTTCCGGCAAAACCTCCAAGTTTCACGGTGAACGGCCGCCGGACGCGCCCGGATCGGACGTCCGAAGTTTGGCGGCGATTTTTCCCCTCCACCGCCGGCCACCGCGAATCGGCACTGTTCCGGCCATTTTCCGGCCACACGCGCCTGACAGCCTTGATCCTCTCCTCAAGTCCGGCCTACCCACCAAAAATCACGGCCATCGGACCACCGACGCGCCGGGATCGGAGCGTTTTCCGGCGAGGGGTCGAAAATCTTCAAACGGTGATTTCTCCGCCGTCCGACCTCCGTTTTGCTCACCGTCGGTCCCGTTGGATTGCTCTCCTCACGATCTACAAATCTGCAAAATTTCACAGCAAACGGCCACTGCCGGAAAATACTGTTCCGGTGACGGTTGCCGGTGACGTGGCGGCCCGCCGGAAAATACTGTTCCGGCGAGTACCCGAAAATTCCGGCCAGCTCCAGTCCGCAGTGTTCGACCTCCTGAACCCAAATCCGACTTCCGTTTCCGCCAATTCGCGACGGTTTGGGAGAATTGCGGAGCCGAAACTCGAAAACCTTTCCGGCGAGATTCCGACCCCGTCGGGTACGATCATCGGAAAGTAAGACCGAATCCGTGATCCTCATCACGCGAGCTTCGATTCGGTATATAACTCGTAACCCTTAGATGTCGCTTGGTGTTCGCTCCCCGGGTATCCATTTGGGAATTACCCGAATAAAATATTAATATTTTTGGTTTGTGCACTGTGGTTGTTTAGGTGCACGCGCGAGTAGTGGAGTGGATCCCGAGGAGGATCTTAGTTGATTTGCGCTCTCCAGGTGAGTGACCCACCTTCAAAAATTATTTTGGGCAATTAATTAAATTTAATTGGTATTTAATTTAGTATTTAATTACGCTCATGTGGTGTGGTTTAATTATGGTTTTAATGCGGTTTAATTTAATTTATTTGTTATGCATGAGCAAGGTATGTTTCGGTATTAATTTTACGTGGTTTCAAATGTGATTTCTCGGGCATAATTGGGTTAAATATTTTGTGAAAATAATTGGTTAAATTTTATAAATTATGCCC
The DNA here is from genome assembly GCF_031755915.1 of Ziziphus jujuba. NCBI lineage: Eukaryota > Viridiplantae > Streptophyta > Magnoliopsida > Rosales > Rhamnaceae > Ziziphus > Ziziphus jujuba. Next base: position 13,102,042 of record NC_083388.1, read on the forward strand.
GCGGTATTTTTATTGTGGTTTGCTGTTATCGCTGTTTCGTACCGGGTGATTGGATAAAATATGTGGGATGGTGTTTTGTGAAATTTTGGTATACTTCCCACGGTGGTTTTTGGAAAAACGGTACGGTTGGTTGTTCATGTTTATTTTTAGACGCACTCATACAGTATTGGTGTTCTGGTGTATGGTGTATGGACACGTGGTTTAGCACGCGGTTATTATATGGTTTAGCGTGCGGTTATTACTTCACCCGTGAGTTGCCATTGGACCGTGGGCAGGCAAGGTTATTGTTGCGCACAGCCGCCCCCCTCCTTGGCCGGGTGATGGTTTTTAGCAGTCGGTACTGTCGGGACGCCGAAGTGACCACTGCAGGTTTCTCTCTTTAACCTCCCGCCAGTCGGTGCTCGGGACGCTGGGTATCGGAGGGCATCACCGGTATATGGTGTGGTGCGTCAGGTGTAATTGTCGGTGTAATTGCAAATAATGGTTTAAACCCCAAAGGTGTTCAAAATTTATTTATTATAATTTATTATATTTTTATTATATATTTGGGGTATGTATTTATTTAATTGTTGTTGTTAAATTATTTAATCCCTTGGTTTTTGGGAGGTATGCACATTGGGTTTTGCGAAAAGGTTTTAAAAAGGGAACATTTCAAACGGAGCGATTGGTGAGAGTTTTGAGGGAAATCATTATTTTCCAAAGGTTATTATTATTTATTATTAATTGTTGGTTAATTGTTATTATTTTATTATTATTATCAAAAGGTGTTCAGTAGTTCGGGTTACTCACGGAGATGATTAGCATCTCACACTCTTAAATTCCGTTCCCTTAGGTGCAAGTGGTGGTAGACGTTCTTCCGGAGCGAACCAAGTTTTCCGCTGCTGTTGTGTTTTGAGGAGTTTCTTTGTACTCTTTCATTTCAGTGTATTATTTCTTTTCAGCCTTGTTGTATTTCTGTTGTTTAGCACTTCTTAAAGCTCTGTATACTATTGGAATACTTCTGTTTTATTTATGCACTGGACTGTTGTTGCTTTGAGAAGTGTTGGAATTTGTGGAATCAGTTTGTAGTTTGTGGGAGGAATAAGGGGATGTTTTTAGAATTGTGTTTTCAGTACAGGTAAATTGTGGTAAGTAAATCCCTTAGGGGAGGCTCTGTCGGATTTTCCTTTGGAGGGTCCGGTAGGGTTTCCCTGGGATCAGGGCTGTCTAGGGTTCCGGGAAAGGAATGCTGGACGGGTCCTGACAATGCCTTCAATGAAATTCTCAATATATAGTTAAAATATATACCGCAATTTATAATTTAAAAAAAAAAAAAAAGAGGGAGAGAGAGAGAGAGAGAGAGAGAGAGAGAGAAAGAGTTGAGCATACATGTAGGGGTGGACATGGACTGGATTGGTTCGGTTTTGGACCGAAATACAATCCAATCCATATATATCGGTTTTTTTAATTTACAATCCAAACCAAACCATTAAAGCATTAAATCCAAACCAAACCAAATCATTTATGATCGGTTTGGTTTGAATTGGTTGATTGGTTTAAAACTTACTATATAAATATATAATACAAATAAAAAAAATTTCAAATTTAAAATATAAATAATAAATTATAATTATCCAAACATAAAATACAATTAGAATAATACAACATAGTCTACAATGGAAAATAAAGAAGAAAATGTAGCAAATGATACACATCATGCACTTTTTAAATACCAAACGTTAATGTCATCATCTCACTCCTATAAAATCAAATTAAAATTGTTAAAACAAATAATGTAAAATAATACATTCGTCAAAATTCATTCACTCAAGAATCAATGCATAATTCCTTTTTTTTTTTAACTTTAAAATTTTGGTAAATCATAAGTCAATCAACGTTGACAGATTTACTAATTTTAGTTGATTCTGTAAGCTTTACAAAAATCAAAACAATAAAATTAGCAATAAATTATATTTAAACATTTATATATATATATATATATATAAGTAACAATTGGATACAATATATGTAGATATATATATATATATATGATGGGAATGTAAATATATATATATATATATTATGGTGATAGTGATGGACTGGTGGCAGGCGGTAACAAAGGTAAATGTTTAGTTTAGGATTATAATTTACAATTTGATTTGTGATTTGGGATATGGGAATGTAAAAGGGAAAAATATATATATATATATATATATATATTAAAAATCAATATATAAAAATGGAAAAAAATTTAAAAATTAATACATAAAAATGAAAAAAAAAATACTAAAATTAATATATAAAAATGAAAAAAATAAAAAATATATAATTTTTTATTATATAATATATTATTTGGATTGGATTGGATTGGATTGGATTTATATTTCCAATCCATAACCAATCCAATCCATACAATTTATAATATTTTGAACCCAATCCAATCCAATTGATGTAAAAATCCAATCCAAACCGTTAAAAATGGATTGGATTGGACAGGTTGAACGAGTTGGATTAGATTTTGCCCACCCCTACATACATGTAGTCAAATAATACAAAAAAAAATTTACCTTAAAGGATTTCAGTTTTATTGAGGTATAAGCTGTTGGTGGCTAAAAGAATGAAGATGCACACTGCCTTTACGTTTTCTCCATGATGGATGAAGGTGAAATTTTGCGGTCATGTTAAATGCGGACCAAACGTTTCCTAGCCATAACGAGGTTGGTTTTCACCATCCACGGTGAATGAAGGAAAACTCGATGAGTTCAAGGCTATATTTGGAACTCGAACAACTGTTGCCGGCAAAAATAAAATTAAAAAAAATTAGGAAAATTGGTTCATTAGGTAGGAAGCTTTTTTTTTTTTTTTTTTTTTTTTTGCCCCTTTCTTTATATATATATATATATATATATATATATATATATATATATATATATATATATATATATATTTTTTTTTTAATGTGGAGACGTAACTATGTAGGAAGCTTTTTGACTATCACGATACAACCCAATTATTTATACTGGATCATTCATTAATACTACAACAGGAAACGTCCAATCTCGAGGAGGCCAAGGGAGTTGAATCTTCAACGTTTTAGGATAATACCTACTACAGCACTTAGGGGACATCAAAGCTCGAACATATATTGCCAGGTTGTTTTTGCATAAATTAGATTCATATACAAACATACAAACACAACACAGAATTTCTTTAAACTCTGATCACAGTTGGTGAAGAGTCTGGCTGGCCCACCGATGAAGACTTCGAAACTTCCATTATTACGGGAGCTTGTTCCAAGCAGCTTTGAGTATCATCACTGATTATTCCAAATGTCATCTTCTCTACTTCTTCTTGGGTATAGATGTGGATCTTTGAGACAACGTTACAAAATTCACTGACCATAACAAACATTACAATCAATAATTGGAAAAAATAACGGTTGGGATTACTTTCAACGATCTTCTGAAACTTTTTACCCAAAAAAAAAAAAAAAAAAGAAGGATCTTCTGAGATTAAACAAGTGGTTTTGAACCATATTTTGCATAATGTATGCATGCAGCTATTATCATGATGAAGTAGAAAACGATAAAAGATCCAGTCAATAAGAGAGACTTACTGCCATGGATCATCACCAACAACCATTACATCATTCTCGCTGTCGGTGTACAAGATCCGCCATCCTTTCTCAGGATCTTCCAGTAGGCCTTCCATGCTAAATAGTCGCTCTAGTTCGCTCAGCAGGTCACTGTAGCCATTCAATCTTGAGAGGTCAATAGCTCTTCCCACTAAGCTGCCTTGCTTGTGAACCTTTCAATGATCATGTCTGACATCAGTTCAGCAAAGTCAAAAAAAGTGAAAATTGTAATTCAATTAGGCTGCTATTACAGCTTACCTTTGTACAGCTCCTCTTACTGGAATTCTGAGAGTTTGGAGTTGAAGTTTCCCCAGTCAAGGAAAACCCAAAAAGTTTACAACCAGTCGCAGTCCCGGTAAAACCATCGTCTTTTGAATTCCTTAGATTTGTTCCTACAGTGGGACGAGCAGATATACTCTCCTGTGGCTTATGCTCATTTGGTATATTTGATCTTCCAGCTCCATTCCTCATAACCCCAGTCTGAATAGAATATGGGTTAGTTTTGACATTCTCTCCCGGGAAGTTGGTAGCACTAGTGTGCATTGCTGGATTTTGGCCAGGTTTGTGACTGTCACCATAGGGAAAGTACATGTTTTGAAGTGACTCTGATGCTAGAGGGAAAAAATTGGGCTTGGATGCTTGATATGTGTTGAAAGATGTGCAACCAAGATTGGGTTTTCCCCAAGCTCCCAGGCTGAAATCAGCTTTTCCTGTCAGGGACCTCAATGGGCATATTTCTTGACCTTGCAAGACCTTCGGAAACCTACTGCTTTCCGCAAAGCCAGGGTAGGTGGTTGGGTGGGCCCTTATAAACTCGCCAATAGCAGCCTTCTGCGTTGTATTTGGTGCCAGACTCTGATGTGCTGGAGTATGCATATCAAATTCCAGCCGGTGGTTTACACTATCACAACCATAGAGGGGTGATATGAAACCTATATTTTCTTGACCTTGCAAGACCTTAGAGGATCTGACTGACTCCTCAAAGTCCAAAAACCCACCCCCTCCTGCTGCAAGAAAAATATATCATTAAAGATGCATGAGTTGAAGAGTATGATGAACAAGTCACTTTTAAGTATCTCAATGGAAAGTGTTCTACCGGTTACAGGGTTGTTGGGCAGGTTTGCCTGCACACTTGTCCGCAGTTTCTTCAGTCTTGGGGATGACTGAATGCTAAACGGTGGGAGAGAAACAGAGGGATCTATCTCCCACGAAGACACTCGTTCTTGACGATCATTCCCAATATCTTCATCCCACCTGACCTGTTAGATGTTACAACACTGGTGTAACTATATCTTATAATTGGACGATGAGATAAGAAGTTGGTTTCTCACTTAGACATTTCATTTCATAAAGGAAATATACAGGAAGTACAAAAAAAGAATATTTTGAATATGACGGAGCAGTGTCCATTTATGGGATTCAGTAAGGCCTTCATATAACTAATCGTTCTAAGACCAAAAAGCTAACCCATTTGGATAAACAAGAACAATCTGTTGAATCACCATCTATCTAAAAGCTCGAGCTTGTAGGAAGTGGAACCAAATATGCATATCAAACCTAGTTTCCAATTCTTCAATACTAACCTTACAGGTAAGCTCATTAAATAGGGGAAGAAATTGGGTGTAATAGGAAGTGGAACCAAATATGCATATCAAACATAGTTTCCAATTCTTCAATACTAGCCTGACATGTAAGCTCATTAAATAGGGGAAGAAATTGGGCTTTACACTCGTGAAACAATTAGTTACCACACATTCAATGCAAATTCAAATGGGGTTACCAAGATTCAAACTCAAGACCTCACCAAGTTACAATACTCCGCCTAATGCCCATTAACAGAGAGAAGAAATCAGACCTTAGACTTGTCAAATAATTAGTTAACACAAATTCAATGCAAAATTAAATGGGTGTACCAAGATTGAAACTCAAGGCCTCACGGTCACCAATGCTCTTATACCTTGAATCGCTACGTATACCAAAAGCTTAAGCTTGAGCCTGAAGAATGTGGGTCCAACCATATATCTAATGTATATTCCAACAATTTAATACAATCAAAACCCAAAAATTTTAGGCCTCCGAAAATTATTTTGTGAATTATGAAAAATGAAAGGTGCAAACAAAAAATGGAGAAAGCAAAGATGATATGAGAATCTTATCCATTTATTGTGAAAGATATCAAACAAAAAATCATTTTAAGAAAATTCCAGAATAGCACAAATATCAAGAAAAACAATGCATAAAATAGAATATCTCTAAAATGTGAAAGGAGAAATTAAAATTTGCACCATCAAGCATCTCCATTTAGAGTTTGGCCACCTATAGGGATCCAAGTCACCAATTCCAGTGACTACACCACTGCATCTGCAAAAGCAGACCTAAGTTATACCTTATGAGAAAAATAATTATGTAACCCATAGAGCCAACGTATAAAAACCTTCTTTCTGGCGAATCTTCCATGTCAAATCTCATTTTGAATCTTGTCCCAATGGTCACTGGATTTGTAACACTTTTAATATATTTTTGGTAGGGAATGACAAACTCCGCATGACTTGCCCTGCATTTCAGGATTATTGAATAAGTTAGAATAAGATTCTTTCACAAGCATAAGTCTTGCTAAGCATGTTATTTCATATCTCCAAGAAAAATATTGAAATAAAACTTAGACATTGTAGATAGATGCATGTCACAGGTGAAAAAGCTCTTAGGAACTTGATGGAAAAAGCTTGAAATAACATGATGGTTGTAAAAACTCTCTTTAATTGAGTTAATCTCGTAGACAGGGGAAAAATGGAAAATGAATTCAATTATAAGAATGGTGAACTAATCTCTGCAATGATAAGGCTCTAAGTACTTTTGACAATTTTATAAACCTATGCAACTATATCTCACAACCTTTCACTAGTACATACATATATGTATTTGCATTCGCTTTTCCTATGTGCTCCAAATGATTTAAACCTCAACGAATGAATTGTTTTTCCACCCTCATAGATAGTTCATGCTCTCCAACACTATTAAATAACATCACTCAGTATTGTAGAATATGGATCCAATGTTCATGATTTAACTGTTCCCCTTTCTATATACAATGCGAAACATACACAACACTTCTATAAAGGGAAAGCTATTGTAAATCATTTAGACCCCCTACCATCCTGCTGCTCTGTTATTCACATTAATTTTATAAAACCTAAGAGTCCCTAAAAGCAAATATTGAACAGACTGTATCCTGTCTGGTCTTGGTTGTGTTCTCAAATAGGTAACCTTGTTGAAGACATCAAACTCACTCAGGATCTGATTTACTCAAATCAAGTCCATGCCACCAAGTCTTCACATAAATGAACATGAAATACTATTTTCTTTCCTAAAACACGTATTGCAGGTTTCACCATATCAGGACATAGAAGAATCAATAACATACGTCACCTAGGTATGTGCAGACTTCTACAGATAATAAGTCTTAAATTGAGATATAGACATTCCTCCCTTTCCCTTCTACAAATTTTTATATTCAAACAGATTGCCCAAAAAAAACAAAGTAAAAAATACATAGCATATCATTATCAATTTTATGATTGTATTGCCGTAAACACTCATTTGTTATAATGAAATTTGGGAAGCATATCCTATTATTTCTTAAATGTTTAGTCCACAATACTAAACAAGCTTGTTTCTTGTCGCAAGTGCTAAAGGTGCTATATCCCACTTAGAGTTTTAGATTTAAATTCAAATAATAACTGATAAAAAAACCATTTCATAAGATATATAGATGTACAGTCTCGCTCCAGTGGGGATGTAAGTTGAGAACATCATGAGGATGCACATCCAACAATGTTGAGGACATTGTGAAGTTTGCGAGATGTGCATCCTAACAATGTCCTCAACTTAGCATCCTCACCTAAGTTTGGTAGTATATATATATATATATATATATATATACATTTATATATATCAATTTCAGAGGCATCTCTAGTTAGAATCTACGTTCTTTTACTGAGTTAAATTATCATTGTAAGACAATAAGTACTGCAAGCACTTGAGGAGAGTAAATTTCTATTCCTGAAACTAACGTTATTCCAGTTTTAAAATCATCACAAGAATCCACTTTAAAACCAAAGGATTCATAGATTTTGCAAGTTTAACTCAACTCTTAGTTGTCTAAACCTCTTCTAAAAATTCTAAAATGTGCTTTCTTTTCAGTTTTGAATATTTTCTTTGCATCATTCACACGTTTAGTATCATAGTGGGTTCCTTTAATACACATCGCTTTCCTTACTTGCTTTCAGACGTCTTAGGAAATGTTTGGTTCATACCAAAGTTGGTGGAAATCTGAGATTCTTGGAGAAAGTATAGTTCTTATGAGTGGAAAACGTGGGCCTACCAATAATTAATTCTCAATAGGTGGGAAAGTTGGATGGAAAGGGGTTAATTCTCAAGGTTCCTAAAAAATTGGTTAGACATTTTTAATGACTATTTTACCCTTGTTTTTAAAACACAATTTTTAATTACATTTAAATCATATGTTTTCCTATTACCAAACGAGAGAGGAAAACTAATTACAATTAAATAATGTATTCTAGTTCCTAGAAAACATTTTCCATCAAAACTTTAGCATAAATCAAAAGGAAGTATTTCTCAAGAACCTTTGTTTTCCATTTCAAGTGCTAACATCATGCAGTAGTGCTACAAGTACAAAATGTTCACCAAAATCTTTTACCAAATGACACGTGTCAATATATTACTGGTTAATATACTCATATGACCTAAATATGGATAAATGAAATTTTTTAGTGGATAAATAAATAAAAAATAATAATTAAATATTACCACATCATTTGGTAAACAAATTTGATGAATGTTTTGATAATTCTCGCACTATTGAATACAATAAATCTAAAACTATTACCAGGTACAAAACATTGAAATTGTATTAAGGCATCAAATACTAATACAAAACTCTAGGGAACTCTAATAGGGAAAGTGTGGGTATCAAAAAGCATAGTATCTAAAAATATTACAATGGTCAAAAGAGGAAACAAAATGTGCAATAATTTTAAATACTAATTTGAAGCAAAAAATGTATAAATTGAGAAAAATGGAACGTAATCATGAATAAGAATAGTATCGATGCCAACATACAGGAAATTGAAGTGAATACAAAACGTGTATAGCAAAGCATAACAGAGCCACTGGTAGTACCTTGGACTGTAGAAAACATGAAACATGCTCTTGGTAGATATTGCATTAGCCACTAGAGATAGAACGCTTGGATAAGAATTCTGGTTGCCAACAATAGAATCAGGAAGACCATTCCTTGGTCTAACAGCTCTTCTAATTCCCAACCTTAGCTCTCCATTTTCACCCCTGCAGTGACCATTAAATGAATTGAAATCTTAACCAGAGAATGTTGCGAAAAAGAATAATCAAGGATAGTTGGGGAAATGGATATTACATTCTTTAGACACTCTTTTGAAATATTTTCATTTTGCTCATTTTAATCAGTAATCTTTTTGTCATTCAATTTGATGGAAGATGAAAGTTGTCACATGGATGTAAATATTTTTGGGTGTTCAAAATATTAAGTATCTTCTTTCTTCTATAAGAACGACACTTGTTAAGACAATCAATTTCTATATAAGGCAAAGAACCACATTTTGTATTCTTGGTAATACCAATAATTTCTAGTTGGCAGGACATGTTTATAGAAAAAAGTATTAACATCATATTTAATTTCTTATTTAGTTAATCCTTAAATGTATAGGATGGAACCATGATTTCAGCTTGGATTAAGAAACAAAATGAATGACTACTCTGTGATGTCCAATTGACAGTAAAAGATCCTGTATATTGGACATCAATACCTCAAAAAGAGCACTGCATCTCCTGAAACAAGATTCTTTTGGCTAACAAAAATGCTCCATCCTGTAGTGAGCAGATGTCTCCTTGGCTGACCTGACAAGTATTATACACTGAGTTTAGCATATTTTCATCAATGAAACCACACTGCAGAATTTAACAGAGATAACCTCTATAAATATGTCGAAACCTCCACTCCACCCCATGCAGATCTTTTGCAACAAGCTCTTGAGAGGGCCTCTGTTGCTTATAATCCTGAAAACAAGGCAATTCTATTGAATTGACATGGTACTCCTGGACTAGGACAAATATATTAATTCACCTTATAACAGACAGATAAAATTATAGCATTAAATCTCACCAGTGGAGGGAAACAATCTTCAGCAGCTCTGCGAGGTACGGAGAACCCTCCATGGGTACTGGTATCAGAAGCGGTAAGTGTTTTGCAAAACATGTGAGGGGTTGATTTCGTAGGTGATCCTCCACTCCCCTCATCAACTCCCAACTCTTCAAGCTCTTTGCCTTCTAATTTCATTCCTACCAACTATATATATAAACAGAATAAAACATCTCCTTAATTTCATGACCATCATCCCAATCACGATTAGAGGAAGAAGACTAAAATCTTTTCAACTGCCATTTGAATAAAGTAAGATTCTTACAGGAAATTATGTCCAAAGCAACAAGCGAACCTAAGAAACATGCTATGTAGCCTCCCTCCCAACCTAGTACCAAGAAAAGGATTTTTCTCGGTGTTTTTTAATCTTATTTCTTTTATTAATCCAGTTTGCTCAAAACCAAGATGACAAAGCCAGGAAGCTTCAACAAGAATTAACAGTCTTACCTCTGGTTGAGGCAGTAAAGTAACATGCGTGTAGACCTCATCATTCTCCTTATTAGCCTGTCTCAGAAATTCAAGAGAAAACAAAATTTCATAACCAAAATAAAATAAAGGGAAAAAAAAAATTAATTGAGTGGTAAATGTAGGAACTTTATATTAAAGAAGGCACAAGCAATTCAAGTTAAAAGAGTCAGAGCTGGTACTCACGAGTAGTTGGACATTAACGACCTTGCAGAAGATCTGTGGTTGGAGATCAAAAGTGGGCATCTCCATGGGTGAGAAGGGAGATGATGAAGCAACCTGTTCTAAGTGGCCTTGTGGAAAATACACAACCACATTCCCTTTCTTGGGCAGTGAGGTAAGAGGGCCAGCACAGGCATGCCACAGCTCCAAGTAAATTGAAGAAGAAACAGGAGCCGAAGATGAATTTGAAGAACAAGAAGAAGTCGAAGAGGATAAACAACAAACACAACAGCCCTTGTCGCAGTCTCCATTACAAAATGCATTCTTCTCCTCCTCAGCCACTGCATGGTTCAGATCAATTTCCATGAACACCTGATATTGTTCCTATTAGTGTTGCACAACAGAAGTACAACCAAATAAACAATCCACCCAAACAAAAATAGCAATAATTTAAAATTTAATTAAAAAAGAAAAGTTGGGGATGAAAGTAATCAAGTGGAAAAAGAAGGGTACCCACAAAAGCGAGAAAATAAATAAATAAACTATAGAAAATTGGAAATGAGGTCAAATCATGGTAAGGAGTTCATATTTGAGGGGTGCCCACAAAAGCTAAAAACAGGAGAAGGCATAGTATAAAAAACAAGATTGACATGTTTGGAGGGAAGCCCAGCCAGGAGGCTAAAAGATGAGAAGGAAAAGAAAAGTGGGTATCAAATAATAACAAGAAATTCAAAGTATGATTCCTCCCCCATTTGCAGGTACTGAGTAGAGGGAGCAGAAGCAACAGACACAGACAATTGCATAGGAAGCACAGAAATAAAAGGCAAAAAAAGCCAATGTGGTGGTGGCTTTTGGACTTGGACTGTTAGAGAGAGAGAGAGAGAGAGATATAAAAGATAGAGAGAGAGAGAAGAGAGCGAGAGAGACTGTGTTGGGTGGGGGGGACAGGCTAAGACAGTACATAACCCACACTCCCCCACCACCCTCACCCTTCTCTCCCTTTGCTTTGCCTTAGCTTTATCTTTTTCTTTTTAATTAGTAATTTCATTCACTGTGTGAGTGAGGCCCTCCACCAAGACAAAATAGGAGTTTTTCATTCAATGCAACATATAATAAATTTCTTAACAAAAATAATGTATTTCATTCTTCTCCCAATAAAACAAAAAATATTAACTCTTTCCACTTCCAACAATATGATTTAAACTCCTATAAAACCCGAATATACATTTAAATCATTAAAAAATAAATAAAATAAAATAAAATAAAAAATTAAAGAAGAAAAAAGTAAATGCTTTATGATTTTATTTTATATCAATCAAAAGAGGAAAGAAAAAAAAAGGAAAGGAAAGCATATGATCTACATGTGTAATAAGGGTCTAAATGGTCCAAGAAATTGACCAGATTAGGGATCATCTTTTTCAGTTTATGTCTTATGCAGCTGAGGATTTAGAGATATCAGAGCAGACAGAGAAAGGAACAGAGGTTCATAAATTAACGGGGAAAGAAAACGGAAGAGAAAGAGAGAGAGAGAGAGAGAGAGAGAGAGAGAGAAATGGAGAGTGTTGTCAATGTAATAGGGGGCCCTGGGGAGTGTTTGGCAGCAACTATCGTGGGCGTGTTGTTAGTTGTTGGGACTCAGTGACTCAGAGCCCCCAGCAGTCCACCCTTTTGTATCTCAAGTCTCATCACTCTTTGTTCTTTTATATTTTTACACAGATGCCTTTCCACTCGACTTTTCTGCGTGTGACATCCACGCTTTTATTACAGAATTCTTATGCCACTTGATGTTTATTTTTATTTGAGATACTTACATTTAATTTGGTATTACTACAGTTTCTTAAAAAATCAGTTTAATTGTATTTCAATTTTAGTTTTATAGTTTAAAAAATATTATTCTATAATTATTATACGATTCAAAATTAATATTTAGATATTTAATAGATAATAATATTTAATTATTATTGTATATAATGATTAAACAACACATTTTTTATTATTATCTATTTATTTGTAATATTATTTTTTATTATTATTATATGCTACACATGTTATAAAATATTTAGCATAATTTTCATTTTCATATCAACTATAGTAAATGCAATCCAAAAACAATATATAGTAAAGGAAAAAAAATAAACAAACAAAAAATAGAAAAAGTTGATCATACTTTTGAACAAGGAATCAATTTTTTTGATTGATTGAAGAGAAATTCATAATTAAATCTTCAATACAAAATCTAAAAATTATCACTAATGATCATTACAAATTAAATTATCTTAAAAGAGGATAATAAAGAAAAATCAATTTTTAACTGTATTTGATAATTTTTTTAGCTGAATTTGATAACTTATGTTAATAATAATATTATAAAATATAAAAGTTAAAAAAAAAATTTAGTAACTTATGAATTTGAACTACTATAGAAATATTAAAATGGATATAGTACATATAAGCTATTTAAGAAAAAGATAATTTAATGTAACTATGTTATGATATTTTCGAACAAAAATAAATAAATAAATTTTAAGAATGGACAATATAAATGGTGCTTAACACTACTTTTCAATAAATTTAAAATGAATTTTTTTTAAAATGCAAGTAAATAAATTAAAAATCAAAAGTAATAAAGTTGTAGGACCACGCGATGGGAGGGCGAGTAGAGGAGATAGTGATGTCTTTATACAGAGAAAGATGATGCAAGCGAATGGCCTGCGTCTTTGACGCTGCATATAGGCCCCACACATACATTCTCTCTCAGAGGCCTCGGTATTCCCGACCCGATTTACCCTTGTGCTTTATCGTATTTACTAAACTATCCTTCACTCTCTCTCTCTCTCTCTCTCTCTCTCTGAGACTGACACTCGAAGCGCACGAGCATTTTTACAAAGATGTTCCCTTTCTCTCGTATCTCGACTTGTGCAAGTCTATCATCCTCAATGGACTCTCTTTGGTCTCTGTTTGTAATCACGTCCAGCAACATTATCTACACCTTATCATTTGATCCGCTGCTTACTACTGTTTACTTTTCATGGGACCTTGGCTGCTTATCTTTACTCCAGCTAAAGCACTTTTTAGCACTAAAATGGCTAATTTGCGTGTGTAGAAAATAAAAAATGAATATCACCAAGCCTGCATTTTACTTCATTTAAAAGTTTATTTTTTGAAAAGGATGAGAATATAACCTAAGAATAACTTCTTCTTTTTTCCCTCTGAAATTAAATATAACTTTGTAATTTACTACAAATGAGTTCGACTACACTAAATGGTATTGGATCCATCTAAGTGTATCCCAAATTAAAACTAATTGAGTTAGATTTTAAATAGTTCAATCTAATTTAATTCAAATTTCCATAAAAATTGAATAAATATCACTCAACTCTGTTTGATTCAAAATCAATCAATCTATTTAACTCTTTTAGATTTTCATTTTTTGGCTTATAAATGAATTAAATTGCTTATAAATTTATTATATTTTTGAATTTTGCATCAGTAGTCTATTTAAATTATAATCATCCAAAAATATTAAATTATAAGTTAATTAGAAACTTTTTAAAATATGAAAAATGATCTCAATGTCATTTGATGGCAATTCGTCTAAACCAAATCAAAACAAACTTACTCAAAACAAGCAACATTGAGATTGAACAAGCTGTTTTTGAGTTTGTCACAAACTAAAACTGGGGTTAGTGACATAAATAATCATTTTGTGTTCTATTTGTTTCAGGAAAAATATTTAATATATATTTGTGTATATATATATATATATATTTCTATAAACGTTTATTATTTTTGCTATTTTCTATTTTCTTATATCTTTCTTTTTGTTAAAATTAAATCCATTTGGAGTAATATTAAAAGATTGATTTAAAATATTGTAGTAGTGGTGCATTGTAATTTGCACAATATGAAATGAAATGAGTAGTATAAGATTAATGATAAAAAATAAATTTGATTTTCTACGTTTAGAAAACTAACCAATTCTTTATTGTAAAATATAAAAATATAAAAAAATAATATCAGATTTATTAAATATTCATCAATATTACTTATCAAATAATATCGTAAATAATATTATTATATTTAATTGATTTTTTTTTCACTTAAACATATTAAGGTTATATATAAATATATCAACCATTAATTATTTTAATATGTATCAATTGATAAATAAATTTAGTAATATTTTGATGTCTATAGTACTACTAAAAATAAACATAGATTGGGCTTGACTTTTTAAAACAAAGCACATAAGATAAAATAAATAAATAATGAAAATGTTATTTTTCAGCTACCCAAAACAATTCGCTCTCTCCCATTAGATATTTAGTTTTAAAGTCAAATCACAATTTAATGCAGTCAATTACCAATTGTCGAATTGGGTTGAGAATACAATTTCAACCTCTCTAATATTAAGTATAGTATAAGGAGGAGTGATTTATCAATTAAATAAATTTTATTGACTAAAATTCAATTAATTTTTATTTTATTTTATAGAAAGATACGAATATATATATATATATATATATATATATATATATATATATATATATATTATTTAAAAATGATAATAATCGTAGTTTTTTTTTTTTTATTACACTTGAATAATGGAAAGGGCTTTTATGAAGTGTAAATGAAGATAGGAGAGTCCTAAAGCATTTTATGCAAGATAAAGGAATAAAGATAATTTTCAATGCCTGTGACACAGGCAATTATGTTAAAATTTGGACGGCAAAATCAAAAAGGTTATTACGTTGCACTGTACAGTTGAGTTTCGTATAATTATCAAATGAAAAATGTTATTTGTACCAATGGTGAATAATTGTTAGTGAAACTTATATATTAAATAATAATTTAAATGGTTATTATTATAAAATTTACTTCTAAGATTTTATAATAAAAAATATTAAAATTAAAATTTTTAATTAATATTTGCCACATAAAATAATAATTTACCAATAATAACAAATAGCAAAATTCTTATAAAAAAATAAAAGTTTAAAATCAAAATGCAAATCATAGAATAGTTCAAAGAATATGGATCTAATAACTCTAATTTTACATCTAAATTTTAATGTGCCAAAATATCAAACAAATAAATAAAGTGTTAATTATACTTTATCAATTTAAACCCCCCAAATTAAAAAAAAAAAGGAAAAAAAAAAGCAGTAAGATTGCTCCTAAACTATTATTTTGTGGTTCAATCATACAATTTTATCTAATAAATCTAACAAAATTAGATACATAGATGCACTGTTAATAAATTAAATAAATTGAGACAATTTCTCAGCATAATTACATGAGTCGTGCATGTTAAATTTTCATCAAATTCATCAATCAAATATGCTACTTGGAGTAAAATAAAAATATATATTATTATTTGTTTTTTGAAAAAGATACATAGAAACATATAATAATTCAAGGAATAATGTGAAACTTTATATAATTTAAAATGTAAAATTCATGTATATTAGTTTAAAAAGCATAAAGCCATATTTAGGGTAGGTTATGCTTTTATTTCTGCTTTTCTAGAAAGGCTTTTTAAAAAAATTATTGTTTACTAACTTTGCAAAAATAAAAAACAAAACAAAAACCAAAACACGAGTTTTCAAATATTTGTAGAAAGAATATCGGATTTCATTGTATTGTATCCTTGGGCGGTACGTCTTCTTGTTGCACAAAACTATCTCACTTAAGTATTTATTTTCGGGCCTTCAAACTAAATATATATATATATATATATATTCATTTTGGAACCTTGGAGGGATACTCAAATTTCTATTATTTTCAATACAAAAAATAAAAATAAATAAAAGGAAAACAAAAAAGTATCCATATTCGAGAACTGGGGGTGAGATTTTTATCCCTTGAACGACGAATAGAATTACTAGGCTAAATAAGTGACAAACACAAATTGACAAACACATGGCAGGCACTGACAGCAGCAACTGCTTATTTTCCCCTCAGGAGAAAGAGAAAATCTTGGGTGCATCGGTGGTACCAGCTCAGCTGCTACCACTCCAAGCGAATTAGTGCCATGTGTTTAAAAAATTGCAAGGTTAGCTTATTATTCCAATTATTGTTTATTTTTATTTTTTATTTTTTGATATGTAAAACTTCTTACAAGGGCTAGTTCTATGGCTTTTCGCCTCTCCATCCCTAACAGCCATAAACTACAGAGCATCTTTTCCGAGCCACATGAAGCTCTTCACATTTTGGATTTCCATGGAATAAATTCTCTTCTTCTTTGTGAAATCGTTTCCAATCCGGATTTAGGTTAAACGCACCATTAACTCTGTTTTTACATTCTTCCATACCCATATAATTTGAATCTGAAATCTTCAACTGTTATTTAACAATAAAAGCTAAAAAATTCATAAAAAACAGTAAAAGAGAAAAAAAAAAAACTATTTAGAATTCTGTGAGTCACTAAGCCATCTTTGAACATAAAAGATATCAATAAATAATAACAATCTCAAAGAAATACATGGCGACAAAAAGGCAAGAGGAAAAATTCTTTGAGGTTTATTGTTAGTAAGAAAATTGCAATAGAAAAAATTTGTTTGTTTCAGGTAGTGCTCTGAAAAAATTCTTTCCCCTTTAAGAAAGATTTTATTTGAAGCTCCAAAAAAGGAAGTGGGGAAAAAAAGCATGGATTGATAACCAGGCACCAATGCCATGAGTTTGTTTGCTACTTGCTTATGTCACAGCTCAATGGTTGATCTGAGAACCCTTCAATCTCTGGCGTCAATTCCGACGACTGTTCACCTAACGATGGTCCTCTCTCTCCACTTTTAACGCTTCAATATCACTTTTTTTAATAAAAAAATCAAATTGGGAGATGATTTGGCTTATGATGTGGTTTTTTTTTACACATGTAAGCAAATCATTTGGAGTGGTATAAACTGAGCTGGTACCACCGATGCACCCAAGATTTTCTCCAGGAGAAAAGCATCTCTTCCATAACTTTCATTTAAAGCATCGAAATGGACATTTCATGCAAATTTTGTATCACTTCATTGTCTTTACTTGGTAGCATTCATAAATTCTTATCATTCATGTCTAAATTAATCTAAAATCTGACTAATCTAACTGGTTATTAAAGAATATAACAATATTTCCAATTAATTCACAGATGTAGTTATATATGTCTTTTGGTCTTTATATTTAGGAGCCGTTCCGTACAATTATGATGGTTCAGTGCTTTTTACAAAATATATATATATATTCATAATATTGGAATAGAATATTTATGATTTCTTCGTAAAGTTATTTTTCTATATTAAACAATTATAAAATTCACCCAATAGAACACAAATATTTTTTTAAAAACTTTTATATTAGATGAGTACATAATTATGACAATAAAAAAAAAATCAAATAGATTATGATGGCTTTGAACCTGGTGAGCAGCATAGCCTGCCTTATCATAAATAATACTCAAGTCAAATTAAATGGGGTTCACAAACAATAAATACATAACATTTAAAATTTTTTCTTTATCCACCTTTATTTTACCAATTCTACCTCAATATTGCTTACCATAAAATTAGCATTATTATTCACTAATACAGTACTGTATGATAAACAAAAATTTGATAATTTTTATATAGCATAGGATAACTAAAATAAATATCATAAAAACATACAACCAACCTCGAAATCAAGATTCAAAAAATCGATATCGATGGAAATATTGAGAGTTTAAAATATGTAAATTTACATAAAAATATCCTAAAATATCAAATATTAATAAAAATTTATAAAAAAAATGATGGAAATTTGTTTTAAAAAATGAAAATTTTTATTAAAACTTTAAAATTAGCTTATTTAATCCATCAATTATCAAATTAATTATAAAACCTGCTAAAATATTGAATGGATGTTATGTTCTTCTTAGTGAATTGATTTATAATAAGCATTAATGACCATAGATGAATTATTATTAATAAAATATGTCAAAAAATACATATATGATAAAAGTATTTATTAATTAAAATATATAAAATAATTATTACAACTACATTGTAGTACATAAATGTCATCTTAATATCATATAGAATTTTTGGGTGGTTGAAAATTATCGATTTCTTCTTCATTTTGATTTTGAGATGTGAAATGTGATAAGTAATTATGAAATTATATATGTCCCTTATAATTTTGCATATAATTATTAATATGCCAACCGTATAGATCTTGCATTATTGGTTGACTATGTACATAACTACTACTCTCTGATGGTTGGGTTTGAGATGATACCCATGAGTTACTACTTGATGATATTACATAAATATCCATTGAATAACGGTTATGAAAATAACTTCCAACTCTTATAGATCCAAAATTCATAGAAATCGAATTTTCTTCTTGTTGTGACATCTCCATTATAGATTTCTCTTTACGTATATAGTTTTTTCTAACAGTATCGAATCCTTGACCTGCATCTCTACTCTCATGATCTTCATCTTGTGTTGCATGTGTGTTATGTTGTTCACCAGTAAATGGACTTAATCCAACTTCTCGATTTGGTGATTCCCTTTAGCTATTGCTTCTTCTAACTTCTTCAAAATTGTAATTAAAAAAAAAAAAAAAACTTGTGAACTGTCATGAATTTTTTTTATTTTTCAAACAAACATTATTATTTCACATGTATATATTTAATAATCTATTTATCCACATTTGTAAAACAGATATTTTCGATAATGAAATTTTCCAGGTTAAAAAATGTAATTTACAATTTTTGTATTTTTGTTTTATCGATATTTACTAAGTAGAACTTATTAATGTTATTCAATTCAATTCATTCTATTTTACTTATATCACTAAATGTTTAAAAAACAATTAAAGGGTAAAAAAATTATCAATGAAGTGGATATTAAAAAATTTCCTGGATATTTTTGAAATTTCAATGGAAATTTCAGGAATTTCCATATAAATTATAGATTTTTTAACCAAATCGTTAAGAATTTGATGTGGATATTTTATGGAAATTTTGGTGAAATTTCGAAAATTCAGTGAAATTTCATAAATTTCAATGGATATTATGAAAATTTTATCTGTTTTTATTGCGAACCTAAATTTTATTTCGACCCCTTCAAAAAATGAAAATTTTAAAAAAATATTGGATATTTAAACCTAGGTTAGAATTAGATATTCATAATTTGTTGATTCGGCAAAATACCAAATTCAAAGAAAATGGAATAAAAATGCACAGTATTATTTCTGTTCATAAAAACAATTCTCATTTTCAATCCCCATAGTCGAATATCATGTATATACGACATAATAGAATCTAAAAAATGAAAAATAATTTTAAAATATAAAATATAAATTAAAATAAATCTTTAATTTTCTAATTAATGCAAATTCCTGAACTTAAAAACCAACAAGTAACATTTTACTGTAAATGAAAAAATAAAATCAAATATATTATTTTTTATGCTAGATCAATATTATTTATGTAAATCAAGAAATGCTACATAATTTTTGTTCGACCCCGCTACATATGGTGGTGCATGTTTCACTCACCATGCACTCAATGGGAGATCTTGCCCACTATAAAAAAATTATTATCTAAATTATTATTGATATTTGTTTACAATTAGATAAGTGTGCGAAACGACAAGATCAAAGAATGTAATGTAAATTATAGGGAAAATTGAGGTAAGTCTAAGAATCTCGCATCCCTTAGGCGGTTGGGACTATATGCGACTCTTTTGGATCTAAATTTTATTTCGAAAACATTATATGGTAGACATGAAAATGTGGGTTTGCCCTTGAAATGATACAATAGGTTCACATGTTTGAAAATAGATAAGCAACAATGTAGAAATGGACATTACGTAGATGTTTGTCTCTCTGCTTGGGCCTCCAATGCGCAAATTCCAAACTTGTGGCCTGCTACTTGTCACAAAAAGAAATCCACCGAAAAGGAACTTTGAAAGAGAGAGATATTGGGGAATGGGGGGAATCCCACGGCCAAATGCTGCTTGTTTACCCTTTCCAATTTTCCATCGTGGGACCCTTCTGGAGGGGACTAGCCATTGGCCTTCAATGTGAAAACTATTCTTCGTGAAATCTCAATGATACCATAAAAACCCATATATTTTCTACGTCAAAATATGGAAATTCATCATCCAGTAGATTTCCTTTCAAAAAATCAAAATAAAGGAAACAAGAAAAAGAAAAGAAAATGAGAAGCTTTTTGTTGACGAAGATGGGGAAGGAGAATATATGACTTGGTGAACTTTGTTTTAGACGAAGATGGGGAAGGAGAATCTATGACTTGGTGAACTTTGGTTGACACCATAATCGAGGAGTTTGGTTGCACGGGCAGTAAGGTGGTGCACGTGGGACTTAAGTTAGATTTCTTAGTTTTTAATTAATCATAAGGGGAAATTGAAAGCTAGGTAAACATTATAATTCACATAAGGGGAAATTGAAAGCTAGGTAAACATCATAATTCACATACTGAGATGTCACACCCCCATTTGTCTCCTAATATAATTACACCTAAACTTTAATAAAAGTCACTGTCCAAGTGTCTTCCTACGACCGAGGAGAGGGACAGACTGAGAGAGTGTGTCTTTGTGTATGTGAGCCGAAAAAAATATAAAACAAAGCTTACGATTATACATATTACATAGAGAGGGGATAATATATTGCTTGTAATATAACGGATATCATGTAACTTTTTGTCACTTTCAATTACATAGATTTTTTGTAGCTAATAATAATAACTTAGCTTTTGTCCGATCAAATAAAATTATATATGTATATATATATATATATTTATATATATTTATATTTTATTTATTATATTAAACTGCCAAAAAAAAAAAGTACTTTTTACCATGTATAGTAATCAAATCATAAAATTATCTTATTAAAATAACTACTAAATATTCAAATACAAATAATTTGTCTAGTTATGTAAAAAATAAATAAAAATAAAAAGGAGAGAGGTTCATAGGTGTTCAAAAATATAACCGATCTAATGGAATTATTGAAAAGACCAATCCAATCCAATTTTAGGAGCAATCCAATAAAATTAAATTTAATTGGATTGAAAATTTTGAAATTTAATTGGCCTAGATCAGTTATCCATTTTAGTATTTAAAAATAACCAACCAAGTTGATGCAATTCAATATCTGTATAATATATTAAAATTTTATTATATGAATGACTTTTATTGGTTAAGTTATAAATTTCAAATAAAATAAACCATACTAAATTATTTTTCTTAGGGCATTCCATTAAATTGTTGGCTTCATTATAATATTGTAGAAGTTTTTTTTTTTTTTTGGTTGGAAATTAAATTATTGGTTATATTGTAATTTTGTGGAATTTTTTGTAGAATATTGGACTTGAATTATAAATATATATATATATATATATATATATATATATATATATTTATTGTTGGTTATGTTATTATAATATTGAAAATTGAATTACAATGGATAAAATTTGATTTCAATTTAAAATTGCTAAAAATAATCAATCTAAACCAAAGTTGAATTAGATTTTTTTATTATTATTAAATCGAATTGGATTGAAAAATTCAAGAACCTAATCCATACTGGATTGGATTCAATATTATCCAAATCTATTGAATTGGATCCTAGAACAGATGGATAGATAGCATTTTAAAATTTTTTTCTCCAATGATACTGTACAAAATCTATTAAGGTGAGGTGTTAATAAAAAAAATAAAAACTATCTAACATACCTTTGTAAAAAGTCTGTTAGATGGTATGACTCATAGATTCAATCTATCTTCTCTTCTCTCTCCTCATTAATTCTTAACTTTTTTTCTCTCCTTTTTCTTCTTTTTTCTTATCTCAATACGACAATTCATTCTATTTTAAATTTTTTATATAATTCATTGAAAAAAAATTTAAATAAATATTATTTATTAATAGCTATTATGTTACCTAAATTTTAACACTTTTCAAATTTATGAACATATAAGTTCAAATGGAAAAATTTATCGGAGATGCTCTAAGCGAATGATTCTGTCTTTTTATTTTTTTAATTGAAAAGAAAAAATGGATAAAAAGGAGAGAGAAAAACCAAATCCCTTCTAGAGTCATGCCGGTTTAACTTTTGTTTGCGCTGCTGGTTCTTCTTCCACTCCTTCTTGACAAAAACTCTTTAATTAATGTTTTTTATTTTTATTATTATTTTTTGATTGATTGTAACAAGCGTTTCCACTTTAATCGATTAATGTTTGTCTGGTGGGCTTATTTTGTTTGGTTTAGAGCTTCTCTCTCAGTCACACCTTTCTCTTTCAACCGCCCGCATTCATCGTACCCTTTCTCATATGTCTATGTGTCTTCGCGATGCCCAATGCATCATACAATGACCCTACCTTACTACTGTTCATCCCATGCAGCCACTGACTATGTTACTTTGACATTCCATCCATCCCATACTTACTTGCCGCCTTTTTTAGACATTTTTTTTTTTCTTTTTATGTGTAATAATTTAGTTTGACAATCCAAGCTCAAAATACCGTTCGTTAATTATTAATTTTTTTTTTCTTTACTGCGTTTTTGTTGGACAGAACCCAAAACGTGATATTTGAAACAGAGAAATACTCATTTTCTTTGGATGCTAATTTGCGGTTTAGGTACATAATAAAATACATGTACGTTTACAGCATATTTAATTATTTTTTATTATTATATTTTTTTATTAAAAAATAAATAATCATTTAAAAAATATTTTAAATGAATTTGTTTAATCATTCTAAAAAAAATAAACTTGCAAAAGTTACTTTTTATTTACAGAAGCTCTATGAAATATTATGAAGTTTCATTCAAAATATTTATTTTTTTAAAAAAAATTCTCTGTAAAAAATAATAAAATATATATAATTAATTAATAGTCATAAATATTTTTATATACATTATCATTCGAGAACAATTTTAAAATTGATTGTATATTTATTTTATCTAAATCTAGATAATGTCAATTTTTATATGACATGAGCAGCATTTTATATTCAACATTGAATATGCTCTTAAAAAAAAATAATGCTAGAAATAATAATAATATTAATAGCATCTCCAATAATTTTGTCTGTTGCTAGATATTTTTTATTAATTTCAGAAAAATAGACAACCATTTAAAAAAAATCCTTAATAGATTTGTCTAAACACTTTATCAGGCTGAACTAATATGAAAAAAATAAACACTGTTAAAGTGATCCTATATTTGTAAAAAATCTATTAAACATTTTAAAATTTTCTAAAATATTAATTTTTCTTTAAAAAATTCAATTATTTTAAAAATAGAAAATAAACTATTAAAATATTTAATTATTTAGTAGCCATATATAACTTTTATGTACATTATTATTGGAGAAAAATTTTAAAATTAACTCTATGTTTATGTTATTTAAATTTAAATAATCTCAATTTTTATACTACATAGGCAAGAATTCATATTCACCATTACTGCTTATGTGTTATAAAATTGATATCGTTTAAATTTAGATGGTATAAATATATAATCAATTTTTAAATTGATTTCCAATGGTAATATGTATAAATCTATCTAGGTTATTCATTAATTATATATATTTTATTAATTTTCTTTAAAAATAACTTTTTAATAAAAATTTTACTTTAATAAAACTTCACAATATCTGATAGAGTTTTCAGAAGTAGAGGGTCACCTTAATGATGTGTAAAATCAACTCGTAAATGCACGAATTATTTTCAAGTAATAAAGTGAAAAAATAGGATTGTCATATCTAAGGGATTAAAATCTAAGTACTAAAGATAATTAGGTTTTGGTAATATTTGAATTAGCAATTAATATGGCAAGTAAAAATTAAATAAACTAAATTAAACAAAAGCAAGCAATTAAAATTAGATCAATTTCAGGTAAAAAAGCGAATTTAATAATTATGAATACTAGAGCATTTGATTTCACCACTAAATATTCCAATTTAATTACTTAAATATGTGAATTTAATTAACTAATAATTTTGTTAACCACATAACCTAATTTATTCCTTCCGACTTATAAATTAAATCATGCAAATTCATTAAGCATAGATTAAGCAAATAATATGACATGAGACATAACTATTTTCCAATCAATTATGCATTCATGTAAATCATGGGAGATCCATAATATTATCTTTTTCCAAGTTTAAATATTATTAAAATTATTCATTCTTTCCAGCCTATGAAAGCATTAAGCATACCAATGATTTATTAACAAAAATTATTACTAATGAAATAAAGTCCAACATGTATTAAACATAATTAAACTTTCATAGTTAGGGCTACATCATAGCCCTAGCTATGAAAATTAATTTATGGAAAAAATAAATTCAACATCTATGATTATTAAAAACAATAAGGTTCACAATTAAAAAGATAAGAGAAGAGAATAAAAACTTTTGAAGAAATCCTCCAAAAGCTCTCTAAGTTGCGGCCTTCTTCTCCAAGCAAGCCCACGTCTCCAACCTCTCTAATTGATCTCTCAAAACTTTAAAGCTTTAAAACCATAGAACCCTTAAGAGAACTTAAGAAACTCCTAAAATTTAGTTTGTTTCTATTCAAGTCTCCTAAAACCTCTTAAGTATATACTTTTGTATTTTCCTTCAATGTGGTGTGAACTATATATATAGGACTTTGGGAACTATTTTCTCTCTTTATTTTCAATGTGGGACTCTTGCAAGATATATTTTTTAAACCATCAAGAAGGTTGGATGAATTTTATATGTAAAAAAAGAAAAATTTGATATTACTTGCTCTCCAATACTTTCTTTTTCTCTAATTCCTTCTAAAAAAATAGTTAATTAATCTAATTTACCCTTAATGAAACATGTGACATGATATGTGCCTTATTAATGATAAATTAATCAGGTATTGCCACTCGTCTTAATCTTGGCCCTTGAATTGCCTTGATCCCCTCTTTTAATCAATGGTGAAGATTTAACTAAAATATTCTTTTTATAAATTCCAAACTTTAAATGACGATAACTTTTTACTCGCACCTTTGAATCCGAAAATAATATGATATTTAAAATCGTCAAATCATGAGGATTCATATGACATCGACTTCCACCATGAAATTCCTGACAGAATCTTTATAGAATCTTTAAAGAATCTTCTTAGGATCTTTAATGCTTGGTCCGTTTGAGCTTAAATCTTGGTTCCTATCATAATTCGATCCAAAGAATCCATTTTTGTGGTTATTTTCTCAAAATTCTTTTTCTTTTACATGGATTAAGAAAAATAGATAATCAATTATTTTTCATAACAAATTAACCGAAACTAACAAATATTAAGATATAAATATGGCATAAAATTATTAATATTTTAGGCTTAACACTTAACAATGCTTTTTTTTCTTTTTTTTCTTTTTCTTATTACATTAACTTGACAAAGTTTTTAGACGGATTTATTAGAGAGATTTATTAAGTAATTTAGACAAACCCATTTAAGAGTTTTTTTAGTGAATATTTATTTTTTTGATATGGGAAAAAAAAATAGCAATAAACAGAGTCAAATTGAAGATACTCTAAGGACCCATTAAATAATGTTTTTTTGAAATAGTTTTTCCAAGTCAATTTTAAAAAGTAAAAATGATAAATTGGATTTCCTATTTTCAAAATTTAAAAACATATTTGATAATATATTTAAAAATATGTTATGAGAACAAAAATGATAAAATCATGCTTGCTAATGATTAAATATGATATAAATCATTATGAAAAAAATTATAGGTATTGAAATTGGTAAATATTATCCATATTTATAATAATATATGTTAAATATGGTATATATTTGTATAAAATAAATATTTTTAATGTAAAATAATAAATATTATCTATTTCCTTTAATATCTCTATTTTAAAAATTTTTCAAACACATATAAGACATCTTTAGGATGTTTTTTAAATTTATTTATATTTTAAAAAATGTTTCTAACTTTTTTGGAAAAGTTCAGGTTGCACTTTTAAATTTACTTTACACAATCCTATTATTTTGAAATACCAAAATTGTCTAATCCCTAATTTCTCATTTTTTTTCAGTCTTTCTTCTTTAATCAAACCAATTGACTGCCACCTTTTCCCTTATCAAGTGTTAGGTGATACGAACCTAGGTCAACTTGTTCCTAAACCCGTATACTAGTTTGGATCACAATTAAGTTCAGGTTCTAATGGAGACCTCAACTCCTAATCAACTTGTGATTAGAAACCTTGGTATATGATGAAGATGCCATAATAGATAATAGATGTTCTACTAATAAGTCAAACTAAAACACTTGATTTCCATTAAATGTTTTAGGTGTTCAAAGAGAACAAAGAGAATTCTTTCTCATAAATAAATTTTTGAATAAATAACGTACTCAATATTATTAAAAAATTAAGCCTTTAAATAGGTGTGAAAACATAAAATAAAACCCCAAACAATTAGGTCAAAACCGGCCAAGCATAAACAATTCCTAATATGGTCGAATTTCAACTTCCTTTCTTAATGTAATTTGGATTAATTAATTCCTTTATTTTGAATTAGGAATTAATTAATTTACAATTGAAATAATAAAATATCAACTTTTCTAAGTTAATTTGTCCAGCAAATAAACAAATAAAAATCAAAATAAAAGATAGTTTCCTAAAACAAAAAGTCAAACTCAAATTAGGAAACTAGTTGACTAGTTGACAACTAAGCTGTTTTTATCCAATCTGTAGCTAGTTTAGGCTCCAAATCAACTCCCATATGCCATGTAGGATGCCAAATAGGATTAATAATGATTCCCATACGTTGCCTTTGATTGAAATAAGTGGATTTGCTTGAACAACAAAAAAAGTCAAAGTCAGCACCAAAATGAGCATTTCCAACCAAAAAGGAAGTTAAATGCTTTTGCTTCTGCCTTGACATGATTCCATAGCCTATTATGATATCAATTGAGTTCATAAAGTGTTGAATTCATTTCTTGCTATCTGGAGTCCACAGATGCACAAAAACAATTACCTGGGTCCATCTCAGTCTTCACCACTTGGATGCATGAAACGGGCTTTGGTTCTTCGGATATTGTCATGCCCTCTTGAACTCGAATCACACCTTGTATGAAGCTAACCAGGTTTTCCTTGAATCTCTTTGCTTGTTCCCTAGTGATTGATCCCGTCTTCATTTGTACAGGATCAGCATCCCAGTGGGTAGTCGGTTGTACAAGTACGGGTGGATTCTCATCATTCCCCTCCACTTGAAAATGATTTAGCCTCAAATCAAAGTCATCACTTGCAGTAAATGGAGATAAATTAGCAATATTAAAGATAGCACTTACATTATACTCACCTCTAAGTTAAGCTTGTAAGCATTTTCATTAACTCTCTCAAAAACTTGAAAATGTTCATCCCTTTGCTGCACAAGCTTTGACTTTCCTTGTTTTGGGAATCTCTCATTTTTTAGGTGCAACCAAACCAAATCTCCTGGATCAAACACTACCACAACAAATCCTAGAAATACAAGTTCATTTTGGCAAAAATCACACTTTTTACTATTAGCAAACAAACTTTCTTTCCTAAGCACTTGTAAAACTAACCTAAGGTGTCCTACATGATCATCTAAACTTCTACTATATATAAGAATATCATCAAAATAAACAACCATAAATTTTCTAATGAATGGACACATGACATGATTCATTAACCTCATAAAAGTACTAGGTGCATTAGTTAAACTAAAAGGCATCACTAACTATTCATACAATCCATACTTAATTTTAAATGCGTTTTTCCATTTATCTCCCTCTTTCATAATAATTTGATGATACCCACTCCTAAGGTCAATTTTAGTAAACATGAATGCACCATTTAATTCATAAAGCATATCATCTAATTTCGGAATTGGATGCCTATATTTAATAGTTATATTATTAATAGCTCTACAATCAACACACATGCATCATGTTCTATCTTTCTTAGATACTAATAAAACAGGAACAACACATGGACTCATGCCTTTGTAGTTCCTTTGTCTCCTCGAGATTACTTCTATATGCAGGCTTATTTGGAATCGCAGCTCCCGGCACAAAATCAATTTGATGTTTAATCCCTTGAATAGGTAAATCATTAGGAATTTCCTCCAGAAAGACATCATTGAATTCCTGTAAAAGAAAAGAAACAGAATTTGGCAATTCAAGCTCTTCAAGGTTAGCTTGATCATTTAAGTAAACATATTTATAAATCATGACCAGTAATGGTTTATTATTCAAAAATGTCTTTTTAACCTCATCTAAACTAAGATAAAATTTTTTCTTTCTCTGTTCTTTCCTTTTTTTCTTTCCCACTCTCAGTTTTCTCTCTCATCCTCATGCTCTTGGCTTTTTCTCTCTTTTGGGTTTTTCTCTTTATTTTCCCTAAAATTCGGTTTTAGGACACTTATATTGGATGGATGAGTCGGTCTTACCTTCCTTCATAAAGGGTGAAGCCATGGGTGCCATGCTTGCTTTCTCCTTGAGCCGTTCGACCTCCCTTCTTTGTTGCATTTGAAGTTGGTCTCTAAATACTTCCTTTGGAGCTAATGACTGCAGTTTAATCTTCTTTTCTTTAAATTTAAATACAATTGAATTCTCTCTACCATAGTGTATAGTATCTTTATCAAATTGCCATGGTCTACCCAATAAAATACGGCTAGCATGCATGGGAACAATATCACATAAAATCAAATCCACATATTTATCAATACTGAATTTTACCTTTGCTTGTTTGTTTACTTTTATCTTACCACTATCATTATGTTATTGTAATCTATATGGCTCGGGATGTTTAATTGTTGCTAATCCTATTTTTTCAACCACAACATTACTAATTACATTTGTACACCTTTCACTATCAATTATTAAGCTATATTAATTACCTTGAATTTCACATTGGGTATGAAAGATGTTTTCTCTTTAAATTTGATCTTCATCTTTGTACACGGTCAAGACCCTCCTTGCCACGAAACTCAATTCAGCCTTTGAAACTTTGAGAGTCTTGACTTCTTCATGTTCTTCATCAACAAGTTCGGCCTCTTACTTAGATTCTTCACTTTCAGACTTTAATTCTCCATTGCCTTTCAACACAATTATTCTTTGAATTGAACATTGATTGATAATGTTTCCTCAACCTTGGCACTTAAAACAAACAATGTCATGAGTTCTAGAAGGTTTAGAATTAAGCTTACCACTTGATTTAGGTGTTGCTGGGTGTTCGGTGAGATTGTTCTTCATTGGCCAATTGGAGCTTTCTTGACCATGTTTCAGTTTTGTCTTTATATCATATGTGGGATTGCTTCTCCAAACACTTGAATTAAGCCTCCTGCTGTTAAAAACTCCTCCAAACCGTGAGCTTGTACCCCTCCTTTTGAATTGGTTCTCAATTTTAATGGCCATAAGCAACATCTCTTCCAATTCCACATATTGTTGTAATTCTACTTGGTTGGCTATCTCTCGATTCAAACCACCAAAAAACCATGCCATGGTTGCCTCATAATCCTCATTCATGTTCAACCTCATCATGAGCATCTCCATCTCTTTATAGTAGTCCTCCACGGTCATACTTCCTTGTGATAATGATTGAAGCCTTTGATGCAGTAACCTATGGTAATGAGTTGGCACAAATATCTTTCTCATGGCTCCTTTCATT
This sequence comes from Ziziphus jujuba, assembly GCF_031755915.1. Classification (NCBI taxonomy): domain Eukaryota; kingdom Viridiplantae; phylum Streptophyta; class Magnoliopsida; order Rosales; family Rhamnaceae; genus Ziziphus; species Ziziphus jujuba. Next base: position 13,132,193 of record NC_083388.1, read on the forward strand.
TGACACCAAGTTGTAATTAATTCATTGCCAACTTTCTTTTAGGTACCTTGCTCATTATTCCACCATTGGAGTGCGTAATGTCCAAATTCCAAAATGGACAATTTATCCTTCTTTGCTTTGGAATAATTGTGGTAATCAAAAATCATCTCCATACGCTCCTCCCACTATAGGTAAGCCTCTGCATCACTCTTTCCCATGAATGGTGGTATGTTGATCCATATTTCCAAAGTCATCATCTTCCTCTCTTACTTGCCACCCATGGGTTTGCCTTCCTTGGAGTGCAAAAACATCTTCAAACTTCTCCTCTAGGTTATCTTCAAAATTACCTCCTTTGAAGTCCTCCCTATAACATCTGCGGCCTCCTTAACGTCGACCTCGGCCTCTATGAAATTCTTGTCTTGAGTTTGGTCCACCTTGCGATGTTTCTAACCTGTCCATCTTTTGATCTAGGTGATCAAATGGAGCATTCATCCTTTGAAGTTGTTCCAAAACTACCATCATATCGGTAGGTTCACCTCCAATTCTCGTATCTTTAGAATCCCCTTTGAATCCCATGGATTCCTCTTAAATATTTCTTAATGAATCACCTCCTCTTCTTAACCTTGAATTTGTCATGTTAGTAAAAATAATGGAAAAATCCTTACCAAAATCACTCTGTCATATGTTTCACTCAAACAAGGTCTCGACACTTGTGTTTGTACACTACTTTTGACTTTTAATCCTCTTTTAAGTTCACACTCTCTTGCCCTTTTCCACTCAAAACAATATCTCAAAGTTCTATTAAACCACACTCAAAACAACAACTAGATCACAAGTATGTCTAATTAAACTTATCAACAAAACGGTAACAAAAAGCAAGCAAATACCAAGTGAATTGTTAAAACCTAGTCTCGGCCTTACTACCCAAAAAAAAGGTTAAATAACAATGCAATTTTCAGAATTAATAAGGAGTAGACCAGAATAATAAGAAACCAAAAATTCAAGGATAAAATTTAGAAACAAAATTTAAACAATGAACAAGAAACAATTCAAACAAAATATGGAATAGTTGTTGGTTGAAGTTCTTATAATTCAAGTCTTTGTCTCAATTCTTTTACCCAATTTTATTCCAAACAATTTTAGCACTCAAAATTCAAATATCTAGCAATAATATAGAATTAACAAACAACAACTCCAACACTCCTCAATTGAAATTTCACACCAAACAAACTTAATTTGTCAAACTCCCACAAACCGGACTTTACAACAATATATATATTTTTTATCTTCGGCTTTTTTTTTTATTACTCATAGAATATAAAAATAACTCCAGTAGCAAGAATCAATACCAAAAATTGCAATTCCAACACCATAAATTCCACCAAACCCGAGACCAACTTTTCAACAAAAACAAATTGCAAAAAATTGTTGATTTTATGTAATATGTCCTCAAACTCCTTTTTTTTTTTTTTTCTTTTTTGAATATATGATTGCAACTAATTTAAGATTAAAATAGCAAAAAAAAAAAAAATCAACAATAAACTAAATTACTAATATGCAAGGAAGACTTCTTTATGCTTCTTTGATTGGGTTGTAGCTTTCATGGTGCGAGGAAGACTTCTTTAACAACGGTAAGTCATAGAATTTGATGTACCATTGGATAATCAAGCGTATGGTAAGCAAATCTTTGTTGGTAATTTATGCATCCAAGACAACCACAGCAAAGCAAATAAATGGATTTTGAAGTAAAAAAGCAATGATGTTATTAAAATAGGAGGTCCCTAATGATGAGAATCTGTCCCTACCGTACAACCGACTATCCGCTAAGGTGCTGATCCTGTACAAATGAAGACGAGACCAATCACGAGGGCACAAGCCCGTTTCATGCATCCAAGTAGTGAAGGCTGAGATAGACCCGGATAACTATTTTGGTGCATCTGTTGACTCTGGGTAGCAAGGAATGGATTCAACACTTTATGAACTCAATGGATATCACCAAAAGACTATGGAATCATGTCAAGGTAGAAGCAAAAGCATTTAATTTCAACTTTTGTGCATAACTCATCTTTTTGAACAAAAATGCTCATTTTGGTGCTGACTTTGACTTATTTTGTTGTTAAAAAAAATTTGACTTATTTCAATCAAGGGCAATGTATGGGAATCATTATTAATCCTATTTGGAATCTACATGGCATATGGGAGCTGATTTGGAGCCTAAACTAGTTGGAGATTGGATAAAGATAACTTAATTGTCAACTAGTCAACTAGTTTCCTAATTTGAGTTTGACTTTTTGTTTTAAGAAACTATCTTTTATTTTGGTTTTTATTTATTTATTTTCTAAAAAAATTAACTTAGAAAAGTTGATATTTTATTATTTTCAATTTTAAATTAATTAATTCCTAATTCAAAATAAAGGAATTAATTAATCTAAATTAGTTAGGAAAGGAAGTTGAAATTTGGCCATATTAGGAATTTTTTATGCTTAGTCGGTTTTGACTTAATTGTTTAGGGTTTTATTTTGTGTTTTCAAACCTATTTAAAGGTTTAATTTCTCAATAATATTGAATACATTATTCATTTAGAAATTTATTTGTGAGAAAGAATTCTCTTTGTTATCTTTGAACACATAAAACATTTAAAGTGTTTTAGTTTGACTTATCAATAGGATATCGATCATCTATTGTGGCGTCTTCATCATATACCAAGATTTTTAATCACAAGTTGATTAGGGGTTAAGGTTTCCATTAGAACCTAAACTTAATTGTCATCTGATCTATAATAATACGGGTTTAGGAGCAAGTCGACTTAAGTTTGTATCATTTGGTATCAGAGCCGACTTTTATTCAGGTTTCAACTATCTTATTTGTTTTATTTTATTTTGTGTTAATCTGGAATTTTGGAATTAGGTTAAGGTTGCTTTTATCTTCTACATGTTCTGCATTAAAAAAAAAAAAGATTTTCTTCATAGCCGAATTTGATCATTGTTTTATCTAAATTTTATGCTTCTTTGATTGGGTCGTAGGTTTTTTTGCATCTTTTTTTGGGTTGTAGTTTTTATGCTTTGAAACTTTCGTACATGGTTTGAAAAGTGAAAATGACAGAGGGTTATGTTGGTTCTGGATCCCATATCCCATCTTTATTAAAAACCTTGTTCCCCATCGCGTACACACGTTATGTATTAAACTGATTGGTTGGTAGGTTTGTGGGTGAGGTGTTGATACGAACTTAGGACGACCTGCTCCTAAACCCGTATTATATTAGCCCGGATCTTTAATTAAGTTCAAGTTCTAATGGAATGGACCTCAACCCCTAACCAACCTGTGGTTAGAAACCTTGGTATAATGAAGACGCCACAATAGGGGATGGAAAACCTATTGATAAGTCAAGCTAAAACAACCAATTCTCTAATGGTGTTTTAGGTGTTCTCAAAGAACAAAGAGATAATTAATCTCACAAGTATTTTCTCAATCAAATCAAAGTTTTTTTTTTCTTATTGAAAAATAAGCCTTTAAATAGGCTACAAAGCCACGAAATAAAACCCTAAAAATAAAGAAAAACCAGCCACCACACATAAAGAAACCTAGTTGGCTGAAACTATACTTCCTTTCCTAATATAAGTTTGATTAATTAATTCCTTTATATTAAATTAGGAATTAATTAATTTACAATGGAGAGAATAAAATAAAAACCTTCCTAAAGTTATTTTTCCAGAAAATAAATAAATAAAAACCAAAAAGTAATGGTAGTTTCCTAAAACAAAAAGTAAAAACAAATTAGGAAACTAAAAATGCTAGCCTTTTTGATCAAGTTGACTTTGATCAATCTTTGACCTCTTTGAGCTTCAAATCAGCTTCTAGATGCTTTGTAGGATGGAAAATAAGCTGAATATGAAGTCCCACACATTGCCCATGCTTGGAAAAATAAGAAAAGGCTAAAACAGTAAAATACAGTAAAGCCAGCAAGCAATACAGCAAATTCGGCCAAATTGTTGATGTCGTCCGTACAAGCCCTTTTTGATTGCATTTGAGGCTGCTTTAACTTGATTCCATGACCTCTTAAGCATATGTATTGAACCCATAAAGCATTGGAACCATTTCATGCTTCCCGGACTCCAAAACTGTACCAAAACCGTCACCCGGGTCCGTATCGGCTTCCACCACTTGGATGCTTCGAATAGGCTTTGTATCTTCAAGTATGGACAAGCTCTGTTGAGATTGATTACCCTCTGTATAAATACTCCCAAGTTGCCCTTAAATCTCTTAATTTGAGCTCTTGTGATTGGCCTAGTCTTCATCCGTGTCGAGTCAGCACCCCAGCGGGTTATCGGTGGAGCGGGCTCGGGCGGAATCACATCAGGTGTGGTAAAAAATATGGGTTTTCCTGGGTGGGATGTGGTACCAGGTTTGGGTTATTTTAGGAAGTTTGTGTTTGTATGTGTGTAAATTAAATTAAAAAACCAATGTTAACTGCATTGTGGTTGGTGTATGTGTAGTACGCTTGAATTAATTATTAAAATACTTTAACTTTAAGGTGTTTCAAATGAATAAAGCAATATGCCAAATAATATGTGACTAGTAATAATAATGTAGTTGTTTTCAACTATGTTTTCTTTTCTGGCATCTATGTTACTGTATGTCTTTTTATTTATTATTTGTTTGTGTTTTAAAATATGACTGTAGCTGCTGGATCAGGGCACTTTACCTAAAAGCTCACCATGGTGATGAGTTATTTGACAGAATAGGTAAGACAATGTACTTAGGAGGTAGTGTTGATTTTATTGCTACTGCTATGCTAACATTATGTTAAGCTTTGATAAGTTTGCAAAGCTGATTGGGATTAAAGGTCAATGTTCTTACTTCTATAAAATTACTAAGAAGAGCTTAAATGATGGTTTGGTAAGGATACTAGGAGATCAGGATGTGGTAGACATATGCAATATTGTGCCTAATAGTAGAGTTAAGGAGCAGAGTAATCCCATCTCAGCAAACAAGGAGCACAACTTAATGAGTTGTGCTTTGTGCATGCAGGTTAAGAGACCACCTAGGATAATCAATGACTGTTTGTTTATATTGTTAATACAACTTGGTTTTTATCTATCTTGTAAAATGTAGCTACTATTTGGCTGTTTAGGGTAGTATATATTGTTGAATTGTGAAGTTGATCTTTTGTGACTATTTTGGACATTTTATTATGGCCGGGTTATTTATGTCTTGTTTAGGGTAGTTTATATGCATGGTGCTATGGAGTGGGCACAATGGTATTGTACACATGTATTTTGGATTTGTAAAAAGGTTATCATGTATTTAAACACATGGATATATATTTTAGGATGTATTTATCACTACATACCTTGATAAATTGTGTTCTATTGTTCCATGCAAATTCTTTGGCCAAATTAAATTTACAAAATGGACAAACAGACTAAAAATATCACAAGGATGCTAAATATAAGGTTCAAATATAGCTGGTAACCATAGTCACAGGGTTGAAATAAATACAAGAGAAAACATTCATAGAAGCTGCTAATTATATATGTAGATGCTACATACAAAGTTAATACAAGCATACTAACATATGCTGGTACGAATCTAGGACGACTCGTGTTTAAATCTGTTTTATATTAGTCCAGATCTCAATTAAATTCAAGTTCTTATGGGAAAATCTTAACCCCTAACCAACCTGTGATTAAAAACCTTGGTATAATGAAGACACCACAATAGGTTATGGATGCCCTATTGATAAGTCAAACTAAAACACACACTCTCTAATGATGTTTTATGTGTTCAAAGAGAATAAAGAGAATTCTATCTCATGAAATAAATTCTAAATATTATTGAAGGTGTGTTCTTCCTCAAAATTAAGCTCTTAAATAGGCTAGTCACAAAATAATAAACCCTACAAATTTAGGTTAAACCCAGCCACCAAAGAGAAAATGAAACATGTTGGCTGAAATCCACTTACTGTCCTAAATTAATTTGGATTGATTAATTCCTTTATTTTGAAGTAGGAATTAATTAATTTACAATGAAAATAATAAAATAATAACTTTCCTAAGTTGATTTGTCCATCAAATAAATAAATAGGAATCAAATATAAGACTAGTTTCCTAAAATAAAAAGTCAAAATCAAATTAGGAAACTAGTTGACTAGTTTGACTACTAAGATATCTTTGATCAATGTCTAGCTTGTTTGAGCTCCAAATCAGCTTCCGTATACCATGTAGGATTTAAATATGATTAATAATGATTCCTACACGTTGCCTCTTGGTTGGAATAAGTCAAATTTGCTTGAATAAGAAGAAAAGTCAAAGCCAGCGGCTAAACATCACATTTTCTGCCAATTTAAGATGCTGTCCATACAAGATGATTTTAGGTGCTTTTTGTCAGGACCCGTCCAAGATCCCTCACTGGAATCCCAGACAAATCCTGATCTCAGGGAAACCCTATTGGACCCTTCAATGGAAAATCCGGCAGAACCTCCCCTAAGGGTTAGACTTACCACAATTTTCCTGCACTGAAAATATACTTCTATATACACCACCTTATTCCTCCCATCTTAATACAATTTATTTCCATAAGTTTGCAAGACTTCAAATAAATGATAGGGAACCAGTGCAGAATTAAATAAATAATTGTCCAAATAGTATACAGAGCATTATCAGTACAATTGAATATAAAATTTAATACAATACAAGATAAAAAAAAAATAATACAAGATAGAAAGGAAAGGAAAAGCCTCTTGGAATTTCGGCAACAAATCAAGACGTCGAGCTCGCCCCCAGACGATCAACGTCGAGTAACCTGGGCCTAAGGGAATAGAATTTAAAAATATGAGATGCTAATCATCTCAGTGAGTAACCCAATCTACTATATAATAATAATAATAATAATAATAAAAGGGTAAATAACTTAGTTAATTGATTAATAAGAAATAAGTAAATAAATAATAGGTAGTTAAAAATAATATTTTCCCTCAAAACCCTCACGATTCACTCAGTTGGAAAAGTTCCATTTTTAAAACATTTTCGCAAAACCCAACATTTTATGCCCCAAAAATCCAAAAAAATATTTAATTAATAATTTGTAAATAAAAGACAATTAAAGTAATAATCCAAAAATTTTAGTGAGAAATAATCATAAAAAAAAATAAGAGTAATGACAAATATTAAATTGGGAATAAAGTATTCTAAACAATTAATACGAAAACACAAGAAAATTTACATTAACAAAAATGATCCAAGAAATATTTAAATAAATAAAATAAAACCAAATAATTAATAATAGAACTCAATTTAGATTACCAAAACAATTTAATTTATAAAACACTATTAAAAATATTTTAATTTAAATAAAATTCTAAAATATTGTATGATTAAAATCACATCGTGAAAACCATTTGATGCTCCTACTATATACCAGTGGCGCCAACGGTACCCAACGTCCCAAGCACCACTAGACAGGAGGTTAAAGAGAGAAAGCGGCATACGATCGCATGGTGTCCCACCGCACCGCTGCAAATAGCCATCCTGGCCATGGAGGGGCGGCCTACCCTCATCCGATGGCAACCATAGGATAATCCTATAATCACCTGTACGCTACTCACACCCACCTATTCACTCACCACATCCACTTGCGCGCTAATCATATTCATGTATAAAGAACACCAATACGTGTATGGTGCATCTAAAAATCATAAAATCAATATATTTTTTTTCAAATCTCAAAATTTCATAAATATCACCGGGTTTATTCCATCTAATTAAACCCGTAAATTTTCCACAATTCCTTTATAAATCATTGTCATAAATCCATCGCATAAATTCCATCAATTTCAAATCCATCAACTCTCAATTCCATCAATTTAAATATACAAATTTTCCAATGGCATAAGTATTTTTGAAACATAATAATTTAAATCAATATTTCTTTCTCAAACTTTCAAAAAAACCAATTTGAATCAAATATGTCATTTAAACATCATAAAATCAACAATCAAAATTCTCATAAATAAATTCCACAATAAATCAAATAACATTAAATTCACAATTCCTTTAAATATCAAATTTCCATAAAATCTAAATTTTCATAATTTGTCAAAAAATCATATACTTCAAATTATTCAAATATTGACATCAAAATTTAATTCACATTTTATCACATAATCAACATAGAATAAAAACATTCAAATATTAGAATATTCCAAAATATAATTAATTTAACACCCAAAAATAATTTTGAAGGTGGGTTACTCACCTCGAGCACGTAATCCAACCAAGATCCTGCATAGGATCAATTCTACAACTCACACGTGCTGCTAGAATAACAATATTACACAGGGTTAAATAAATTAATATTTTATTCGGATAAATCATACCCGGTACCCGGGGGCTAACACAAACGATATCCAAAATTAGTAAATAAGGTATCAATGGAAAGCTAAGGGGATGAGGAATACGTTACCAATCTCTATTGGACTCAACTCGATCGGAGGTGGCCGGAAAGTGGCCGGAAAGTTGTCGGTCGGCCGACTGCCAAACTTGGCAGCTGAGCTGGCCGACGACTGGGCTTCACCGGTGGCCGGCGCATGTGGCCATCCTGTGGCTGGAAAAGATGCAGCAGGGAGAGAGGGAGATTGACGGGAAGGAGAAATGAAAAGAGAAGGAGAAGAAGGAAGAAGAAGAAAGGAAGAAGAAGCCCGTGGGGGCATTTTCCCATGTGGGGGAAAAGGAAAAAAAAAAAGAAAAAGAAAAAGAAAAAGAAAATAAAAATAAATATATATATATATATATATATATATCTATAAAATAATATTAAAATAATACGGTGTTAAAAAAAAACTTTGTAGATCCATAACTTTTATCAACGAGTACTTCACAACCGTGCATGAGTCAAAGCTCAACTTTGCACGAACAAAAAGTAAACTCTGACACTTTTTGGACAATTCGGATCTCAACTTGTTTTGCCCATAACTTTCAAACGGTAGCTCCGTTTTTAACGTGCTACTAGTCTATGGACTCTGGTCGATGCATACTTTGCAACGACACCTTGGTCAAAGAGAAGTTCCATCCGGATCAAAAAGTCAATTTTTGACCCCTCTCGGTCAACAGCAGTCAAACCCGGTCAACCTCGGTCAATATGAACAAAAAATTCCGATATTGTTCCAGATGGGGTGTTACACTTTTGATTCTGCTTTTTCATAATTCCATGTCCTCTTGGCGATATCCATGGAATCCAAGAAGTGTTGGATCCATTCGTGGCTGTCCGAAGTCCATATTTGCACTAAAACAGCTACTCGGGTCCGTAACGGGTTCCACTACTTGGATGCTTAAAATAAGCTCTGTATCTTCGGGGATTGATAAGCCTTTTTGAGAATTGATTACTCCCTTTATAAATCTAGCTAGGTTTTTCTTAAATCTCTTGGCTTGATCCTTAGTGATCAGCCCTGTCTTTATCCGTATTGGGTCAGCACCCTAGCAGGTTGTAGGTTGTGTGGGTTCGGGCGGATTCTCATCATATGTTATTGTCTTCATCAAATCTATTACATATATCATTACCATTAATCAACTATCCCTCATTTATATTCTCCATTTTTCATCATTATATACATAACCAACAATACACATGCAACAAATCCAACACAAACTATTTTCTTCAGTCTGGCCTTATTTTCCTCTAACCTTGTAATATCTCTTAGTAGTCCAAGTATAACCTTTGTTGAATGCTGACACATTAGTGGATCATACCATTGGAAGAATCCACATCCTTTTCTCACATTTTTCTGCAAACATAAGCCAAAAAATTTAAGAAATAGTTAGTAGCAATGGAAATAAGAAACTAAATTTCCTGCTGCATAATGATCTCAAATTGACATTTAACTCAACAATATCACAGATGTAATATCTTTAGAATATGAAAATATGAAAAGATGATCTTTGTTTTTTCTTTCTGTTTTCTTTTACATATATTTAGAAAAATATTTACAGATTTTTGAAATATTTTTCATAAACGTGTAAACATGAATGATAATATACTTTATATTTTGGACACCCATGAAATCTCCTTCCTGGGTTAATGTTAGTCCATGAAGTTTTTTTCACTGGTGGCATTCCACAGTGGCAGAAAATTTGCTCCATCAATTTCTTTGTTTGTTGATATTCTTAAGTGAAAAAAATTCATTTATTTTCTATAACTTGAGTTGCAATGTCTCCACGAGGTGCTTTCTTCTGCAACTTGAGCTACTTCCTCAACTTTCTCGAGCTTTATTATCCCTTTCTCACCTTTTTGCAACTTGACTCGTTCATTTCAAAATGCAATCTCCCTTTCAAAATTGGGGCTAAAACTCCATTTTTAAGCCATAATTTCTAACTTGAAAATAGAAAAATGACTTGATCTACCGTCACTTTATGATCACGTGCATAGCAGATGGTCATTTTACTAAGCATTTTTGACAGAATAACCAACAGTGCAAGGGAAAAGGAAGTTTGTTGTGCATAATACCAATAAAAAAGTTTAGGGTGCAATGTGTCAACGTTGATAAAATTTGGGGTGCATAGCTGTCAATATCCCTTAAATGAAAGAGTATCTAGCCATAGAGATACTCTTTTATTTAATTAAGAAAAGCATGTTTGGAAGATTTAGTTTGAAGGCACTTTATAAAAAGCTTATTTCTTATTCAAATCAAGGTATGCATATAATAGTTTTTAAAGAACGTTAACTTTGTATTAGAGTATTAGAGTGTTTTCGTCGGTATCACACTAGTACTCCAAAATTCTTCACATTTTTCATTATTTTGTAGGTAATCTCTTAAAAATGTTTCTCTAATTCACATCAAGATCCTTATGCTAGATTTTTGCATCAATAGTCATGTTCTTTATTAAAGTTGTTTTATAACCTGAGGTTGTTTAAGTTGATCCACAACTTGAGGTCGTTCTGTGACCTAGGTTGTATCACAATCTGGGGTTGTATTGTGTTCTTCATTTGAACTTGCTTAGGCATCCCCCTAAACTCTTTATTTTTTTGAAATGAAGAGTTAAACATGTGATAGATTTCGACCATGCTGTCGAAAAGCTCCAAATCTTAATGAGATATTTAGGTCGTGAGGTTGTTTGCTTGGAACTTCATAAAAAAGTTTCACGTCGAGTCTTTTCCCTCTTAATTTTTACTCACTCATTTTTCACCTGCATCTTTTTTACTGTATTCCTTTTATGGTTGCCAATCTCATTCCTTGGCAAGTTGGCTCCATTTTATTGAAAATGTTAAATCATTTAAACATATATTTCTCAACCATCATAAGCTAAGGAGGTTGTTTAAGTAGCTTGAGGGTGTTATCTTTGACTTTGATTGTCTCCAAGTTTAACGAGTTGAGCTAGCGATGTAAAGGATTCACTAGTTGACAATTAGACTCATTGACTATTTCATGAGATTGAGTTTAGGGATAAACTTATTAAAGGTGTTGAGAGTGTCTCAAGTTGGAGGTGGCTAGGTATTGAGGCCTCAACTACTGTTTCTTAAAGTTAAGGGTTAATCGAAAGGTTGTTGAACCCTTTAAGGTTGTACACTTAATATTATTGAGGTTAGGCCATGGCTAAGTTGTTCCTTTGGCATCATAAGGTAATTATTAGGTTATTCCTCAACATTGTTTGAACTATGGCGAGGTAGTTTCACAACTTGAGGTCATAATGTGACCTAAGGTTGTTCCATGGTTTAAGGTCGTATCATGATACTATTTAAACTGTGGTAAGGTCATTTACTCAACCCCATTTAGGCAATGGTGAAGTCATTTCTTTGACACCATTGAGATTATGGCAAAGTCATTCCCTCGATACCATTTGAACTATGTTGAGGTCATTCTTTCAATACCATTTAGGCTATGGTGAGGTCATTCCCTTGACACCATTAAGGTTATGACAATGTTATTCTTTCAACTTTCCTTAACACTATTAAGGTTATGGTGAGGTTAATCTTTTGGATTATGGTGAGGTCATTCCACATTTTAAGGTTATTTTACGATTTGAGGCCATACCATGACGATGATTTAAGTTGTATAATGTTGAAATAGGTAAACAATTATTTCTAGGATAAAATAGCCTTTTCTATTCAATTAATAAATGAGCTACATAGCTAAAAAAAGATTTTTACATTACTAATACCGATGTTAAGAATTTTGAAAGGCGAATCTCAAGTCGTAGGCACTTCCATTTCCTTTATTCTTTGAGGTTGACTTGTTCATGAGGTCAATAACAACTTGAGGTTGTCTTTTCTTATGTTCAGGTCAAGTTATGGTGACTTTATGGTTAGTCTTGACCTTCTCACCCTGCCACAAACGTCATAGAGATAAAAGTTTTAATTTTCTCTTGGAGTTTAAAGCACTTATTAGTATTTTGTCCATGGTCTCGATGGAAGTGGCAATATTTATTCTTGTTCTTTCTCATACGCACAGAAGTCCCTAACGGTTCAGGTTTTTTCAACATATAGTGATTCTCAGTCTACCTTAAGATCTTCATACAGTCGGTATTAAAAGGACTCAAATTAAGATCATTAGAGCTTGTAATGTATTCTATCCTTATGAGCTACCTCCTTGTAGCTATTAGTTCTTCACTTGAAAGAAATCTTCACTTCATAGGTCAGGCAACATTACTTGTATTGCTTCTGCATTTGTGAAACCATCTATATGAATGATCTCTTCATTGAACCTTTGTACATATGATTTCAAGGGCTCATTAATTTCTTTTCCTATAGATAGCAACTGTAACATTGGTTTTTTGACTAGTCAACCTCTCAAAAAATGGTTGTAAATGATCTCTAGAGACGAGAAAAATAGCTAATGGACTTGAGCTTGAGTTGTCTAAACCATGTCTTGGCTGCTCCTCTTAAATTTAATGGGATGTGCGTAGCTACATCGAGCTCCATCTAGGCATAATAAGCTCCCAGGTGGTCCAAAGAGTCTCATTTTCCATTTTATCTTTCCAACATAGGGATTTTGAAGTTGTAATAGAGTACGACCCAATGAATCTTCCAAGTGAAAAGTGAGCTAGATTGTTATACAAGTTGGCATTCTAGATCACGAGCTATTTTTTATGATGGATATGTAAGATTGTGAAACTAAAGTCTCCTTTGTAACTATGTTACATCTAGTTCTTCACGATGCTTCTCTAGCTCGTTTGATTCTTTCCTCCTCTAGAGTTTGAGCACATCTTATTGCTCAATGCTTGGTGAGAAATAAGCTCCACTTCATGAGTGTGGTTGTGCATCCCTTGTTTAGCATTAGCACATAATGAAATTCTGCACGTAAGGATTGTCAACATCTAAAATTTTGCATCTGTGGACTAATCATGGCTAAAATTTCACATATGAGAACTTTGTCATAAGCTACTCTTCGTACTCACCCTTTTCTATAAGCCTGCGATCTTCTCCAAGATGAGATCTCACTAGGTAGGAGAGAACATTTCGACTCTTGAACTAGCTTGCTTTGTTTGTCTCCCTGCTTTTCCACATTAACAGTTGGGTTATTCATTTGGTTAAGAAAGTTACCTAAAGGCTTCTTGAGGTGGTTCTTGAGGTCGTGATTTTAAGGTCAATGTAGATCTCACTATGCTTTTGAATGAATGGTGGTTTAAGCTACTATATTGCTAGGTCATGTTCTAAATGGGGGGAAGCTGAGGTTAGTGATATAGATCATATTGACATTTCAACCTCCATAAATAAGGTTCTTGAATGCTTAGCACAAATACCATAAGTGTAACTTTTATTTAAATTCTTAAATACCACAAACTAAATTTAAGATCTAAAGAGTGATAAGTGAAGTATACGATTTCAACAACTTAGTATGGTAATGTATAGCTCAAACTCATTACCAAAATTAGACCAACAACGATCATAAAATATCATCATGCATCAATTTTCACAAGATTAGATATGAAATTGAGCATGTACAACGAACATGGAAAAAAGGAAATTAGATTTGAAAACTAAAGAGATGTACATAAAAATTTACAAACTGAAAAGTTTTTGATCTAAAAAGAAAACATCAAGAATAGAGATATCCGTAAAAGATTTTTAGGCAAGCAGTAAGGAAATTCAACAAAATTTAAAGAAAAAAAAAATCAATGAAGAAATAGAAGGTAGAATTCAAGGAAATTCTCAAAAAGGAAAAATAAATTTCTAAAAGAAAAGAAGCTAAATAAGCTTGCATAACTTGACAACAACGTTAGTCACTATGGTGAGAGTAAGCATTATGTCAGGTCCTTCTTCTAGCGCTAAATAGTTGTTGCCAAATTTTAGAGTGCTATTTTTCTGATCTAACCTCGAGTTCCATGACCTAAATCTGTGTGAACATGAGCTAAAATGGTGTTGTCTTAACTTGATTCCTATTGAACCGACTTGAACTCTATATTTGGTCCATACTTGACAAATGTTTGAGCCCAAGCTAAAGTCATGGTAACGACCTGAGGATTAAAGAAATCCATTAAGCATTGACACCAAACCTTTTGATGCTAAAGTCAATGAAGAATAAGCATGTCACATTATAAAGGAGTGCCTTTATATAGCTTTTTAAAGAGAGAAATAAGTTTAGAGAAAAGGATATGAGTTATAAAACTCCAAGATAGAATGAACCTATTCTTTTATAGAAGAGTAAAGGGGACAGATTTGTGATACTTGCCACTTACATTGCAGGTTGAGCACCATAACATTATTTTGCTCTTGTTCAAGAAGGTTGTTTCTACATGGAATAAATTCCTGACCTTTTACGAGGTGATAGCTATAAATGGTGATAAATTCAGCACATTAGGAGCTTGCATGCCTATTTTTGGAATTTTTTTTGTTAGATTGTCTGAGCTAACTAGTCTGAGTGTCTTAAATAAGCGTGTGATAATAAACATCTTCAAATTGGTTGAGCTCGATGGAAGTAAGACAAGCCTCTATATGTTTAGTGCGTGCCTTTTACTATTTACCCTTTCTTTGGCCATAAGTTAAATCTAGAGCGAGTATGAACTTGCCTGGATGACATACTTCTAACATCAAGGCATCCTTAGGTTGTTTGTCATGATAGCTCCTTCATATGGGATCAACCTTGAACTCCTTTGCTGTGAAACATTACAAAGACAAGTTCATGAGATCGTTAAGCTTGTTGTGGTTGTGCTGAATGATCTAACAGTGCTATTCCTTCTTTAAGTTATTTTATGATGTCAAGTCGTTCCACGAGTTGAGGCACCATGACCTACATTGTTCCACAACCTGCGGTCATTCAATGAACTTAGATCGTTATTTGTCTAAGTTTGCTTAGGTGAGATATGGTGAAAATCCACCCAGAATAATATTGAACAATTTAATATTATTCAATTGGAACCCATTGAACATTTAACAAAGAAGGATATTTATGTGACCTAAGTCATTCCGTGACCTTGGGTTGTTTGGCAGGTCCCGTTTCAGGAATCCTCCCAGGACTTTTCTACAGTCCCACCTAGTGAAGTTTCGTTGGGCAATTCTTAGAGAATATTCCAATGGACCTCACTTAAACCGTAGATAAAAAAACACATGCAATATCAAATAATGTCGCAATATATAATAATAATGCCATAACAATATGCAAATCCATAACTATTGTCCACAACAACAGCCTACCATACTATAAGCCATAATTATACATAATAATAGGGTCACTAGTGTGTCCAATATTTAGATTAGTGCATTCTAAAACCATTTGTAAAATTTAAAAATACAAATTACAAGAATAAGTCTAGAAAAATAAAGATAACAGTAAAATATAAATATTGCTGCTCCTGTGGAAAATACGGAACAAAAAGTGATGCACAAGGTAGACTTTTAGGTAACTGCTTGGATCTAGAGGAATGGATATAAAAACAAAAAAAATATGCATAGTACAATAGAAGTAATATTTTATTTTGCTAAATCTTATAATATTTTATTTTTACTAAATCTTTCTCTCAAGACCTCTCATTTCACTATTTGGAAATGTTTCCTGTTTAAAAGTCATTTCGCAAAACTCAAACTTATAACCCAAATTAATATCATAAAATTAGTGCTAAAAATAGTATAAAATCAACAACCATTACAATATTATAAATTGGATTAATCATGATATAGATATTGAGTATAGAATAATATAAATAGAATTTCACAAAATAATTATGAAAGTGCAATAAAACTGTAAATATCAAAAAACCCAACAATGTACTTGAAAAGATAAACAATGTATCATACAATATACCTATGCTGCCAAGTGGTGCATGGCGTTCTAGAATACTATTGGACAGTAAAAGAAAGAAGCTTGTGGGATGAATCCACTTCACAACCCTTAGTGTTCTAATGGAAATGTGGCAATACAAATCTACGGGAACCTATCTCACGACCTTTAGATTCTCACTCCTGCTCCTCTGCAAGGTTCTTTCAGGCTTAATATGGGTGCTTGCAATATAATAAAATATTCTTCAAGCTCCAACAACTAAACTAAAGACATTGGTGTTTACTAAGTGTCTTAAAATAATTTATACAACTATACAATTACATCAATTGGTCACTAAGCAGTCCAATTATATCATGAAACTTAGGACCCTGTACCTAAAATTGGAAATTTTCACCCGAAAGCCAATTGTATGAAATTGAATCTTCAAATGAATCCCATTAATATCTAATTGTACTAATCCAACTTCAATTTTGTTTGATTCGACCAATTTTTATCCAAAAAGAGTCTAATTTATCCGGTATTTAACTAATTGAGCCATAAATGGAAAAACTATCAAACGACATTCAAAATTTAGAAACTTTATGAAAAGCTTGTGAAATAGGTAACAAGAATCTAAACTTACCTTAGTCCAAAAATGTCACTGGTGGTTGAAAAGCTAGTTGGAAAACTTTACCAAACTTGATGTTGATAGATCTTTAAAGTTATGAGATAAATGGAGGCTGGATTTAAGCTTAGACATTCCAAAATGGTAGGAGAGAGGTATGGATCAACTTAGAATGGCCGAAGAATGACCAATTTGTCGATAAATGCCAAACAACCTCTGTTGGCTTCAAATGACCAATCTCGATGCGTCAACTGGTGGTTTGGTACGAAATTTTACCAGCTTGGTCACTCGAAGGTGGGCTTCCATAGTGACCAATGCATGTGGACTTATGGTGTTCAGAAAACAAGCAAACATTGGTGGCCAAGTTTATGCCTAAATGGATTTAATTCAACCTGGTTTGGACCCATAGGTTTTGGGAAAGGTTTTTTAGGTTTGGAAGATAAAACATGTATTTTGGAATTTATTCCCTATTGGATACACTTTCCAACACTTATATAGGATCTTGGGTTACTAGCAGATAAAAATTTAGGACTGATTTGGATACTGATATAGTATTGATATTTAAAACTTCCTAGAACTATAACTTTTTATCCATAACTCAGAATCTGGTATGCCATTAATCTATGAATTCATATCGATGTACTCTACATAATGGTATATTGGGACTCATAAACAGTCTAGTTGGTCAAACTCGATTAGAGTTGTAAAGTTTTGAGCATTTTTCAGGACGGGATTTTACATCGTTTTTCATTTGAGCCTAAGGCATGCTAGATGAAAATCTACCCCAACAATATTGAACAATGTAATATTGTTTTGACTAGAATCCATTGGACATTTTAATGAAGAAGGATATTTTTTCATGTTGTTTTACAACTTGAGGTTGTTTTGTGACCTAGGGTCATATCACAACCTGGGGTTGGCCGCAACCTAGGGTCATTCCACAACCTAGGGTTGTTCTTCGTCTAAGCCTACTTAGGTGACTTGGTTAAAATCCATCTACAACAATACTGAACAATTTAATATTGTTCTACTAGAATCCATTGTACATTTAATGAAGAAGGGTATTTTTGTAAATTATATAAAATATAACGAGAGAAGGAAAGAGATCCTAAAAGAATGATCCTTTAATTTTTTTTTTATAATTTTTAAGAGTGGTATTCCAATTTCTATCCTAATTTGAAGGGAATAATTTTTGTGTTGGATAAAAAATGTGATAATCCGATCTTATTGTCAATATTGGGGCTCTAATTCTCATGTTTTGAATTAGGGATGATAATTTTCCTTAGGTTGTCTTGGTCTCACGATGCCTCACCCTTAGCAAGGTAAGGATCTCTAGTTAATTGGGGCAAGAGATGAGTCATGGTCTGGACAAATTTTTTTCCATAGATGGGGCTTAGAGAATATAGTCCCTTCTTCATATACTTATATAAAATATAAAATATTATTATTTTTAATTATTTTTATTCATTTTTTTAATAATTTCTATTATTTTTTCCCCATTGGATAATTTTTTACATGTATTATTTTTAAAATATTAAAATTTTAAAAATTTTAAAATTAAATAAAAATTAAAACAGAGAAATGGGGAAAGGATTGGGGATCCTTTCCCCTACCTAAAAATCCCACCACATCTCGACTCCCCATTAAAATAAGGAATGGAGAGGTGATGGGGATGGTGATTCTCTATGAGATGGCAATTGGCCTCGCCTGATTGCCAAGCCTATTTAGAATCCTCCTTCATTTTTAATTAAACCATGCAAAAAAACCAAAAAAAAAAAAAAATTCAAAAGACATTGAATTATACTTCTTTTATTTATTTATTTTTGAATGAAAGAATTAGAATTCTCTTGAACGACTTTAAGAAGTCCTTTTTTTTTTTTTTTCCCTTTTTATAGTTGGCCCATAAACCTTATCGGAAATTTAGAGTTTTAAATACAAATAAATATTTCCATAAGCCTCATCAAAAATTTAGAGTTTCAAATACAAATAAATAAATAATCTTTTGCAAGTTAGGAAAAAGTAGATTTAATTATAGCAGCAAATTGATGAACCATGTGAAATAATTTAAGATTTTAATTGAAATGTAATTAATTATTCTCCATAACCAAACAATCTAGTACTATTGGGAGTATAGACCACCCAGTGCTCTTGCAATTACTAAGTACCACATGTATTACTTCATCCACATTAGAAAATGCCATATTCTCTTCTCCATTTATGTTTTTCTTTGTTTCCATACCTTCTCCCTTAAAAAATCCAGTTTCCTATTAGTTACCCCATAATCTTGGCACATATTTACAATTGCAAAAACAGAATGACAAAGGCCAAAAAGAATAAACAAAAAAAAGGAAGAAAGAAAGAGAACAAAGAAAATAAGAAAGAAAGAGAAAATAAAATGGAAGATGGTTTGCAAATTAACCATAATTATGGTTGCTTGGGTCTTGACAACCAAGCAATCAACGAAGTTCATAAGTAAATTAAAAGTTTCCATTCAGTTCACTATCAAGACCATTCTTATACGATCTTACCTCCTTTCTTACTCTTCCAATTTTGGCTATCTAAAACAAGAATAAGTTTTTACTCTATTTCAAAGCTTCGTAATGCAAGTTGTTATAGCTTCAACCTTCACCGATGGTAGAGATTTCCTTATCTTCACCAATAGGCTTTTTATGATAAATTTTTAATGAATATAATATAGGATAATCACAAATAAATGTAGCAGATAAATTTGATTAAAACATACCGTTCCATGTAGTTTGTGTTGAAAAGTGGTAATCTTGCCACGTTGTGCAAACCAAAATCCACCAAGGTTTGCACCTTCTTTCTTTCTTTATAAGAAATATTTTGTTGAATGACCTAATGCAATATTTATGTCTATGTTTTATGTTCCTTTTGATGCCTTTTGAATGCCTAAGTTTTTTCGTATTTAGCTTAGGAATTGTCTCTTTGCTAGGTATTGATTTTATTTTGTAAAATGGCTATGTGCTGGAAACAATAGGTCCATTGTTAGGGCTGGCATTTTTTGGGTCTTTAGAACCAGGTTATGATTTTTGATATGTTGTAATAGACATATAAAATAAAATATATAAAAAATAATGACTCAAAAAGGACATGAGAAGCCCAAGATATGCAGGTTTCAAATTGGCATAACTGTTGAGATTTCCAGCAGTTATGGGCCACGGGTTTGAGAAGAATTGAAGGCTTTACTAAATTCCTTTGGACATGGTCTTCTTCAGATTTCATACTCAATATTTAAACATGCCATAGGTAAAAAATCAAACAATTTGGATGAAGATATCCCAGCCTTTTATCAGGTCAAAGTTGCATTACCCGATTTGGAAGGAGACAGTTTTTGGAATTAAAATTCTCACAAACCTTTGCCATCTTTGTACACTTACATGTGCAACTGGTATTTGAATGTTTTTTATTAAATTATTGGGCAGAAAATTTTTATTTTGAGTTTTAAAAAGACATTATTTGGTCTTACACACACTTCACATGTGTGAACCAAGTTTTGTATCTACATATGCAACAAATGAATGAAAAAGAAAAAAGATTGCTGTAGCATCTTCTCTTCTTCTTCATCTTCTTCTTCTTCCTTCCAAACTAAAACCATAACAAACCTCAATATAACCATAAAAAAAACAAACACAAAAATCACCTAAATACCAAACCAAAAATCGGATTAAAAGTTGTGCATAAGACTAACACCTTCTATACAACACTCTTGGCCAAGTGAACCTAAAAACCCCATTAAACTCCAACAGTTTGTTCCAGATATCTTGTCATGGAATATGTAACACCCTGTCCCAAAGTACACCGAAAATTTCTCAAATTTGACCAAGGTTGACCGGGTTTGACCGTCGTTGACCGAGAAAGGGTCAAATGTTGACTTTTTGCTCCTGATGAAATTTCACATTGACCAAGGTACCATTAAAAAGTACATGTTGTCACGAGTTCATAGACTAGTAGCATGTTGAAAACGGAGCTACGGTTTGGAAGTTATGAGCAAAATAAGTTGAGGTCCAAACTGTCCAAGGGATGCCGAAGTTGACTTTTTGTTCATGCAAAGTTGAGCTTTGACTCATGCATGATTGTGAAGTACTCGTCGATACGAGTTCATAGATTAGCGGCATGCTTAAATTGGACATCTGGCTAAAAAGTTATGGACCTGCAAATTTTTCAAATACAATCTATTTTAATATTATTTTTAAATATGTGAACAATGTGCTACGTATGAATTAGTAAAGGGTGCCATGTGATACAATGGTGAGATGCCACATATTAACCATGATTAAATACTATATTATTTTATTATTATTCTAGACAATAATATTATTTTATATAATTGTTTATTTATTTTCTTTTTCTTTTCTTCTCCCCACGTGGGAAAGAGGGAGCCCCCCCCCCCCCCCTCCCCTGAACCTTCTTCTTCTTCCTTCCTCTTTCCTCTCTTTTCTTTCTTCTCTCCTTTGGGTCCATCAGCCTTCACCATTTTCAGCCTCCCATTGCTCAGACGCACCGGCCATAGGCATAGCCCAGCCGCCGGCGAGCTTGGCTACCAAATTTGGTGGTCGGTCAGCTGGCGACGCGCCCAGATCGGGCGGTGGAAGCGACGGCAGCCGTCTCTCTCTCTCCGGCCGAATCCGTCGTGTTCCGACGCACCCAAGCTGCACCGACCACACCAACCAGCAGCCCATCATGTGAGCTTCGTCGAAGTGTGCTCTGGTCACCGGGGAAGCCGTTGACACGCCGGGAAACCACCATGGAAGCCGGCGGCAGCAGCCCGTCCGGTCACCGGATTCCCACCATTTCCGACTGTGTTCTCAGTCCCTTTCCCTTAATTTGGATTGTCTAAAGCTAATGGTGACCTTCGTTTGCTCTAATTCGAGCTCCTTCATGGCATACAAAGGAGGGGTAAGTCGGCAGTGGCTTCCGACGAAAATCCCGGCCACCGCCGGTGGTTTCAAGCTAATCAAAGGTCAGAATCGTATTCTCCATATCCTTAGCTTCGCATTGATATCTTGTTTATAAATTATGGATGTGTATTTGAGAAGCTATTATTTTTTTATTAAATTATTAAATTAAATATGAAAAATGGAGATTTAAATTAAATTGTATATTATATATATATATATGTGTGTGTGTTTTTTTTTGTATACATGTGTATGGGAATATTGATAAATACATGCATTATATATATATATATATACCTGTGTGGTAATGTATATAAATACATGGTGATATGTGAATATGTATTGAGATGTGTGAATGGGTATATATATGTATAAAAATGTATTGTTGAATCCTTTGTTTATGCATATCAAAATGTATGTATACATAGGTATCTGGACATTGCGCTTGTTAAATTGTTTGTTAAAAGTTTTACCATGTATATATATTTAAATGTGTGAAAATGTAAATATATATATATATATATGTGAATATATACGTAGATAGCTATGGATGACTTATAATAAACTGTATTGCTATATCTCTAATGTATTTCTGTATCTTTACTTGTATGTGAAATTATATGTGGCCTTGATTATAGTTTTGGTATAAATTGAATTGAAGGTTTGAGAAGAAAAAAGATAATTATATTAAATTATTGTGATCAAGAATATCCGTATATTTGATTATTTATTATTTATTATTATTGTTTATGTAATTGATAAAAGCATATGAATTAATTGGATTATATTTTATCTAAATTTAATATTTTATAATATTACGAAATTTATAGTTTTTTTAAGATGTACCCATACACGTATCGGTGTTCTGTACTGTATCTGTGATTATGATAAGCGCGCAAGTTGTAATGTCTCCCGTGAGTTGCCATTGGACCGAGGGCAGGCAAGTTTGATATTGGCCATAAGCCGCCTCCCTCCATGGCCGGGATGACGGTTTAAGCAGCGGCACTGTCGGGACGCCGAAGCGATCGTATGCAAGTTTCTCTCTTTAACCTCCTGTCAATCGGTGCTCGGGACGCTGGGTACCTTCGGGCACCACTGGTATATAGTATGGTGCATCAAGTATTTTTTTTTAAATTTTTTTATATATGTTCGTACATATATTTGTATGTTATATTATTTGATATTATACTGTATATACCGCACCACATGGAGGCGGCGAACCAATGTGATCCATGTAGAGCTACCCTCATAACCATGTTGCCTACGAGTCCAGGGGATCGGACGGCCCATATAGGCAACCACCCTGGTTTGTATTGGTAGCAAAGCGCCGGCAACAGCTGGAATCATGGATCACGTAGCATGTTAGAAGGTATCGTACGTATCTTCATTGCGAGCGTGCATATTTCATTTTATGCTATGGATTTTAAGATATGATTTTATGTATTTATGTTATGTTATCTATTTGTGATTTAATTTCTTACTAATATTGTTAATCGATGTTATTATATTCTTATTACTATTAATTGTATTTAACTATTTACTTAATCATTATTGTCACTGTTATCGGGATTGTTATTATTATTTATAATGATTGTTTTTATTGTAATTCCAATTTCTATTATTATCATTATTATAATTATAGTTATTATTATTGATTATTATTTTTATTTTTATTTTTATTAACATTATTATGAGATCTGTAATTTTAATTTTGTTATTGTTTTTATTATTATTACTACCATATGGTACCTTCGGATAAGTATCACAGCCTAGGGGCAAGAAAGATAGCCATCGGGCAAGTATAATAGTCCTCGGACAAGTGGTAGCCTTTGGGTAGGTGAGATAGCCCTCAGGTAAGTTACATTAATATATGTATGGGAATATGACAGCCCTCAGGCAAGTTACATTAATATATGTGTGGGAATATAATAGCCTTTAGGCAAGTTACATCAATACCATCATCATTAGAACGTTTGTTATAGTCTTTTTTCTTGATTGTTAATATGATGTTGCTTTACCTTTCTTTCTATGTTACGCATTGGCATATTTGTAAAATGATATTTAAAGTGCATTTGACATGTGCAGCACTAAGTGGGTGGTGTGGGCGGACGAGAATCTGTGATGGTATATTTTAATTGGTTATTTACTAAATTAATTCCATTATATGCCTTTTTATATAATTTGTTATCGAAGTGCTGCCAGTTGTGGAACTTAAATTGTAGTAATGTGAGAGGAATAAGGTGGTGTATATAGAAGTGTATTTTCAGTGCAGGAAAATTTTGGTAAGTCCAACTCTTAGGGGAGGTTCTACCAGATTTTCCATTGGAGGGTCCGGTAGGATTTCCCTGGGATCAGAGCTTGTCTAGGATTCCGGTGAGGAATTTTGGACGGGTCCTGACACAATGTCAGATGACTAAAATATCCAATTCCACCATTGGAACATTAAGGCCTAGTAAGTGAGTTAATCTAATTATGCCCCATCCACATAAGTATTCTAATATTCTCCCACTTGAATGGCATAATCAAAACATAAGCAAATACCACTTACTATAGAAGACAATTTTGGTTAAGCATATAATGTAGTGATAGGGTACAACATTATACCTAACTTAGATCTTAAAGATTCAAATATCAGTAAATCTCAAAATAACAAAATTACCATTTCAATTGTGCATAGAGTGATGCGAATCCGCCCGAACCCGCATAACCGACAACCCGCTAGGGTGCCTACTCGATATGAATGAAGACCTGGCTGATCACTAAGGCTCAAGCTAAGAGGTTTAGGGTAAAAAATTGCTACTTTTATCCATGGAGTAGTTTTTTCTCAAGAGGGCTTGTTCATACCCGAAGATCAAAGGCTTGTTTTGAGCATACAAGTGGTGGAAGCCGAGACGGACCCGGGTAGCGGTTTTGGTGCATTTATGGAGTTCGGGTAGCATGACATGGTTCCAATCTTCATGGATTAAATAAATATGTCTAAGAGGTCATGGAATCAAGTCAAGGAAGCTTCAAAGGCAACCAAAAAGGGGCTGTGCGCATGGCATCAAAATTTTTGGCTGGTTTTACTGTTTTTCTTGCTGACTTTACTATATTTTGCTGAGTTGGCTTTTTCTCTTTCCTCCAAGCAAGGGAAATGTGTGGGACTCCATGATTATCCTATTTGGCATCCTAAAAAGTATATGGAAGCTGATTTGGAGCTTAAATTGGTCAAAGTTAACTTAGTTAAAAAGATAGTATTTTAGTTTCCTAATTTGATTTCTACTTTTTGTTTAAGGAAATTACTTTTACTTTTGATTTTTATTTATTTATTTGTTGGACAAATAATTTGAGAAAAGTTATTATTTTATTCTCTTCATTCTAAATTAATTAATTCCTAATTCAAAATAAAGGAATTAGTTAATCAAGATTAGATTAGGAAAGGAGAGAGAAAATTCGGCCACATTAGGAAACATTAAGGTATGGCCAGTTTTTGCTTTAGTTTTTAAGGTTTTATTTTGTTTTCTCATAGCCTATATAAGGGCTTGTTTTTGAGGAAGAACACACCATTAATAATATTGAGAATTTATTTTGTAAGATTGAACTTCTTTTTATTCTTTCGAACACCTAAAACACCATTAGTGAATGGGTGTTTTAGTTTGACTTATCAATAGGATATCCATCACCTATTGTGGTGTCTTCACTATACCAAAGTTTCTAATCACAAGTTGGTTAGAGGTCAAGGTGGCCATTAGAACTTGAACATAATTAGATTTGGGCTAATATAATATGGGTTTAGGTATGTGTCAACCTAGGTTCGTATCATAGAGCATACTAAGAGAATACAACATACACAATCTAGGTGGAGAGATTTACAAAAGTACTAATGGATCAAACATATACATATACAAAGATTGAATGTGTCAAAAAATCCTGTATCCAGGAGCCAAGACAATATGTGTGCACATATCTTTTAGATAATCATGAACCACTTCCATGCATGTATTGCTGCTCAACAAGGCAATTCTCAATAGTCAACAACATATTCAACAATGCATATTGCAATATTCCAACTCACCCAATGTAGTTACTATCAAGGGCATATGCTCCTAAAAAGTACTTGTGGGTAAGCTCTTGGTTATTAAATTTGCTAACATGTCGTAAGTAGGCATGTGCTTAACAAAATGAGGCTTTCTACTTCTTTCTCATTCACTTTATATAATTACACATTGATGTGTTCGGCCCCAAATGTGCTCTTAATATTGTTGGAGAAAGTCATTGCTTTAAATTCATCACAATAATCGTTATTAGCCTAAATGGATTTAACTACAACCATAGCATACACAAACTTCCATGGCCAACACCTTTGATGTTGCCTAAAAAACATGCAACATACTCTACTTTTACAATAAAGGAAGCTATAATAGTCTACTTGTAAACCTTCCAAGATACAACTCTTTATGCCATGATACAAAACATACCCAATAGTGGATCTCAAATTATTCACATAGCCAACATAATAGGTAACACAATATCTAATCATATCAAGTGAATCAGCTTGCCAATATCTCACCATATAGCTTGTACCTTCAAGGCACCTTAGAACCTTCTCAGCTACTTGCCAATGCACATATACCCAGGATCATACAAGTATCTATAAAACACACCAGCAACATAAGTAATATCAAATTGTGTACAAACTTAAATATACATCAAATGAATAATATGAGACCATTTTCATTTTATCTCTTTTCACTTCATTATTAGGATATAAAAACCCTTGAAAGTTTGTTACTTTTCAGCACCAAAACCTTATTAGGAGAATAATCGTGCATATTGAACCTTTTTCAAAATTTTATCAATATAGGTTCTGTGAGATATCATTAACCATCTATTGAAAAACCTTTATCTTTAAAAACATAAAGCCTTTCCACTGTTCTTCACATCCAAATGGCTAAATAACATTCACTTTGTCTTTACCAATAGGTCAGAGTTTTTGGACACAAATTGTATGCCACTAACATACCAAATCATAAACATAAAACTACTCTTACTGATCCTTGCTAGAATTATTTGATGTAAATAGTATGTCATCATATACAAAACCATAAATTTAAAGTTACTCCCACTAACCTACTAATTACAATATTCTCCAAAAAACAATTTTGATGAACACATCATCAAACATGAGATATGCCATTGCCTCGAGACTTGCTTAATCCATAAAATAACTTATTAAGCATGCAAATCAAATGTTCATTCCTTACATTTTGGAAGCCAACTGATTAAACCTTATAAATGCCCTTACATAAAAGTTCATTTAGAAAATTAGTTTTGACATTCTTCATTTAGAAAATTAGTTTTGACATTCATTTGATACCACGCCAAAATTAAAATAAATGACAATCACCATAATGATTCTAAAAATATTACGTTAAAAAAAAAAAGGAAATTGCTATCTAAATCAAGTTCCTCATACTGGCTAAACCTTTTAGCCATATGTCAAGTTTTATACCTTTCAACTTAGCTATTGGAATCTTGTTTGATCCAAAAGAACCATCTAGAACCAATAGGTTTGCATTCCTATGGCAAATCAGAGGACATTTTAAACCTTATTTTGCATCATGGATGCCACCTCATCATTCATTATATCTAAGCAAAAGTTAGATTGTAAATTACTTATGGCTTCCTAGTAAGTGATTTGTTCTAATTCATCACTGATAAATCAAATATATAATAGGTATGAACCTTCTATACCTTTTTGGAAGCACATCAGTAGTAACTATATATATATATATATATCATGGACTCTATATATCATGGACTCCATATTCATCATCAATGATTTCAACCTAATTGACTACTCGTTCCTTAACAATCTCATGGCCAACATCTTAAACGTAAATAACTATAATAAAAATGAATATATTTCCATTTCTAAAACTCAAGCTCTTTTGGCCCTTACTAATATCACATGCCAGCATCATCCTTAAAATATATGCAACTTTGCCTAACTTAACAATATTGGTGATATAAGATGAAAAAGTAAATTATGAAACCTTTTGGTCCTATAAAAATCAACAAAACAACTATTAAGATCCATCATCTTGATTTGGGAATTATAAGTTTCACATAAGCTTTATAACCTCAAACACGAATTGTGAAACTAGCATTTTTACCATACTGGAACTCATGTATGTAATCTTCAAAACCTCACCCACAAGCAAATTCTTGATACGAATCTAGATCGACTCAAGCTTAAACCCGTATTATACTAGCCTGGATTTCAATTAAGTTCAAGTTCTTATGAAAAACCTTAACCCCAAACCAACTTGTGATTAGAAACCTTGGTATAATGAAGATGCCACAATAGGTTATGGAAGCCCTATTGATAGGTCAAAACTAAAACATACACTCTCTAATAGGGTTTTAGGTGTTCAAAGAGAACAAAGAAAATTTTATCTCACAAAATAAATTCTGAATATTATTAAAGGTTCATTCTTCCTCAAAAATAAGCCCTTAAATAGACTAGAGTCACAAAACAATAAACTCTAAAAACTTTAGGTAAAACCAGCCACCAAAGACAAAAGGAAACATGTTGGCTGAAATTCACCTACTTTCCTAAACTAATAATTTGGATGAATTAACTTCTTTATTTTGAAGTAGGAATTAATTAATTTACAATAAAATAATAAATTTCCTAAGTTTGTTATAATAAAATAATAAATTTCCTAGTTGTTTATAATAAAATAATAAATTTCCTAAGTTGTTTGTCCAAAAAATAAATAAATAGAAACCAAATATAAGACTAATTTCCTAAAACAAAAAGTCAAACTTGTTGACTAGTTTGATTACTAAGGTATATTTGATCAATTTCCAACTTGTTTGAGCTCTAAATCAGCTTCCATATCCATGTAGGATGCCAAATATGATTAATAATGATTCCCACATGCTGTCCCTTAATTGGAATAAGTCAAACTTGCTTGAAGAAGAAGAAAAGTCAAAGCTAACAGCTAAACAATACATTTTCGACCAAATTGAGAGGTTGTCCGCACAAGCTGGTTTTAGGTGCTTTTGATTCTGCCTTGACATGATTCCATGGCCTCTTAGTGATATTCATTGAATCCAAAAAGTGTTGGATCCATTCGTTGCTGTCCGAAGTCCATATTTAACAGCTATCCGGGTCCGTAATGGCTTCCACCACTTGGATGCTTAAAACAAGCTTTGTATCTTCCGGTATGGACAAGCCCTTTTGAGAATTGATAACTCCCTGTATATAGCAGTTATGTTGTCCTTAAATCTCTTTGCTTGAGCTCTAGTGATTGGCCCAGTCTTCATCCGTATTGGATCAGCACCCCAGTGGGTTGTCGGTTGTTCAGGTTTAGGTGGATTCTCATCAATTCTACTAAATTAGAAGTACTTGTATTCACCACACCACATTCCAAAATATGCAGTTCCTCATCTCTAAAAAGTACCAAACATTGTATAATGTATGTCAATATCACATTCTTACAAATAATTTATAGATGGTCGATGGTTCCGATTAGTCTTATCAAACCTTTTATAGTAATCACCACCTTTTGAAAGAATGAGGGCAAGGTTAATCAAAAGAAAACAAGGTATGAAGGATTGAAATTGATTTGGAGTGAAGGTGTATCTTGGCTTTGATGTAATAAGCTGCTGAAAAATTTGTAACAAGGCCGGTTTTGGTGTTCTCTTGGTTTCAAATGGAAACTAAGGTATATTTCTCCAAAATTCAATATATTCATTCATGGAACTATAATACATATTTATAGCATACAAAATAGGTGTGAAGGCATACCATGACCGGTTTTAAGGACCAATACAAACAAGTCCTTCATGGTGAAGCAAAACAACATGTGTAAAGTAACTTTGCAACATGCATTATGGTTGGTTGACAAGTGTTGCTGCCTCATTAGTTGCTTCATGGTGAAGTAGTCCTCATGCATGATGAAAAATGTCCTTCCATGCATTGGTTGAGAGAAAGGCCAAATGGTGAAGCTCCATGTCACCAAGTAGCTTCCATGTCACCATCCTTGTCACCAAGGTGCTTTCCATGTCATCTAGGTGCTTGGTTTTTCTTAAACTCTAATTTGGCTGGTATACTTTAAACAACATATTTTGGTGTCTTTGTGCACCAACTTATCTAGCCTAGATTACACAATTTGCTAGAATTAAAATACAAACCAAATATGGAACAACTAGGTTAATAATTTCGGCCAAGGCATTTCAGCTTTTACCTTGCCTTGGTCTCGGTTTTGCATGTTTCATGGCTAACACTTGCCATGATTCTCTAACACTCCTCCTTGGCAATGTTAGGTATGATGTGAAAAAGACTCCTAAGCTTTTAAAGTCTTTCTTTTGGCAATGGTTTTGTAAGAATGTCGGCCAGCTGGTCTTGTGTTGAACAATGCATCAAACTAATTTCTTTATTTCTTTCAGCCTCACGGATGCTATGGTATTTCACAGGGATATGCTTGGTTCTGTGTTGTACAGGATTTTTGGTTATGGCTATGGCTGAAGTATTGTCACAGTACATGGTGGTTGCGTTTGTTTGCTTACAACCTAAGTCATCAAGCAATTTCCTTAGCCAAATTGCTTGGTTTGACGCAGCCGCTATCGAGATGTATTCAGCTTCTACTGTTGATTGTGCCGTGGTTCCTTGCTTGTGTGAGCTCCATGAAAATGGACCTGAGTCAAACATAAACAAGTATCCAGAGGTGCTCTTCATGTCTTCCAAGCTACCTGCCCAATCACTATCACAATAGCCAACCAACTCACACATGTTGCCATGCTTGTATAGAATTCCAAGGTTGGCTGTGCCCTTTACATAACGTAGGACTCTTTTTGCAGCTTGGTAATGGTTTTGAGATGGTGCATTCATAAACCTTGATAGCACACTTACAGCATACATAATATCAGGTCTTGAAGCACACAAATAAAGCAAGCTTCCAATTAATCTTCTATAAACCGAAGCATTCACTTTCTCACTTCCATCTTCACGTTCGAACTTGGCATTTTGTATCATTGGTGTATCAACAATCTTTGCATTTTCTAGTTGGAACTTATCAAGCAAATTCAAAGCATATTGTTCTTGAGATAAAATTATACCTTTACTTGTTTGCTTGATCTCCAATCCTAGAAAGTAATTCATCAAACCAAGGTCAGACATCTCGAAGGTTTCCTTCACTTTGTCTTTGAATTCTTGAATGCCTTCGGTATTGCAACTTGTTATGAGCAAATCATCTACATAAAGAGAGATTACCATTGCATCTTCATGTGTGTTAGCTTTGATGTAGAGGGTAGGCTCATTATCACTTCTAGAAAAGCCTTCATGAGTGAGGTAGTCATCAATTCTTGCATACCAAGCTCTTGGAGCTTGTTTGAGCCCGTACAAAGATTTATGAAGCTTGTACAATTTCTCCTCCTCTCTTTCTATGATAAATCCTTCAGGTTGCTCAACGTATACTTCTTCTTCTTCTAATATACCATTTAGAAAAGCTAATTTTACATCCAAATGGTATATTTTCCAAGATTTGCTGGCTGCATATGCAAGTAGGATCCGAATGGTTTCATGTCTTGCCACCGGTGCAAAAGTCTCCATATAGTCTACACCATATTGTTGAACGTAGCCTTTAACAACCAGCCTTGCTTTGTGTTTGTTCAAGGTGCCATTAGGGTTTAGTTTGGTTCTAAAAACCCATTTAACACCTATCACATGTCCTTTCTTTGGTCTCGGCACCAAACTCCAAGTTTTGTTCTTGTTAATCATGTGAAGCTCCTCCATTGCAGCTTGCCATTCTTTGTGTTGTGAAGCATCACTATATGTTGTAGGATCAGGTGTTGCCATCCTTGCACTTGCATAAAGTTCTTCAATTGATTTTGTGCCTCTCTTGCCCACATAATCTTCGTTGGCCGGGTCATCATCATCTTCATCATTATTTTCAACATCAAAATCACTTTGATCGGTGGAAGGAGTTTGATCGGTGGAAGGAGTTCTTGATTGAATATAAGTTTTTGCTTCCACTTTATGCTCCTTCCAATTCCAATATGAGTTCTCATCTATTATAACATCTCTAGAGACAACAACCTGCATCTTAGATACATCAAAGATTCTATAGCCTTTTGAAATTGAGCTATAGCCTACAAGAACACCAATACTTGCTTTCTTGTCAAGTTTGTTCTTTTGGAGTCATGGACATGCATGTAACAAATACTTCCAAAGACTTTTAAGTGAGCAATTGAGGGTTTAAAGCCATACCATAATTCATGTGGTGTTTTGGATGCAATTGTCTTACTTGGAAGTCGGTTTAGGAGGTATACACTTGTATTAGCTGCTTCGGCCCAAAATTTCTTTGGCAAGCACTTCTCAAACAGCAAGCATCTTGACATCTCCATGATTGTTCTATTTTTCCTTTCACTCACTCTGTTTTGTTGTGGTGTGTATGGAGTAGTGAGTTGATGTATGATGCCATTTGTCTTGCAAATATCTTGGAAAGTTTTGGATATGTACTCTCCACCATTGTCGGTTCTAATTACCTTGATAGTTGTTTGTGCTTGATTTTCAACAAGTGTTTTGAACTCTTCAAATGTGGCTGTAGCTTCTGACTTTTGTTTGAGGAAGTAGATCCAGCACTTCCTTGAATAATCATCAATAAAGATGATAAAATACTTCCTCCCAGCATGTGTTACTTCATTCATAGGTCCACACAAATCCGAATGCACCAATTGTAATTTTTCCTTTGCCTTGCCGATTGTAGTCAAAGGAAATGGTTGTCTTTTGATTTTGCCAAGTTGACATGTTTGGCAAACAGCATCATCTCCAAGGATTTGTGGTAAGTTCTCAACAATTTGTTGAGTATGCATCTGCTTCATGGTGGCATAGTTGTAGTGGCCGAACCTTCTATGCCATAGCTTTGATTCTTCATGGATTTTCGTATTCGTAGCCATTTGATTTTGTTGATTAAAATCAATTACAAGGCTATTATCTTTCATATGGACAAGTAATACAATTTTTTCATCCTTAGACATTTCACAACATTTATCTAAGAACTTCAAAGTATATCCTTTTTTCATAAGTTGAGGCACACTAAGTAAATTTTCAGACAGATTTGGTGCAAATAAAACATTGGTAATTTGAATTGTACCTTTTGGTGTTTTAATGACCAAATCTCCTTTTCCTTGTGCCTCCATGATTTGTCCATTTACTGCCCTGATTTTTGTTGCAATTCTAGGGTTTAACTTGACAAACAAGTCCTGGTTGTTACACATGTGATTTGTGCACCCGCTATCCAAGATCCATGAGTCTTTAATTGAGCTTACAAGGTTGCAAGTTGCTGTGAAGGTATGTGCATGCTCACCACTTGCCTCTTTGGGTTCATGAGCATGTCTAGCTTCTTGCCTTTGGTTCCTTTGCCGGCAAACTCTTTCCATGTGACCGAATTGCTTGCAAATTTTGCATTGAGCATTCGGTCTCCACCAGCATATCTTAGCCGTGTGTCCTTGCTTTTTGCAAATTATGCAAGGACCATATGCCATCTTGTTCTCTCTTTGGTTTGTTATTTCCTTGCCTCTATTTTGCCTTTGGAAAGGCCTTGGTTGCTTGATTGATTTACCTTTGTTATTTGCTGCAAAGGCTGCTTCACTCGAGCTTGATTCACCTTGTAGCCAAAGACTCCTCCTTTGTTCCGTGGCTTGCAAGGCATTGATCAATTCAGCAACTGTGAGTTGTGTAAGGTCTCTTGTCTCCTCCAAAGTTGAGATCTTTGCTTCATACTTCTCTGGAAGGCATATAAGGATCTTTTCAACAATCCTTTGATCTGGTAAAAACTCACCATGGAACCGAATTTGGTTGACAATCTTCATAAGTTTGTTGGAAAACTCCTTCACGGTTTCATGCTCCAACATCTTCATATTTTTGAATTCTCTTCTAAGGTTGAGCAGCTGCATCTGTCTTGATCTTGTACTTCCTTGGAACTCCTCTTGAAGCTTTTCCCATGCTTGTCTAGGAGTTGTACAGGTCATAATTCTAGTGAAGATGTCATCGGTCACAGCAGCTTGTATTGCTGTGAGAGTTTTGTAAGGTCTTGCATTTTCTTCACTATGAAGTTTGATTTGATTTACAGTAGCACCTGCTCTCAATGGTTCTACCTCATAATCAACTTCAAAAAGCTCCCAAAGGTCATAAGCTTGAAGATAAGATCTCATTTTGATTGCCCAAACAGGATAGTTGTTGCCATCAAACATGGGAGGTGAAGGTGCTGAAAAATGTGAGGAAGCCCTTTAAACTGGTTGGTGTTTTGTGAGATTTGAATCGGTTTTTGTTGAGGGATTGATGAAAGAAGGCTCTGATACCAATTTGAAAGAATGAGGGCAAGGTTAATCAAAAGAAAACAAGGTATGAAGGATTGAAATTGATTTGGAGTGAAGGTGTATCTCAGCTTTGATGTAATAAGCTGCTGAAAAATTTGTAACAAGGCCGGTTTTGGTGTTCTCTTGGTTTCAAATGGAAACTAAGGTATATTTCTCCAAAATTCAATATATTCATTCATGGAACTATAATACATATTTATAGCATACAAAATAGGTGTGAAGGCACACCATGACCGGTTTTAAGGACCAATACAAACAAGTCCTTCATGGTGAAGCAAAACAACATGTGTAAAGTAACTTTGCAACATGCATCATGGTTGGTTGACAAGTGTTGCTGTCTCATTAGTTGCTTCATGGTGAAGTAGTCCTCATGCATGATGACACATGTCCTTCCATGCATTGGTTGAGAGAAAGGCCGAATGGTGAAGCTCCATGTCACCAAGTAGCTTCCATGTCACCATCCTTGTCACCAAGGTGCTTTCCATGTCATCTAGGTGCTTGGTTTTTCTTAAACTCTAATTTGGCTGGTATACTTTAAACAACATATTTTGGTGTCTTTGTGCACCAACTTATCTAGCCTAGATTACACAATTTGCTAGAATTAAAATACAAACCAAATATGAAACAACTAGGTTAATAATTTTGGCCAAGGCATTTCAGCTTTTACCTTGCCTTGGTCTCGGTTTTGCATGTTTCATGGCTAACACTTGCCATGATTCTCTAACACCTTTGTCAACCTCATATATATATATATATATATATATATATTTCTAATATTCCTTTTAAGAAAACTCCAATTTATCTTAAAATCTTTGAAAGCATCAAACGAAACCAATTTATAATAGGTAACTCAATACACCAATAACGGAGGAAATTGTCAATCAAACAACAGAGTATATATAACTATTCTCTTCTAACTTCAGTAGTTAGATTCCTTTACACATTCAACATAAGTAGAAAAATTAAAAAAACCACGAGTAGTAAATATGTCATCCAACACTAATTAATCCATATCTATCTAGAAATATAACCAAGCCATTTGTGCCACAACAAAGAAGAATTATCACAACTTTAGTACATTCAGAAGTAATGGTAAAAGCAACCATAATATTAACACAATAATTAATACAAGCAAGCATTAACCAAATCAAATATGTACTTAATACAACTTGAAGTTTCTTATCCAATCAAAATAGATCCTTAATCCAAAGGTAATATCTTACTACTAAAATTAAAAAGATAACCATTTATTTTCAAAATAAACTAAAAGTCAATTAACATCATCATATATATATATATATATATATACAAAAGAAATTTCATCCCAATCCAAAATATCTTATGGCAACATTTGACTTCACTATTCCTAAATATCAATATTCCTTGAAAATCTAATCAGTCTCCTTTTACTTGTTGGCTTCTTCTATCAAAGTATTCTTTTTATTGTTGTAGCCAATATGATTCTTATTTGATTCAAAACCAATCAACACTTTGAGTACTGTGACTTGAATTGACTCTCAGTCAAGAAATCCTTACCAAGATCACAATCTTGATGGCCTTGAGCAATATCCACAATGAACTTTAAGGCATTGACAACCTTAAGGATACTCTAAAAGGGAGTCATTCATATGATACTCTAATATCATCTTGAAATAGTCATTTTGAGCATTGTGACACTTATATAATTTTTTAGCCTCATAATGGTCACATAGATAGGCTTTTCTAGTGGAATTATAAGTTTCTAGCCTCATAGTGGTCACATAAAAAGGCTTCACTAGTGGAATTATTGATTAAGCTAAATCCAACTTCATTAAGATCAAATTTAACCGAAGAGTCTTCATCTAGTTATAACAACTGTTCCCATTCTAAACTATCATGACATTTACAAGCAGAGTATTTTAGAATTCTCATAACTGTAGAAATTACAAACATTAACAACATACACATCTCAACAGGATCATGCAATAGCACATTTCCCAGCTTCCATTACTTTTAACAAATAAAGAAAGAAATCGCTAGGCCCGTCTTAGCATAAAAGATTCCCATATATGGATAAAAACAATTAATTAAACACCACAACTAAATGCATTGAACCAGTTACCACGAAGGTAAATAAGAATTCATTGTTCATGGCATTTAATCAACTTCTTTTACCAATCTAAGCATCATACCAAGCAATCAAACCATCAAAAGGATGGTTTAACTAGCCATATGGACCTTAGTATAAAAAAATTTAGGAGAAAATCTTGTAGACAATTTCATTATTTAAATAAATTATGTCTCACAAGAGACGAGCACTTAACATCCTAAACCATTATGTTCATTTTATTTAAATATTGCTAAATTGACAATTTCATAGTATAAGCAAGTAAAGACTCATGAGAGGCGAGCACTTAGACATCTTAGTCCACCATGCCAAAACTCATGAGGGGCGAGCACTTAGACATATTAGACCATTATGTCGATTTTTTTAAAATTGTTTTATAAGCAAAATTACATTGACATCATGATGTGAACAAATTAAGTTTCTCAAAAAGCAAGTATCTAAAATTTTACGTACATTGACATCATGATGTGAACAAATTAAGTTTCTCAAAAAGCAAGTACCTAAAATTCTACGTACATTGACATCATGATGTGAACAAATTAAGTTTCTCAAAAAGCAAGTACCTAAAATTCTATGTCATTGTGTCAACTAGATATTAAACTCCATGACAATTTTATAGTTCAGATATAACCAATGTCACAAGAGGCAAGTACTTGGTCATTCCACACTACTATGTCAAATTAATAAAACCATTAAGGGAATAGCATTTCTATATAACTATCATAATAAAGGCAATTTTAATAAAATAAGTTAAATTAGAGGAAAATATTTTGCCCTAAAATCAAAATTAAAAAAAAAAAATTTGTTTGTTTTGAAAATTTGTTATGATGACATTAACCCAAACAATAATGTCGTTTGGCAAAAACATGGACCAAAACGATGAGTCAATTTTTTTCCTTACCTCCGACCAATTTTGTGGGTTAACCCATGTGATAGATCCATGGGTCTGGGACCTGAGTTACGACCCTCATGTAACTTTGTCCTCCAACATACTTGCAATGTTAGTTTGGCCAATTTTGGCCAGAAAATACATGCCAAGAAAAAAAATAAAAATTTGATTGACCAAAATGTTGTAAATTCGGTTCAATTTTGCAAGCATCACGATCAAATTGAAACATTTTAAAGATGCCAATACGTTCAAACATAACCATACAACAAAACCCAAAACATTCAATAATACATAGTTTATATCAAATTTCAATTTTATTTTTATTTTTAAAAAGGTAAAAACCCCAAATTGAGTTCTCAACAAGTTTCCAAATTAAACCACAAAAAAAATTTAAAAAAAAAAACTTTATGGCATTGCATAAGGTTCGGAAGACATTAATTAACATTAATTAATAAACTTTAACCTATGTTTCGTTTAAAACAACAATTTACAAGATTTTTGAAATTTTAC
Source organism: Ziziphus jujuba (assembly GCF_031755915.1). NCBI lineage: Eukaryota > Viridiplantae > Streptophyta > Magnoliopsida > Rosales > Rhamnaceae > Ziziphus > Ziziphus jujuba. The sequence goes on from NC_083388.1 coordinate 13,169,771, forward strand.
TATAAACTATTTAAAGCAAGCTAGAGCAGTACGATGAATTCCAACCAAATTAAATTTAACCCAACTTATAGCATCAAATAGGTTGGTATACCTTCTATGACATTATCCAATAAATCCAAACATCGGGTTTAATAAAAAAGCATAATATTTCAGAAAATATATATAACACCATTTGGCAATTCACATTGTACATAAGCAATACATATTTAGACAGTATAGTTGTTAATAATGAGGAGGCTTTGGTACTATTGATAAATTTTTAATAAATATTATATGAGATAATCACACATAATGCAATGAATAAATTCAATTATCCCTATAGATATCATATCTTGCTATGGAATCCTACTTGTTATGTGAGCTGTAAAATAACAAATAATCAACGTGCATGTAAGAGGCTGTTATGGAGGTATCTTTCTCAAAATCGTAACCTTCTCCTAGGTCAAAATACATAAAAATATTAGGGTAGCTCCAATTCAATAACCTCATCTCTTTTTTATATAACACATATCAAAATAATAATTATAATAAATAATATAGTTATAAAGTAGACACCTTAAACCTTTTTGGGTTTACAGTTGGATCATGAAAAAAATATCAAGCTCTTTTGGCTTAATGAGTTAACTAAAGAATAAAGAGAGAATGACCCCAATCGGCCTTGTTGCAATATCAAATAAATAAAATATTCAATTTCATCATTGAAATATCAATGCCTAGTAAATGATTTAAACTTGGTTATATTAATCCACATAAATATTCTAACATTTTATCTATACAACAACCGGACAGCCTTTTATGCAATTTTCCAAAATATCTAGCACTCACTAATTTCCTCAGACTTTCCTAAACTTTCTCTTACGATACATTTGGTTTATGGAATAGATAGTAGCATAGAATAAGGATTCCTAAAATTTTGATATTCTTTTATTTGGTTGGATTTTTAAAATTTGTTTTATCTAGTCTTATGAAATCCTGATTCTTTAAAATAAAGAATTGCTATTCCTTTTAAAAAGCTCAGAATCTGTATTCCCTAAAATAAAGGAATATAAAGAGTAGTTCTAATTGCATTACCATTTGAACTCTATACAGTTTCATTATTAATTTACATTTTTATCCCCATTTAAAATTACTATTAAGGACATTTGTTAATTAAATCTATTTAAATAATTTTTTTATACAGTCTCATTTTTCCTCTCAAATAATACGTTAAATATATCTATCTAATTTATACTCCACTAAAAATTAGGATTGCAGATATAACAATTATTCACAAATAATGGAAGCTCAAAAATATGAAACAGTAAGATGAATTTAGTTTTTTCTTTATTTTTTTTATATTGTGATGATTGCTTTAGTTTGGATTTTTCATTTTATCGCTTATCAACGACCAGGTCGGAACAACATTCTTATATTTGATCCTGATATATTAAAATTCGTCTTTTATTTTGAAGTTTAAAACTGAACATTTTTTAATTGTTCATAAGCATCCATCCGAACAGTATTAAGATGTTTAGAATTCGTCTCTTGTCGAAGTTTAAAACTGAACATTTTTTAATTGTTCAGAAGTGTCCATCCGAACATTATTAAGATGTTTAGCTTTAATCTATCGAACATTGTATATATATACAGATATTAAATACCGTACATTATGAAATATACCAATTTTTTTTTTTAATCATTGATAATTTATATGTTATTGAATGTAAAAAATATGTAGGATGGAAAAGATATGGATAATGAAATTGTCTTGAAAAATGAGATGGAAAAATATTAATAAAACTTTTTGGTCTTGAAAAGAGCAATTATCTTGAAATGAGATGGTCATGTCAATCTCAATCTCCAATATCCTCTATTGTTCGTTGGTTTTTCAAAAAAATAACCTTTTATGTCATTAAAAAAATAAAAAAAATAAAAAGCAACCCTAAGAATATTTTAGTGAAATTAATTTTTATGGGACTGTATATAGTTATTTTAGAATTTTAAAAGAAAATTTTATTTGTAAGAGATATATAATTTTGGGATGGTATGAATAAAAGATATTTCAGAAATAAATAATATTATATTAAATAATTTTATATTTTTTATACATTTAAATAGCAGTATATAAAAAATAAAACTGTAAAAAATCATTTTGGAATTGTAAAATGAAGCACTCAATATAAAACATGCTATTTTACGTTTTTTTTTTTTTTTTTATGCTTTGATTTTTTTTAGTTTCATATTATCTTTTTTACTTTTTTTCTACCAAACTAAATAATAAGAATAGATATTCTATTTTACCTTTTTTATTTCTAAAAATTACTAATCATTAATTTTTAAAAATAACTATTCTTTTAACCAAACATAACCTTAAATGAATAATGAGTATATATCGAATTTTTTAGGGAATCCACACTTTGGGTTTTTACCTTAGCTTTTTCGAGTTGAAACTTGTTTTGAGCAAAGAGATAGTGAAACGGAGAAAAGCATAGGAAGCAAAATGTTATTTTCTAAAGTAGACAAGTAACACACAAGTAAATCAGAGAATAATAGGAGTACTGAGTGCTATAATCACAGAGTATTTTATATATATATATATATATATATATATATTTTATTTTGGTTGAGGAGAAATGAACCGAGTAGTGCAAAGGGGCCACATGTTAGGAAGATGCTTAAAGCCAAAAGGATTTTGTTCTTACAAAATAAAAGTGAGTTTTATTTGATTTTCTTATTAAAGTCGAAGCAATTTAGTGGTTTTTTTTCTTTTTTTCTTACAATGGGATTGGAAATTCAAATTCAGATAGCATGGAAAACAATCAACTTTGACAATTTATACCAATGGGAAGTCTTGAACCCATTTATACCACCATTTATTTTTGGAATTGTCTAAATGAACTCATAATTAATCAGGGATAAAAAAAAAAATAGAGGGGGGGGGGGGGGGGGGGGGGGGGGAAGATTCAAATGCTATGATTGCGTAATATTGAGGGGTTGGGTGGTCAATAGCATCATCAAGTCTCAAGTCAACAATGAGACCCACCGCATATGATATCTCCACCCCTCTGCCAAACCGAGTTTTTTTTTTTTTTTTTTAATAGTTATTGTTTGAATTTTGGTTGTCACAATCGGCTACGTGACAGGTCGGTAGAAAGTGAGCAAATTGTGACTGCTTTTTTGACTCCTCTCCATCATTTTGCCTTCGCCTCCAAAACACGCATTGTGGTACGGGGCAACTTAAAAATTTTGTTTCTCACTAATTATACAATTAAATCTAAAAAGTTAATGTTATTAATTTGATAGAAAATTATTTGAATCGTATTTCTCAACAAAATTAAAATATTTGAATTTTGGCAATAAAAAGTTTGGGAGATGAAGAGTAGTAATTTAATTCAATTTTATCCACGGGTAAATTATTATAATAAATATTGAAACTTTGACATTTCTATATAACAGTGCAAACTCAATGAAGAGTAGCTCCCTCATATCATTTTAGAAATGTGCAATTTTAGCTCATAAAAATTTGAAATTAGTTGCTTAAGCTCGATTTGGCTTATTTAGCTTGAATCGGTTCGTTATATTAATAAACTTTAAAAATTTATTTTTTTAAAATAAAAATTTTAACATTAATAATTAATAAATTAAATTTATTTTATTAATTTTTTGTAAAATCAATTTAATTTAAAAATTTTATAAATTTAACATATAAGAAATATTGATTATGTATTTAAATCTTCAATGTATTTAAATTCATAATATATTTTTATATAAATAAATATAAATGGTAAATTCAAGTTAGTCATAAGCTATTTATGGGTTTTGTTTATTATTCAAGATCGGTTCAAAAGTTTTATTTCTTGTTTAATTTTGATTCATTTTCTATATGAGTCGAGTTTGAACGAACTAAAGTGGAAACAATCACACACTACTCGATCCTATTTACAACCATATGCACAGTTCATCATGTGCTTGTTTGCCATTAGTTCAAATAAATAAATAAATACACACTCTCTTAACACGACTGATCAATCATCAATTCTTTTTTTGTTTTTTTTTTGAAAATATCAATTCTTATTTGTTCTCAACTTTCTAATCTTAATTTAATTTAATTTTTTTTATCAACATTGTTTAGTTGATTTTTTTAAAAACATTATAACATAGTTTTTAGACACTGATTTCATTGTTTTTCAAATTTTTTTTATTGTTAAGGAATTTTAAGTAATATTCATTTTTTTGTTAAGTTATTTATTTATTGTTAAATGCATTTAATTTATTATTAGGGCATTCAAGAACCTTAGAATAACTTGTGTTACTTTTGGTAGTATAATTTTACTACGCTAACCTTATTATTGTTATTATATCCTTTTAATGCATATGTTGTTTATTAAAAGAAAATTACAAAAAAAAAAAAATACTTTGTAAGGATAAATAAATACCAAAACTAAGGTGGTAAAGTTTGATTATTTATTTTTATAAAACTAAAAAAGATAATAATATTGTTTCTTGAAAAGAAAAATCATAATAATAATAATAGAGATGTTTTAGATAATAATAAAAAGTAAGCTGCTACCAGTTTATTTCAAGGCAGATGGGACGACATGTTTTAGATAATAATAGAGATGTGGGACTCTCCAGCTTTAACCGTGTCCTTGTCACACGACTTTGACTGCATAAACGAAGCCAACTTGTTGGGGGTGTGTTGGTTCTCCATTGGGCCTAACCTCAACAACTGTGGGCCTTCATTTGTTGTCCTCAAATGAGCAAAAGTTATGCCTTTGTCTCATATCTAGATTTGATTCTCCTTATTAACTTGTTTCCTGCCTCAAACTAAGGTTTGCCAAGTTGCTCAGTTGCCATAGTACCAAACAAAAATCATTGATATAATTTATTAATGGTTAGGTCCTGCTCACTTGCTAATGCCTTATGTTATTAACGATGTTTAGTCTTTGGATTGGGCATATATTTGCACTTTTGGTTTTTGATTAGTGAGTATTTTATTCACTAATCTAGTCTATTTAGCTTAATTATTTGTTTATTTATTTAATGATGAATTTTGGAGAATTTTAGAGCTATTTTTTGAGAGCCAAACATAGAATTGGAAAATACCCTAAATAAATGAGAGTTTAAAACACCAAAAAAAATTCTAGCCATGTTGGCATCTAGTGTTTTTTAGTAGAATTTTTGGTGTTATGTAGAGACAATATTTAGATTTATGAGATTCTTTTATGCTTTTATGCTTGTACTTTTTATTTTTTTGAGAAACTAGATCTTTGATCTAGGATCTTAATGTAGCTTGAATTTTGAAAATGATGAATTAATTTGGTTTATTTATTATTTAATTTTTCTCCAATTTTTTGTGTTTCCTTGAATTAATTGAAGAGCATACATAATTTGAAAAAGAATTTAGTTGGGCATTGTTTAGATTGAATAATTAGAGTTTAGATAAGCCTAATCTTGTAAATTGAGAACTAGGAAAAAAACAATCAAAGAACCAATTAAATTTGAGAGAGCCTTTTTTGCATTGACCAACCTTAATCTTGAGTAAAATTGAATTTGAAGGAACCAATTTGGCTTGAATAATTGGAAAAAGGGACCTAATTGAATGGTTAATTGATAGAATTAGAAAGAAATTTCAATGAGGAAATTTTTCATAGATTTTGCTTGCAATGGGAGGGAGTGAGTGAAATTAAAAAAAAAAAAACCCTTTATTTTTAATTGAAGACATAATTGGTCATAAATAAGCAAATTAAGTAGTTATATGTTAAATTCAAGTAAAATCATGGTCCTAGAGCTTTTATTTTATAGATTTGAAAAGCATTTTCGTAGTGTTTGCTTTTATTTTGCATTTTTATTATTAATTTAATTTTAAGTTTATACTGAATTGTTCTTGATTTTTTATTTCCTAGACAAAATTAATGGTGAAAATATCTAGTTTTTAGTTAAAATAAGATTTACACTTTTAACAATCAATCATTGTGAGATGATACCCTTAATCATCCACTTTATTATTTGAGTAATCTGTACTATCAATATTCAAAATAATCAAGTTTTTAGCCTTATTGCTGATAATTTGAATTGTGTTTGATCATGAACCTGTCATTAAACTTTTTTTGTGACATTTTGGTACAATTTTTATTATATTTTGGTCTTTAAAATAATTTTTAGTAGTTTTGAGACATGTAGTGTATTTATTGCAATATGAAAACATGAGATTACAAAGTTAGGCAACTACAAAAGAATCCTGTATAATGCATTAAGTACATTGCACACTTTAAAATTATTAAAAGTTATATTAAAAATAGTTGTAAGGATCAAAGTGCAACAAAAATTGATAGTTTTCTTTATTGCTAATTCAACAACAATTGAAGTTTATAGACCACAATATCACAAAAGAAGTTCAAGGTTTAAAGAGTAAATATAGGCATAATTTAGGAACTGTCAGAGCTAATAACCTACTGCCTAACCTAATTGTTAACCATTAAACACTAATTACTGATCCCTAATTTATTCAAAAGAATTTATTTCTAAATCAACTAGTTTGTAACATCGTCCCATTTAGATGGGATATTTTTGATTGATGAAATGACCCATATTAGGAAAAACAGTTAGGTTTGATAGGTCCATAAACTTGATGGTAATCACTAATCAGATTGAGCCTATCCTTTAGTTGACAAAATTGCCTCCTGCAATTGGTTCAGGATGCAATTCATCAACTCTCTTTTCCAAAAGACCAAAACACATAAGTTGATTTTGGGGCCAAATTTTGTTGAGCAATAAGCAAGCCTAGTCTAATTGAAGTAGTCATCTCATCTTTTTTTCATCTTCTTTACATATATATATATATATAGGCCTTTATGGTAGGAATGTCAGTATCTTTTTATTATGAAGGTTTGCAAAAACGATGATTTTTGAAGAAACTATCTTTAATAATACACATAAAGACAAAGGTTTCATAAAAAAATCGACGGTTTCTTCAAAAAACCATCGTTTTTATAAATATCCGCATAATAAAAAAATACAAATATCCATACCATAAAATTTCTATATATATATATATATATATTATAACTAACTTATATCTTGTTTGATATAGTTTTTTTAAAAGTTATTTTTTACTTTTAAAATTGAAAAGCTCTTTAAAAGTGTTTGAACAATTTTTTAAAAATGCTTTAGAATAATTTTTAAAAAGAATTCTAAACACAGCGAATGAAGAATAACTTTTTAAAAAACACTTCTAAAGAAAAAAATATATATAAATAAAAACTATGTCAAACACAGTCTTAAAGATATTCAATCATAAGTATTGAATGAATTACAACTTTCTTTTAAAAAAATTTTAATTTACAATTAAACAATATTTAAATGAGAATTTTGATTGCGTGGGGTAAAAAAAAAAAAAAAAAAAAAAAGTTGCCATGCAAGTAGAAGCTCCCTATTCTTAAAGCTTGAGCTTAACCATTTAAAGCCCCTACAGAATAAGATGAAATACTCGAGTGGTATGATATTTTATCATTGCAATATCAAATTTTAATATATGTGTAGCCCGTTAGCTCTCTAAAGGTACATTACAAAATTTAACAATTACATTTTTATTGTCAAATTTTGATATGAACTCCACTATAATAAAGTTTGCAGGATCCATCAATATTTAATATTTTTTTTAATTTTATACTTTAATTATTATATTTATAAAAAAAAACTCAAATTAATATAATTTTGTTTTTTAATTGATAAAAAAGAATTTCATTATCATTTAATAATATTTATAATATAACAATGCTATTTCTTTAATACTATTGAAAAATAAATATTAATATTGACATTTATTATTAAAAATTTTATGTTAACACTAAATTTTAAAAATAGTAATTCTAAAATAGATTTGTCATTAGAATTGTTTCAAATATTCAAATTTTCGCCAAAATATATTTAAAATTTTTTATTTTTTTAAGATGAAAAAAAATTAAGATTTCAAATGAAAATGGATAAAATTTCAATAATATTCATCAAAATTTTTAAAATTTCATCGAAATTTCCATAAAATTTTTCATCTATATCAAATTTTTAATAATTTAATTGAAAATTTTATAATACCTATAGAAATTTTGAAAATTTTAATAATATCTATGAAAAATTAAATATCAAGGTATTTTGCTTTTTTATTGTTAACATCTTTTGCAAAGACTCAACCAAGAAACAGTTTGGATCAAATTGGGGAATCGTGGAAGTGGAATTAACACCCGAACAGCAGCAAGATGGTCACTGACAACTTCACCTTGTAGGAAGCTCATATCAATACAGAACCAAACTCCTTCACTGATAGCAAAAAGTTCTGCATACCCAGCAGATCATGTGGCCACAATAGGTTTAGCAAGAGCTCCCATAAATGCCCCTAAATTATTACCCAGTCGTTTTTGTTTGCAGTTAGTGATAGCTTTTTGGCTTTCGTTTCTGATAGAAACACGGTGCATTATTGAGAGAGGAAGAATAAGAAGAAAATTTGAGATTTTTATTTTGCTTTTTTATTTTTATTTTTATTCGTAGCATATATTAGTAAAACGGTGGGCCTGCAGTGGGCCATACAAAAGTTGTAAAACAACAGTGGGCCACTTATACAATTTGTTTTTATTCTTATGTTTTTTTAAAATAAATTTTAATTTAAATTAATCAAAAAACCGACCAAATCGATTATGATGGATTGATCGATTTTTAAGCCTGAAAATATGCATTCGGTCCAGTAACTGATCGAATGACTAAATTTTTTTCCGTGAAAAATCAACCGATGCCCACTTCTAAGCAAAAGTTATAGACGGTGTCTGGTAAGTTTAAATGTAAAATTATTATAAAACTTAAAAAAATATATGATGTATATAAGTTTATATTTAAAAAAGAAAAATTTATATGTTATGTTGTGATTCTTTTTGGTATTAAAATGTAATTTAAATATATTATAAATAATATATAAAAATTATCTATAATTATATTAAATTTATATTAAAAATATAAGGAAATGTTTTATAATACATCATAAGTTATACAAAAAAATTTCTATAAAAATAATGTATTATATAAAATTTAAGTTATTGATTGTTTTGTTTTGATTTTATTTTACAAGAGAGTTTTAAGTTTTATATTTTGGACAAGATACGGAAGTTTTAATTTGAGCCTAATTTTGATGATAAGTAATGATGTTTTAAGAATTTAATTTTTTTTTTATCTATAATTTCAAAAACAGCCCTCTACTTGATTCGAATTAGTTTTATTAAACGCTAAATTCTCTTAAAATTATGGAAGAGTTAATATTAAACCGTCTAGAATCACTTCCAAATTGATCCTAAATTTATGTGACATATGTCTTTAAATATTATTTATGTCTGAAAAACCATCAATTATTATTTACAACATGTCTTCCAAGCTAACATAATATTTTTTTAATAAATAAAAGCATATCCAAGTTTGCTACAAGAAATAAATAAGTAAATAAATATTTACCATAAAGAGAAAGAGAACGGGAAGTATAATTGTTTTGCTGGCCGGAACCTTCTGCTTTTACACAAATTTACAAAACAATAAACATTATAACTTGACAGAAAAAAGATGATATACATTGAATGCCTATAAATCCCATTTCTTATTGGTCAAAAACTCTCTACTATATCATTCTAAATCTAATTATAATTATTAAAAAATGTTTTAGTTCAAGTTTTGGTGCTGTCCCACCTCTGCGGCCATTTCAATGTCTACAGGGGAAGATGAAACTACAACTTGTTGGAATTCATTTTGGCTAATTTCTTGATGTTTTTGATGATCAATCTCTGTTTCACTGGAAAAACTAGTGATTTCCCCAAAAGTTTGCGGCCGCGGTCGGCGATGAGAGGATATATCAGGAGAACTCGAGGACGTGACACTGCTGTCTACAGTAGTAGAGGAAGGGTCGTGAGCATAGGAATATTGAGAAAAGTCTTGTCTTTTCCTTTTCTCTTTCACTTCTGAATGCCATTGTCTTATTATGTTCATGGTTTCCCCTTCTAACACTGCACGCTTGAAATTTGATCCCATCTATACATTTTTGTGTGCGTAATAAACAATTAATGGCAATTGTAAAATACCCAATAATGTAAATATGTGATACTAAATTGAAAATTGAAAAATTATATGTTATTATTATATATATGTATAATAAGCATGATATAAATTAAACATTTCACTGGTATTTTATTATTACTGAGTTATGATAATAAGTAACATTATCTGTTATGATACATAAATAATGTAAGATAATATTTACCTGGGTCACAAGAGCATACAGGGGAAGAGTAATGTAACTGCACATTATTTGAACTGTCACCCTGATAAAATTAACCAACACAAGATGTTAAGTTATCAGCAGACCTGTTAGACATAGGGTGTTGTGTGTATGCATCCACATTTTATAAAGTATTTTTATTTGATTATTATTATTATTATTATTTTGTGCTGGAAACACATTTTATAAAGTAGCTGGACTTCATCATAGCTGCAGTAATCAGTACCTAACTAATGAGTAAATTTCTAGTACTCTGGAAACTATATACTCCATATTCTTAAACAGGGGATCCATTTCATTGTAAGTGTGAAATTAATACATACTTGAGAGAATATTATAGCTGTTTTACCAATGAAGATGTCAATTTAATTTAATTTTTTTATTACTTTAAATTTTGTCTTCTTTTAATATACTTTGATGATTACATTAAAAAAATATATATATACGTTGATAGAGTGCAAGCAACTTATCTTGTATAATGAACTTTAGTTTTTTTTTTTTTCCATGAAAAACATTATTTCTCACCATATTAGATTTTTCATATTAAAAAAGCAAAAAATAAAAAATAAAAAATGCAGCAAATAAATATAATATGGTACATTAGTAGAGAATCCTACTGCTAATGGTTATTAGTGGTAAAAAAAAAAAAAAAAATAGCGAAAATTCTTTTTTGATATTTAAATCTTTTAAAAACAACTTGTGGTAAATTCTTAATTTACGAATGACATGTAGGAGGTACTTAAGAAAGAGATAGGATTGAAAACTTACGCTAACACCACCCTTATAATGATAATCCCTTTATGTTCATGGTAGCAAGATCTTATCCCATATTGTACCTAAATATGATTTGCAAACAGAAGAAGTAATAAATTAATGAGAAAATATTTCCTTTTCTATATGATTAAAATGATTATAAAGCTAACCGAAAATGTTTCCCAAAATTAGATGCAGAAAGACAAATAAAGACATACCGTGACCCAAACAAAGAAAGCAAGCTCAAAAGCATTCTGGCAAGAAATTAAATTAAGGAAACCATTAATAAGATGGATCATAGTGGTACTAATAATGATCAGTAAGATCAATTATGTCTATTTTGATTAGTGAGAAAGGATTACCATAAACAAGGTGAAATGCAAAAGAGTCAAAACGAATTTTGGGTGGCCGAACCAGAAAAGGTCATCATTTGGTTCAACCAAAGGGGTTCCTGCAACCACGCTGTGCTGGTTCTGGAGTTTAAGAGCCATTTTTGCCACGATTACTTCAAGTTTGGTTCCAAGAACGAGCACCATCTATGAAGCAGCACAATTGGCATTAATATTATAACCAAGCAAAAAAATTAATGTTTAAGCACTTAATTATTAATTAAGCGATCAATAAGTAGTAACCAGCAAGAATGGTTAAATCTGAGCACATACTAATAGGGGGATGAATGAAACCCAGAAATACACATGCCACCCTGTTTCAGTTGATAATCAAATACAATTAGTTACAATTAGTTAGTAATTAATTGATTAATTGTTTTGTTATTGGGAATTAATATTTAAGGGGAAATCAGAAAAAATAATATATGAGAAATTTTCACTAACCATGCACGTCCACAAGCATGAAGATGACGACTATAAACCACATGAAAGGGCTAGAGAAAACACAAGCACCAAAACATATAAATAGATCGACAAGTAAATAATTAAATTGCTATATACTAAAGGGAGAAAAATAGGACGAGAACAAATTAGATATAGATGCCGGAAAAAAAAAAAAAAAAAAAAGATATTGAAATAGGAATTTTTGTATGTATTTACAAACCTGATGCCAACTACAACTTTGAAATCATCCTCCAAGGATCGTTGTATGTACTTTTGGAAATTGAAAGATTTGCTTGTTGACATATGGGCCTGCAGAGTTTGGAAAAGGGGAATTGAGCCCAATACCCTCCAATATCGGTGGATAAGGATGTTTACCTTTCTCTGATTAGATTTTTTAAATTTACCCTTTAATTTCAATTTTATCCTCAATAAAAACATAAAATTACTTTGTTTTTTTTTTCCCCCTTCTTCCGAGACGGCTCACAATCCCATTGAAAAAGGCCCGCAAGGGTTTTCCTTTCCTATCTTCATCCGAGGAGGAAATTGGCTTGGACTGGTGGAACCGATGAAAAAATTAGTGTTGAAGGTTTTCCTATGACAAAGCCTTCATGGAGGAACTTTGAGTATGCAGAGCTTGCGGCTGCTACTGGACGAGTCGGTGGAGATAGGGGCTGTCCAGGGGGGAATTGTCGTCGGCGGCGGCGGAGAGGGGGAAGGGGATGTCGGAGGAGGAATGGGGAGGAGGAGAAAGAGGGGATAAGGAGGAGAAAGAGGGGATAAGGAGGAGTCCATGAGCTCGAGGAAGTTACCGAAAATAGTGAGGGCAGAGGAGGGAAGAGGAAGCAAAATGAAAACAAGAATTATAAATTGCTTTCCAAATAATTTTTAAAACAAAAAACAAAAGCAAAGATTGGAGAGCTTAAAAAAGGACTGAAAAGAATGACTTTGGATTTTTCTAAATATATTTTGGTTTGAGCAGTTTCTCTGTCTGGTCGGCAATCCGAAGTGAAGGCTACAATAAACTTGAACGCAATGAATCAAGCTCCCGACGCATGGCATCTCTCATTCTCATGTGCCAGAGGTCTTCAAAACAACTGCCTGAAGAAATGGGGAGGCATAGCTGAGAATGTGAAGAGAGATAGTGAGAAGTAGGGGAATGGGAAGTGTGGTGAGAAGAAGAAGAGGAAGGAGCAAGGAGTTTGTTTTAGACTTGCTCGCCGACCAGGAAAAATGGTGAGAAGAATAGTTTTTGCTCTTGGTTTTTCTCTTTCTTGATTTTATTTTTAAAAAAGGATAATTTAGGAATTTAAAAAAATAAATGGGTAAAACAAAAAATATGTAAATGGAGTGGGTAATTTTTATGATACCGTTTAAAATAGGGGTATTGGATCAAATTCCTTTGGAAAAAGAGACGGTGCAACATTTCATATATGTTTTGATAGTTTGGGACTACCAGAGATTTGTTCACCAAATAAATGATGGTTGGTACGGTTTAATTAGTAAAAAATGGGCTAAAAACTAACCGAACTTAACCATCATCCAACTCCAACGAAAATGTAAGGGATAGTGGTTATCGTTCATTTTGACTATTCGTTCATCTTTTTTAATTAATGAAGCCGGTATTAGAAACTGTCATAATAAAACTATAAATTAGAATATATTTTAGCCAATTAATATTAAGAAATCAGTGTATTCATTTATTTAGTCAATGAAATCTGTATTTTCTAAAAATGAATTTCATAAAATGAGAAACTCGTAAGATGAAGAATGATTATCATACTCATTGATATGAAAATTTAAAAAATAGTGAATAAATACTAACCGATATGAAACCATGGCGTAAAGTGAGGTAATCAACTTTTGCCACTGAATGGAAAAATTGCCGGAAGAAGCATTTCTGTATGACACAAGAGAAATTTGTATATTAAAAGCAACATAAATTCTTTCCCTTTTCTTTAGAAATAACAAAATAATGCTCAACAAAGAATGAGATCATCGAATGGACTCACAATCCACAGAAGAATAGATGTTTTGGCGCAAGAATTCATGTGTCGGCGACCAAATGTAGTTTGTCTTGTAAATCTGAATCGATTAGGATCTAATCGAAGCGTTATGATGAAAAAAGAAAAAAAAAAAAGAGTGCTTAGATCTTATATATTTATTACAAACAAAACAATAATTTTTTTTAAAACAAATTATTTAATTATAAACTATCCAAAATTTTCTGTATAAGAAGCTAACCTTCTTCATCAATAAAATAAAGACTTGAAACAATTATTTTTTGTTGTGACAAGATTAATATATATATATGTATATATATCATGTGTACATATGTGTTATGCATTTTTGTTGGTATTGTTTTTTCTTAGCAGGCAAATTTGGTTAATTATTTATTTTATATGTTGTATTTTCCTTGATAATCTGTACCAATTTTAAATGTAAAGTTGTTTTTTTGTTTTGGTTTTTTATGACATATACTTATATTAAAAGATTAGTAACCAACTTACACAAAATTAAATAGGAAAACAGAAAATAAAAAATCAACTTGTTATCAAATGACATCTACTTATGATTACTTTTATTGTCTTATCATGTTCCTTATTTATACCATCATAAATTGATTTTGAACCGGGAAATTGATACAAGTTAATAATTTTATAAATTTTCTTGTAGTTATATGCATACCAAAGAATAATGACCCTTTATAATTAGCTTTGTTTAATTTCCCCCTGTTGGTGTTTTGTTTTTTATATTCTTATAAATTTACTATTAAATGCCGTCCATATGACTATGAAAAAACTCTTTAAGAAAATTGACACCATATAAAACGATAAAAGATGCATAAAAATAAAAAATCAGAGTCAAATTTTGCCACTCAATTACATAAAATCAATCTTTCAAAATAAATGAATAAATAAAAAGCGGAGTGATGAACTGAAAGTCATGTTTACGTGCAAAATTAATTAGTTATGTTGTAATTTGACTTCTAGAACTGCCGACAATCATACAGAAAGTTTTATATTTTTGAGCTTCTTAAAACCGATAACAGGGAATTGACACATGATGAGGAAGTAGAGACAAAGTTAAACACTGTATGGGTTTATATGTTAAATTATCATTGATTTTAAAATTTTTGTCAGAAAATGAATTTGCAATATATATTAAATTATTTTAATATATTTTTTTAAATTTTAATATCATATTAAATTATTATTGATTCCAAAACTGTGAAGAATTGATTTTATTATGTATATCAAATAATATTAATAGTTCTTACCATTAGCCACTTGGTATTCCACCGTTTGAGTTTCCATCTCCCAAGATTTCCAACGTCTCATCTATATAAATACAAAATATACATCAACATTAATGACAAATAAAAAGTTATTGGGTTGATTTCAACTATATCCCTCAAGGTTGACTTAAATATAATTTTGTTATTTTAGTTTAAAAAATATCATTAACTTTTTCTTATGTTTCAAAAAATCAATATGTTACTATTATAAACTATTACTTCATTTGCATGCTCCTAATAATATCATCTCTTTTTTTTCATTTCATGATCCTGGCTTGGCCCCTCTCTCTATCAACCATCACTTCCCTGAATCAAAATCTGGATCTTCCTAAGCAATTTGGATTAACCACTTATTTGGAATATGTCATCTAGTTTTATCAATCTGGTTTGAAATTTAATTTAAATATAATTTAGTTTCAAAAATATCATCAACTGTATCTTAGATTTCAAAAAAGTTATCATTTTTCCCTCATATTATTTCATTTACACCTTTTTGAACTAGTATTATCTACATTCCCTTATGAATGCTAGTTGTAATTTTCAAAATATAACAAATTAAGTTGTAATTAATGCAAATTTTAGAAGATCTAAATATAATATTTCCTTTTCAAAATTTAAAATATTAAATTGTAATTAATATAAACTTTATAGAGATGTGGAAATATATCCAAAAGTTATATCACTGATTTAGTATTAAAAATTTATATATTTTTTTTATTAACAATGCATTCGGGTTCTGATTTTATTTTATTTTATTATTTTTTTTTGTGTGTATAAGCTCTTGTTTATTGATACCATCTCATTTTAACAAAAGTGCATATTTACTAGTGGTTCCCCACCCCCCCCCCCCCCCCCCCCCCCCTCTTTCTTTTTTTTTTTTTTTTTTTTTTTGGCTTTAAATTTTTTTAGAGCTAAAAACATTTACTTGACCAAATAAGCATTTGACAGTATGTTTGGCAAAAAATAAAATAGTACTTTTTGAATTGAAAAAAAAGAAGAAGTATTTTTATGTGCTTATTCTCCAAGACCAAAGTGTTTCATGTTTTAATTAAATCATTAACGCTTAAAAAATTTTCTATTTGACTTTCAAAAGTATTTTTTTTATGATTTTTAACCAAACACCTTCGTGCTCTATTTGAAAAGTGATATCAGAAGTATTACAGTGAGTGCATTCCAATAATTGTTTAATTTAAAAGGGCGGGGAGTGTGATTCCAACGTGCTATTTTATGCTATAATGAATTGAAGCACTACTAAATACACCCTAAATTACACTTCTAATTAAGTTACATCTTACTAAAAGTTACACCTTACCAAAACACTTGTACAATACTCTTGTTCAAATAGTTCAATTTTAACTTGTATGGATTTTTGTTTCTTTTTCAGTCAACAATTTGTATGCAAGTTGACTGTATAGATCCTATGAATTGGACATTTATTAACAACAACAATATGTCCACTTGAGAGGAGTTTTTGATATAATATATAAAATGCAATTCTGATGGACAGATCCTTGTAATGAGGGAATGCCATTTGTTCCATGTTTAAATCTACTACATATTAGCTAATATGCTCAAGTATCAAAATTAGATCTTTTCAAAAACTAAATATTAGCTAATGCTAAATATTCAATCTTTTATCTCTAATTTTGGTTTAAAAACTTCTAAATATAAATTAGTAACTAATAAATGTACCTGAGAAGACTGTAATGCTATTTGTATATACACTTTGAATTATTAAAACGCAGGTGAAGAGATAATCTATATCCATTAACTATAGCCCATGCCACTAATTTGATTTGGCATAAGATGGGATCTTACTATACTACATATTTTTTAATCATTTAATTTTTTTCGCTCGGATGGACCCGCAGTTCTACTTGTTATTCATATACATATATAATTAAGCGCTTCATTTAATTTCCAAGATAGTAAAGTTCATGTTTGTCAAAATAGAAAAGAAAAAAACAATAAATAAATAAATAAAGTTCACAGCAAATTTTTGATTAAGATCAAAGTCATCTAAAAGCATCTTCAATAATTTTGTCTATTATTATTTTTTCTACTATATTAGAAAGTTTGAGAGTAGTTCAAAAAAAAAAAAAAAAAAAAAAATTCTAATGTCTAAACACATGGTAAAAGAAAATACTTGACTGTCAAGGTAACCATCATCTGCTAGATTGTTAAATTTCTTTTAAAGTAATTATTTTTAAATAATTAAATTTTTCTTAAAAAGTTATTTAAAAAAAATTAATAAAATATATTTAATTAAATAGTAATCATAAATAACCTGATACATATTATTATTAGAAAATAATTTTAAAATTAACTATATATTTATACTATCTAAATTTAGATAATATTAAATTTTATATAATATAGACAGCAATCTACATTTGTTATTAAATATAGTGAAATTTTCTAGTCTAATTAAACAATTGAGAAAAGGAGAAAAGTGTATTTTTTTTCGTAAAATCCAGAACAGGAGATATCGGTTGCCCTTAATACTCTAGGAGTCAACTGGGCAAGGAATTCATCGGTAGGGAGGTTGTTTTATGTGCTTCCTCAACACCTTTTACTTTTATCAGGGGAAGAATTACATATATGCCATTTTCAATACAAAGAAACTATACTTGCATGGTTTGAAAATGGTAAGCTAGATAATGATCAAACAGCCGTACTTTAAAAGGATGTTGCAAAAAGAGACCTGGATGGTAAATAGGTTTAGGTGAAATATGCATACCTTGGCCCTTCCTAAAGCCATGGTGAGGACACTGTAGACAATTTGCATAATTGCTAGCACAAAGATGAAGTTGTTGAGCTGATTTATTCCATCTTGTGACATAAACGAAGTCTTTCCCTGCCATTTGGTCAATATGGCTTAACTTAGAGAAAAGGGCCAAAAAAACTAACCAATTCAAGGACTTCAATGCATATAATAAATACCTGGGATTCACAGTAATCAGAAGTACTTGAACTAGATTCTGCCAATCTTCTTTCTGATCCCAAATAAAAGTCCTCAAACACATCTTTCATGGATAACGAATTCTGAGCCGCGGCAGCACTACTGGTCCACGGCCGCGAAATTAAACCAAGTGCTTTCGTAGTTTTAGTCGATGAACTTTTCCGGCATGGTAGCATGGTTTGCCCAACTTTGGTGGGTATGCAAATCCTGGAGATTGGTCTTTGAGTTACGGCCAGTATCAGAGACATGAACCCTAAGAGCATAAGCACTGCAGTCAACACCCAGCACCCCCCCAAACAAAAAAAAAGAAAAAAAAAAAAAAAAGGTAGTTAAGATTAGGAGAAACATATTATAGCCATTATTATTTATTGAAATGATTAACATCCATATGGATTCGTCAGGAGAATTAGAAAAAAAAAAATGGCCGAAACCTACCTGATTTGAGCTTTTCTACGGCTTCAAATAAAGCAGCCTTCCTGTGTCTCTTGAGCCACTGCACCAAACACCAAAAGGTGTCGAATTAAAATCCCATAAATGTCGAGCATCGCCCATCTGCTCTGATATATATATATATTTGCTGTTTTGGTTTAATTTTCTTACGTTAGAAAGTAGATGGATCAAGTGCTCCACGAAAATTGAGAAGGAAATGAAAACAAAGCAAACTGTTGCCAGAGCCCATGTGGGTGTGTATTGCAGAGAAAGAGATTGTCCTCCTGATGATCCTCCGGCCATGTTTGGTTTATCTTCTCTTGAAGGGACCCAACAATACTAAATGAGGCGAAAAGAATGCACGATATATACTTGTACTACCAGGACCAGAGAAGAAATATTCAAAATTTCAGTGCAGCTAAGACTTTGGACACGGATAGATATAGTCCATGCAAATTTTCTGGTGGAGGTCCTATCCGGAAACCCCATGTAGTTAATTTGACACGGTATATTAAATTCTTTATATGGTTCAAAACGTAGCCAACCATAAATAAAAGCAGGGTCGCGGTACTTACATGGTTTGGTAGGACCAGGTTTTTGCTTTGAAACTTTTGCCTTTGTGTTGCACAATTGGCTTAGTTGACCGTAGCGGTGAGTCATTTATGTTCCCTCAACGAATCATATCTCTTGTTTCATTTTTTGTCCTCTTTTACATCCCTCAAATAAGGACGGAACAGAGGATCTGAATCTTCTCCGGTCTAAAAGTTTTTTGTGTACAAGGGCGGAAATTTACAGGTTTCATTTTATTTTTATTTGAGAATTACTAGTGAGTTTGGATTGGACCCGTGGAAAATATGGTTAGACTCGTAAATTGGAGGGCAACAAGAGGTAAGCAGGTGGTGGTTAAGACAGAGAATCCAAACAGGTCCCATGTTGAGCATTGCAATTGGAGGTTGCTAGTCATCTCTATGAGCCATAGGAATAAGTAAAAGATCCAAAAACTTGAATTTTGGATGTTACACTTCTTTGCCTTTCTTCATAAGATAAATTACATGGGATCTCAACGGACCAAAGTGTCAATCTAATTCTGAATTATCAATAGAGACTCCACCATGAAAATATTGTCCTCACGCTGGAAATGGTATTTCATATGTATACATACATATATATATATATATATATGTATGCAACCACAGTTGTAAGATAAAAGACTGGCATACACTCAGAATAAGTTCTTTTCAGGTCATCGCAATTTTTTTTTTTTTCAGGTGCAGCCTAAAAGGAACAATTTATAATCAATGCCCAAGTTGAAAAAAAAAATAATAATAAAAAAAAATAAAAAATTAAGTAAATTCATGTAGACTTTACAAAATAATTATTTAATGTAAGATTACGACTTGGAAGCGATTTGTGACAGTCTTTCAATTATGCGTGGTTGGAATCGTCTACTTGGGTTTGCCATTGGATGACGTTAATCAGGCGGATTTACTCCACCTATACAAGTCCCATGACATAAATGTCCAACCACCAGTTTTCAAAAAAATCTCAAACCCATCAGCTACCAGATCAATCTCACTTGCAGGCTTATCATTAAGCTTCTTGTTCCCGCCATAGGCAATGTTCGTTCAGTTTTTTGCCTTTTTTTTCTTTTGAAAACGATCTTTCAGATAATTGATCTGTACTATATTTTATATTTGATACTAGTCATGCATGCGAAATTATAGGGACTCCTAAGCTTTGATTAGGAACAGAGAGGAAAGGGATCCAAATTTCAACTCTCCGTTCTTTGTTGAAGGTAGTCTTCCATTTCCAAGTTAATAGGAGCATAGCCTCATTCCCATTTACGAATCGACTGACCATATAGCTTCTAACTTTAACATATATATATATATATAGATACGAAAACAGAAAAAGCTATTTTAGAAATTTGTATAATTGTTTTGATCATCAAATGGGATATCTGTTTAATATACATAACAGAGAAAACATTGCTGTATGCTCCAAATTGAGCAAGCAGTCAGATTTTTTTGTCCTAGCGAAAGGACTTGTCTAATTGCAGAAAGAACACACACACACACACGGGAGAAAAAAAAAATAAAAAATAAAAATAAAAAATAAAAAAAAGAGGGGAAAAAAATGAAAAAAAAAACTAGTTCTCTGAGTAGCTTTCTGGGGACGAGACAATCAGCTTAATTTATAACTATTCATATTTGATGCATATCTTAGCCATCCAAGGTTGAATTACTCAACTATTATATACATATCTAGATTGAATTATGATGAAATCTATCCCAAATTATTCCACACGTTTCGTGGGGCTACCATTTGGATTGGGTCACTAAGGTCAGATCGCGTGTCTCTAAAACAAACGTATCTAGAAAGCAAAAGTTGCAAATTGCAACTTCGTAATTGAACTTTGATAGTTTTAATGCATAGAGTTTTTCTATCAATGCTTTAAATTTTTTAACTCAGCAATCTAAATTTTTAATTTTTTTTTTAATTTATTACAATTGAATCTTATTTAACATTTAACTATAGCGCATAACCATTATCCTAGGTGATTAGCATTAAATTGTACCAATTAATTAAAAAGTATTAAAATGTAAAATATTAAATTTATTCATAAAATTTTACATTTTAATATCTAAAAATACATGTAAAATATAAAATTTATTTATAAGATTTTACATTTTCATATTCTTTATTTTTTCAATAAAAAATTGGTATAAATCATTTTATTGGTATTAATCTTCATAAATTTTAAATTAAAAAATATTAAAAATATAATTTAAAATTTAATATAATTTAATATTTTTTAATTTAAAATTTGATATAATTTAATATCTATTAGCAAACGCAACTATTAAATTTCAAAAATTAAAATGGTCTAAATTCTAATGAATTGAAAAATACGAATTTAAATTATGGAGTTAAAATTTAAAAACTTAAATTGCAAAAGTATGAAAGTTGAAAGTCCCACAATCAACGGATTGCAACTTTTTATCCCCTTTCTTCCGATGGGTTTCGTTAGGTGGAATGGGGGTTGGCCCACCGTGAGTGAAATTGTCAATGAACCATCTGAGCTAACTTAAAAACAGTCCACATCTTTTTACCAGTTGCATTCTCTATGCTCCGTGACTTGGAAGTTCAAGCCCGAGAAAAGGAAGGCTGAACATTCTACAAAAGATTATATGCCCGTGACATATAAAAATAAATAAATTAACACAGCGATGAAGTCTCCTGTCGGTGGTCTAGAAATGTTAAAAAAAAAAAAACAAAAAAAAAAAAAAAACAAAAAATAAGTAGTCTCCGCTCAGTTTTTATATATGAAGATTTTATTTATTTGTTACTGTCTAAAAATATCTTATTGAAATTTTTTCTTTTTGTTCTGTCAATATCTTGTTGAAGATTGGAATTTTTTTTTTTTTTTTATAGTTGCATTATCATTATATTTATATTTTTTTAAAACTCTTCTTCCGGGTACCTTTTAGTTTCTTACACGTGTTCAAGCATTTTACGCTTTGGTATTTGTTTAAATTATCAATTTTCTTTTTCCTTGGGATGTTTGGTAAAAAGAAAAATATTAAAGAAAACTGATTTTTGAGAATTAGTTTGTTGAGATTCAATGTCTTGATAATGAGTTTTTTTGAGATTTTTTTTTATAATATTTGGTTAATTATAGAGAAAAATAAAACTTACAAGTAATTAAATAAATTTATACATTAAAATTAAAAAATAAAATTATATTTAAAAAAATACGTAATATCAGTTTCTCAGAAAATTTTAAAATAACATCTCTTTATGTGGTGTTTGGGTAGTGGTAAAGTTAGTGGGAATTTAAAATTCTGTAGGAAAGTGAAATTTTCTCTTGTTTGGGTAATTTTTAAGAAAATGAATTTGTGAACCTCAGTGAAAAATAAATCTCGTAATGTGGAAAACTAACAGAGAAAGTAGATCCTACTAAAGATGTGTCATTCTAAAATTTCTTGAGAAACTGATATTACGTATTTTTTTAAATACAATTTTATCCTTTAATTTTAATGTATAAATTTATTTTATTACTTGTAAGTCTATTTTCCTCTATAATTAACCAAACACTATAAAAAAAATTTCAAAAAAATTTATATTCAGGAAACTGAATCCCAAAAAACTAATTTCCAAGAATCAGTTTCCTTGAATACTTTCCCTTTTACCAAACACCCCATTTGTAGAATCTAATTTCCCTATTAGTTTCCCACATTACGAGATTTATTTTGCACTGAGACCCACAAATTCATTCTCTTAAAAATTATCCAAACATGAGAAAATTTTACTTTTCTAGGTCACTAACTTTACCATTACCTAAACACCCGATTAATAGAGAATAGTTTATATAACAAAGAGGCGAAGGCTTTCCTAATTATGTCTCTTTTAACAAACTTTAGATTTCACATCTACAATATGAATATTATTTAAAGCATTTCCTAATTATAATTTTTTAATTATTTCATACTTTTTATTTTAAAAATCCATTATTTTATAAAAGACTTCAAATAACTTTTTAATATAAAATATTAATTTTTAGCTCTTTAAATGTAGAAAATCAACTTTCTATTTCAATATTATATTATTTTAATTTAATTACGTATATAAAAGTTATACTTTTTATTATAATTAAAAAGATATTCTTTATTTTTAAAAGTTTAACAGAAATGCTTTTGTAGATTTGAATCATATCTATGTGAAAATAAATATTAATAAAGATAGAGTTAGCATTTAAGGCCGATCCTAAAATTTAAAATGCCCTATACAAAATTCAAGAAAATATCCCATTTTTTACCTATTTATATATATAAAAGCTTCTTTCATATATCTAAAAACACAAATATATAACAAATAATAATAAAAATATTATAATAATCATTGATTATAAAACTATTACATAACAAAAATAGCATTTCAATTTCTTTTTATATACCATGAAAGAAAAAAAAAAAACTATAATTAGAGCACTTAATTTATGCTTGAAAGCACTACTAAAATTCCCATCCAAGCCAATCTACTAACATCTTTTAGTAATTCCATAAGAATAGACCTTTAACCCAAAAAAAAAAAAAAAAAAAAAAAAAAAAAACAGCAAATACGTTACGTAATACCGTGTTACACCTTGAAATGCAACAAATCTTGTAAAAATAATTTTTCTTGCATTTCTAGAAGCAAAATCATTAATTAAACTCGTATAATCAGTATTTATCTAGAAAATTTATCTTTACGACCCTTTTCCAATGAAATATCTTTTATAGGACCATTTACCACTACCAAATTTTTAGATTATATATCAAAATTATCCCAAATTCCTGGACAACGAATATTAGAAGGAATGAACCTATTATCAATTAAATCATTTAAGTTTTCAATTTTATCATTTTCATTGTTGACTTTAACATCAAAATCTTCATTTTTATTATTTTGATCTAGTTGACGGTTATTATTAAATTTTCCATTAAATTTTCAGCTACATAGTGTAAATTTTGTGGTTCTTTAACAATGAATCTATGAAGAGCATATTTTTAAAATTGCATAAACTGTTCATTTTTTTCTCTTCGTTTTTCATATCCAGATAGTTGTTTTCTAGGTAACATTTTAATTTTTTATTACCAAAAAAAAAAAAAAAACACAATAGGAAACAAAACTGAATAAAACTAATACAAAAGTTAATAGAGAATACTGGAAAATATAACTTAAATTATGGTAAAACAAAAACAAAGAGGCACACTGGCAAAAGATTACAGAAGCATATAAATAAAATTGTAAGTAACACAACTATAGAAAATATGAAAGATTTTTCCTTTTTTTTATTTCTTTTAATAAGATAAAATTTCTCAAAAAACTATTAATTAAAGTCTTAGACTAGTTAAATCTGAATAAAATATCCACTTTTTCACTTTCCATAAAATAATATATCAAT
Organism: Ziziphus jujuba; assembly: GCF_031755915.1. NCBI lineage: Eukaryota > Viridiplantae > Streptophyta > Magnoliopsida > Rosales > Rhamnaceae > Ziziphus > Ziziphus jujuba. The sequence continues at coordinate 13,194,275 of NC_083388.1, forward strand.
ATATCTTTATTAATTAGTTTTGTATATGGTGATATTTACTATGCGTTATTATATAGATTTCCTTAACTATATTCAATCATATTTAATTGTAATATGTGCTTCAAGAATAATAAAAAAATCTTGTTAATTAATATGTTATTTTTTTTTTCCAAAAAATATATATCATCTAATCCTTTTATCCCCTAAATTTTGTGCCTATTAATTTGGGCAAAAATAACTTTTTCAAAAACTTTTTAAATAAAAAAATACGCACATACACATTCACACACGCATATATATATATATATATATAGCCATATATTTATGGCTATGGTGGTCTTGTGTTTGTAGAGTTCTGTGCAGTTGCACATCTTGTACGCTATGAGGACGAGCCTTATTAACACCCTTCTAGTTGTATATAGATAGGACAAGCTTGTAAACTTTTTATAATTTAAGATATGTTTTACACTTAGAAAGTTAAAGAGTTCAAATAACATTTTTTCCTATTCTCACTGGTGGTCCAAGTCCATATCTTCCAAAAACCCTTTTTCTTAAAAAATTCTTCTATACTAAAGCCTTGCTCCCATTCTTTAATACCATCAAGTTATGAATTATTAGCTAAGATAGGAAGCCAAATCATCGCATAAGGGTAAAATACATGCATTGGATAGCAAGTATCAGCCTTGGGCGAGCTAGTTGTTCTACACTTTTTACTAGGTGTAGCTTGTTTCCGTCGGTCGGAAAAGGTTTTTGTCTATTGATTTTTATAATATTATAGTACCCTTTAGAATAAGAAGGTAACATTTTGGACATGGTTAGTTGATTGGGGGCCCAAATCAAAGCTGATACTTCTCTGAGCTTTTTGCAAATTCCAATTATCTTCTAGACCCTATAATATCCAACTTATAAAGTTAAGAGATCAAATAACATTTTTTTCCTTTTAATTTAGAATATATTCTAATATCTAATAAAAAACTGTCGTCTCAACTTCTAATTAAAAGAATTCTTTGTAATTTAAATTATTATTATTATTTTTTGATAAACTCAAGAAGAAAATTTTATTACCAAGTTATCATTAATTAAAATGATTTTAATATAAAAATATAAATTAATAAAAGTGACAAAGTTTGATGACAGAGTATAAGTTAATAAATATTAATATATTATATATATATATATATAATTTTTTTATTATGCAAATATTCATAAAGATGATGGTTTTTAAAAAACCATAATCAATATTATTACATAAAAATAACAATTTCTTTAAACATTATCATTTTTTGAATATCCACATATATATATATATATATATAGGATAAGACCACGGTGTGGACGGTCCGCATGCTGACCAGCACTACATATAGCAAAGCTGATATATATATTTTTTTTCAAAATATCGGTTTTGGTGTTGGTCCGCATGCGGACCGTCCACACTGTAACCTCGTCCTATATATATATACAAGGCCGACTGAAGGCATAGGTCACCAAGGCATATGCTTAGGGTGACTGTTGTTAGGATTCTAAATTATCTTTAATTGATCATTTATTGCTATAATTATCCATAATTATTTTTATTTTTGGAAAAGAACACTAATAAGGTTTAATTGAAACTTTTTATATTCTATTTCTATAATTAATTAGATTGTAACAGTACAAAAAAAAAAAAAGAGAAAAAATACATATTAAAAACTCATTCTTGTTTATGCATAGTTTCTGCGTTTTTTTCTCTTGCTAACTTCCTTTATTCTCTTCTCATTCACTCATCTTTTATATTTGTTTAATTTTTGATACTCATAATACATAATTGCAATTCTAATCCAGACGGCTCCTAAATAAAAGGTAATCTTGTTGGTTTTTATTTATTTTAATGATTCATTCTCCTCATTTATATATATTATTTTATACGAATTCATGATGTAGTTATTTACTAATCATTCTTATTATTCTTATACATATATATAGCTCACAGCTTTGTTCTGTATTTTGTGTTTTTATTTTTTTTCTTTATATTTTTTATTCAACTAAGTTGATTAGATTTTAATCCTTACATGGTGTTTTTAATTTGGGCCAATTAATTCTCCTAGATGCTCATTCTAATTAATCTAAATAAAAGTTAATATTTGTTTGTTCTTTTATCATATTCATGCAGGTAACAGTGTCATACTTTAAAGTATCATCAAATTAAAAGTGCAAGGCACAAATCAGGTTCTATTGTTTCTTTAATTTTAAGCATTTTAATTTTGATAAAATATTAGGGATCTATATTTTCTATTATTTGAATATAAATATTTCTGTTAGAAAATATGAGTCTGGATATGCAAAATGTATGGAAAAAAAAAAAAAAACAGAAGAATTTGTTCAATCTCAAAAAGGAGCGTTTGATATGTTTGTTACTAATACTAAAAATCAAAACTCAAAAAATCAATTTAAAATTTAAATGAAAAAACAATTGAATTTTCATTAGAAGATGATAATTTATTAGGACAAAAAGAAATCTGTCAAGAACTTTCTAATAATCATAAATCTAATTCACCAAATATTAATATTAACGAAGAAGATAATAATAATTTAGAAGAAGATGAATTAGTTGATCAAGAAGATAAATTTTTTAATGATATTGATGAAACTATTGTTAAAAATATATATGATCCAGCACAACGGGAAAACATAAATACAAATTCAATAGATTTATTAGTTGAAAAAGGTCCAATTAGAGAAACCAATTTATGTTTTCCCAATGATGAAAAATCTAGACATTTTTCTATTGTTCATTACATTAAAAAATTACCAATGGAGAAAAACATGATAGGAGATGGCTAGTATATTCAAAAGAATTAGATAAAGTATTTTGTTTTTGTTGTAAATTATTTAGTCAAAAATCAATTACAATTCAATTAGCAAATGAAAGATGTCAAGATTGGAAAAATCTTACTGCCAAACTTAAAAGCCATGAAACAAGCAGTGAACATATTATAAATATGAATATTTGGTTTGATGTTGAAATGAGATTACTTAAAACTAAAACTATTGATCAAAATTTACAAGAAAAGATAAACAAGGAAAAAGAGCATTGGAGGAACGTATTAGTAACAATTATTGCTATAGTTAAAAATCTTGCAAAAAATAATTTGGCATTTCGTGGTACAAATGAGAAGATTTATCAAGATAACAATGGAAATTTTTTAAGTTTAATTGAAATGATTGCAGAATTTGATCCTATAATGCAAGAACACCTTAAACGTATCCAAAATGGTGAAATTCATAATCATTACCTTGGCCATAACATAAAAATGAGTTAATAAATATATTAGGATTAGAAATAAAAAGTATTATAATTAAAAAAAATAAAAGAAGCAAAATGCTTTTCAATTATACTTGATTGTACTCCAGATATAAGTCGTCAAGAACAAATGTCTTTTATATTAAGATGTGTAGATATTTTGACAAATCCAATCAAAATAGAAGAGTATTTTTTAGAATTTTTAAAAGTGGATGATACAGCAGGGAAATGTCTTTTTGATATGCTTACCAGTGTAATAAAAAAATTTGAACTTGATATAAATGATATAAGAGGACAAGGATATGATAGTGGGTCTAATATGAAAGGTAAACAACAAGGCATACAATTGAGATTGTTAGATATAAATTCCGAAGCTTTTTATATACCATGTGATTGTTATAGTCTTAATTTAGTGCTTTCTGATATGGCTAATTCTTGTCCTAGTGCTATAACATTTTTTGGTGTGACACAATGTATATACTTATTATTTTCTTCTTCTACAAAAAGATGGAAAATTTTCCATGACCATGTTTCTAATTTAACTCTTAAACCATTGTCACAAACACGTTGGGAAAGTCTTCTTGAAAGTGTCATAGCAATAAAATATCAAGCTCCACACATAAGAGAAGCTTTATATCAACTAGCAGAAGCTAGTGATGATCCTAAAACAAAAGTGAAGCAATTTCTTTAGCAACATATGAGATTAAAAATTTTGATAAGAATCCACCTCTGCCCGTACAACTAACAACTTGTTAGGGTGTTAATCCAATACATTTGAAGACCAGGCCAATCACTAAAGCACAAGCTAAGAGATTTAAGGATAACCTGGCTGGATTTATATAAGGAGTTGTCAATTTTTAAAAGGGTTTGTCAATACGCGACGATTCAAAGCCTGTTTTAAGCATTCAAGTGATGGAGGTCAATACGGACCCGGGTAGCAGTTTTAGAGCATTTGTGGACTTCTGGTAGCAAGGAATGGGTTCAACACTTATTGAACTCAATTGATATCACTAAGAGGTCATAGAATCAAGTCATGGTAGAAGCAAAAGCAACCAAAGAGGCCATTTGCGCATGGAAAACATTTTTGGCCGAAAATGCATCTTTTGCCATTGAGATTGAAGTATCTTGATGATTAAGCCCTTTCTCTTTGTTCCAATAAAGGAAAACGTATGGGAATCATAATTAATCCTATTTTACATCCTACATGGTACATTGGATCTGATTTAGAGCTTTTACAAGTTGGAAATCGATCAAAAATACCTCAGTTGTCAAACTAGTTTCCTAATTTGAATTTGATTTTTTGTTTTAGGAAACTATTTTTTATTTTGGTTTTTATTTAATTTTTTGCTGGAAAAATTAACTTAGAAAGTTGATATTATATTATTTTAATTGTATTCCTAATTCAAAATAAAGAAATTAATTAATCCAAATTAGTTGACGAAAGTCATAAAATTTGGCCACATCATGTTTCCTTCACTATGGCTGAATTTTATCTTTGTGTTTTAGGGGTTTTTATTTCATGACTTTAGCTTATTTAAGGGATTATTTTTCAATAAGAATATAGCTTAGAATTTTTACAGAAAATAATTTGTGAGAAAGAATTCTCTTTGTTCTTTTTGAACACCTAAAACACCATTAGAGAGTAAGTGTTTTAGTTTGACTTATTAATAGGACATCCATCACTTATGGTGGCATATTTGATATACCAAGGTTTCTATTCATACGTTGATTAAGGTTTGAGGTGATCATAAGAACTTGAACTTAATTTTTTGATCTGGACTAATATAATATGAGTTTAGGTGCAAGTCGACCCATGTTCATATCATTTGGTATCAAAGCTGAATTTTAATTCAAGTTTGATCTATGTTATTTGTTTTATTTTGTTTTATGTTAATCTGCAATTTTAGCATTAGGTTAAGTTTGCTTCTATTTTCTTCATGTTCTGAATTCAAAAAAAAAAAAAAAAAAAAAAAACAGATTTTTCATAGCCAAATTTGTTCTTTATTTTGTCGAAATTTTTTGCTTCTAGTTTGTTGGTTGTTTTGCATATTAGTTCATAGTAATTTTGGTTATTATTGATTTTTTTTTTTGCTTTTTTAATCTTAAATTAGTTGCATTCATATATTCCCCCCAAAAAAAAAAAAAAAAAGGATTTGCGACAACATATTGCAAACTCACAAATTTTGCAATTTGTGTGGCCACGAGTTTGAGCTTGTGTTTGGTTTGGAATTGTGGTTTGTGCACTGTTTGGTGCTGCTGGAAATTGTGTTTGCATCATTTTATTTGTGATAAAAAAAAGAACAAAAAAAAAAAAAAGAGAAAAGCCAAATGCTTATAATAAAAAAAAATTTGCAAAAGGCCGGTTTTGTTTGAAAGTTTGGAATTTGAATTTGTTTGAGTTGGAAAAAGTGAATTTGTGATATTTGGATTTGCTGGAATTCAATATTTGCTGCTGGATATTTTAATTTTGAGTGCTAAAAATTGTTTGGATTAAATTTGGTAAAGAATTCAAAACAAAAACTTAAAATTATAAGAACTACAACCAACAACTAGTCCATATTTTGTTCAAAATTGTTCTTGTACGTTGTTTGAATTTATTTCCTAAATTTTATCCTTGAATTTTTGATTTCTTAATATTTTGGTCTAATTTCAAAAATTGCTTGTTGAATTACCCTATTTTTGGTTAGTTAGGCTAAGACTAGGTTTTGTTAATTTACTCGGTATTTGTTCTTTTTGTTGCTGTTTTGTTGATAAGTTTAATTAAGGCATACTTGTGATCTAGTTGCTATTTTGTGTGTATTTTAATTAGAACTTTGAAAAAGTCTTGTGATTGGAAAAAGGCAAGAAAGTGTGAGCTTAAAAGAGGGTAAAAGTCAAAACTAATGTGCAAACACAAGTGTCGAGATCTTATTTGAATGAAACACGTGAGGAAGTGATTTTAGAGAGAATTTTTGTGTTATTTATACTAACATGGTAGATTCAAGGATGAGAAGAGGAGATGGCTCATTTAGAAATAATGAAGAGGAATCCGTAGGGTTCAAGGGTGACTCTCAAGCAACAGGAAGTAGAGGTGAACTTACTGACTTGATGGCAGTCTTACAACAACATCAAAGGATGAGTGCTTGCTTTGATCACCTAGATCAAAGGATGGAAAAGTTAGAAACATCACAAGGTGGGCCGAATTAAAGGTTTGATGTACATGGAGGCCTAGGTTGAGGTCGAAGAGGCCGTGGACGACATAGAGAAGAATTCGGGGATAGTAATTTTGGAGATAATCCTGAAGAGGAAATTGATAATGAAATTGATAATGTTTTTGCACTCTAAGGAAGGCCAACCTGTGGGAGACAAGCTAGAGAAGAAGATGATGATCTTAGAAATATTAAAGTCAACATCCCGCCATTTATGGGAAAGAGTGATCCGGAAGCTTACCTAGAGTGGGAGGAGCGAAAGGAGATGATTTTTTTATTGTCATAACTATTCGGAGGCTAAGAAGTTTAAATTGGCAGCTTTAGAGTTTGGACACTATGCACTCCAATGGTGGACAAATGAACAAAGTACATGAAGAAGAGTTGGAGATGAATTGATTACTACTTGGTGTCCAATGAAAGGAGCCATGAGGAAGAGATTTGTATCGACTCACTATCATAGGTTGTTGCATCAAAGACTCCAATCATTAACTCAATGAAGTAGAACCATAGAGGACTACTACAAGGAGATGGAGATGCTCATGATGAGGTTGAGCATGAATGAAGATTGAATGGCAATCATGACATGGTTTCTAGGTGGGTTGAATTGCGAGATAGCCAATCAAGTAGAATTGTAACAATATGTGGAATTGGAAGAGATGTTGCATGTGGCTATACTTGAGAACCAAATCAAGAGGAGGGGTACAAGGTCACGGTTTGGAGGAGTATCAAATAGGGGGAGATCAAATTCAAGTGTTTGGAGAAGCAATCCCACATATGACACGAAGCCAAAACTGAAGCATGGTGAAGAAAGTTCTACTTGGCCAAAAAAGGAAGTCAACATCGAATCTATCCAAGCACCAAGAATTGAAGGTAAATCTTAGTCTAAACCTTCAAGAACTAGAGATATTGTATGTTTTAAGTGCTAATCATGGTACTGAAAGGTAATGTAGATTTGGAATCTAAAAGTGAGGAATCCAAGGAAGATGTTGAATTTGTTGATGAAGAAATTGGAGATGAAGAACATGAGGAATTTGAAACACTCAAGGCTTCAAGGGATGAATTGAGCTTGGTGGCAAGAAGGGTTCTAACCGTGTACAAAGATGAGGATAAAATTCAAAGAGAGAACATCTTCCACACTCGATGTGACATTTAAGGGAACATATGTAGTATGATAATTGATAGTAGAAGTTGTGCTAATGTAATTAGTAATGTGGTAGTTGATAAATTAGGGTTAGCAACCATTAAACATACAGAAGCATATAGATTACAATGGCTTAATGATAATGGTGAGATGAAAGTAAACAAATAAGCCAAAGTAAAATTTAGTATTGATAAATATGTGGATGTTGTCTTATGTGATGTTGTTCCCATGCATGCTGATCATATTTTATTGGGGAGACCATGGCAATTTGATAAGGATGCCATACACTATAGAAGAGAGAATTCCATTTTTTTTCTAAATTTAAAGGAGTCGTTAACTCTAAGGGAAGTGTTTAGAGATCAACTTTAAATGCAACAAAGGAGGGAGGCTGAACGGCTCAAGGAGAAAGCAACAAAGGCACCCACGGTCTCACCATCCATCTAAGAGGGTAGGTCCAAACTTGCTATCCAAGGTAAGTCTTCTAAACCCCAAATTTAGTGGAAAAAGCATGATAAACCCGAGAGTGAGAAAAATCTAGTAAAAGCCGAGAGTGAGGGAAGAAAAGGGAAGTTTGTGAGTGAGAAGGAAAGAGAAGAAAAAGGGGAATTTTTATCTTAGTCTTGGGGAAGTTGAAAAGGCATTTTTGAGTGATAAACCCTTGCTGGTAATTTATAAAGAAGTTTATTTAAATGATCAAGCTAACCTCGAAGAATATGAATTGCCAAGTTCTATCTCTTCTCTTTTACAGGATTTTGAAGATATCTTCTTGGAGAAGATTCCTAATGGTTTACCACATATCTGAGCGATTGAACATCAAATTGATTTTGTACCGGGAGCTATGATTCCTAGCAAGCCTACATATAGGAGTAATCCTAAGGAGACAAAGGAGCTACAAAGGCAGGTAAGTGAGTTATTAAACAAATGTTATATTTGTGAGAGCATGAGTCCATGTGCTGTTCCTGTTTTATTAGTTCCTAAGAAAGATGAGTCATGGCGTATGTGTGTAGATTGTAAATCCATAAATAACATAACCATTAAATATAGGCATCCAATTTTTAGGTTAGATGATATGTTAGATGAATTACATGACGCATGCATGTTTACTAAAATTGATCTTAGGAGTGGATATCATCAAATTAGGTTAAAAGATGGTGATGAATGGAAAACTGCATTTAAAACTAAATATGATTTTGTATGGGTGGTTAGTAATGCCATTTGATCTAACTAATGCACTTAGCACTTTCATGAGATTAACGAACTATGTTATGCACCTAATTATTGGAAAATTTGTGGTTGTTTATTTTATTGATATTCTTGTATATATAGGCATTTAGATGAGCATGTAGAACATCTTAGGTTAGTTTTAGGAGTACTTAGGAAGGAAATATCATTTGCTAACCTCAAAAAGTGTGATTTTTGTAAAGTTGAATTGGTTTTTCTAGGATTTGTTATAAGTACTGCAGGAATTAAAGTTGATTAATCCAAGGTGAAAGCTATACAAGTGTGGCCGAAACCTACTTCTATCATTCAAATAAGAAGTTTTCATGGTTTGGTTAGTTTCTATAGGAGATTTGTCAAGGATTTTAGCACCATCATATCACCTTTGATCGATGTTGTCGAGAAGAACGTTGGGTTCAAATGGAGCAAAGCACAAGAGAAGTTTTTCAATTTGTTGAAAAAAAATTATTTAATGCACCTTTATTAGTATTGCTAAATTTTGAAAAAGTTTTTGAAATTGAATATGATGCTTCGGGTGTAGGTATTGGAGCTGTTTTAATGCAAGAAGGAAGACGCATAGCACATTTTAGTTAGAATAGTGGCATTGAAGTACCCGACATATGATAAAGACATGTATGTGTTGGTGAGGACTTTGGAGACATGGCAGCATTACTTAATGCCGAAGGAGTTTCTAATTCATACGAATCATGACTTATTGAAGTACATCAAAGGCTAAGGGAAGCTTAATCGACGACATGATAAGTGGATTGAGTTCATTGAGACTTTTCCTGTACTAAACATGGTTTTAATAAATTTGACATTTTTGAGGGATATTTGTTTAAGAAAAATCAACTTTGTGTGCCTAATTGTAGCATTAAGGAATTGTTAGTGAGGGCAGATCATGGTGGTGGTTTAATGGGTCATTTTGTTATCTTAAAAACTTTATCCTTATTGTAAGAACACTTTTATTGGCCTAATATGAAGAGAGATATGGAAAGAATTTGTGAAAGCTACTTAAAATGCCAAAAATCCAAATCTAGATTGAAACCGCACGGTTTGTATCTCCCATTGCAGATTCCATCTATTCCTTGAGTGGATTTGTCTATAGATTTTGTTCTTGGTTTACCTAGGTCTAGAATAGGTAATGATTCAATTTTTGTTGTTATGGATAGATTTTCTAAAATGGTACATTTTATTCCATGTAATAAAATTGATGATGCATCTATTATTGCTAATTTATTCTTTAAGAAAATTGTGAGGTTACATGGAATGCCTAGAACAATTGTTTCGAATAGGGATGCTAAGTTCTTAAGTTACTTTTGGAAAACTTTGTGAGCTAAGTTAGGAACTAAACTTTTTCTTTTTAACTACTTGTCATCCACAAACTGATGGACAAACTGAAGTAGTAAATAGAACTTTGTCTGCATTGTTAAAGATTTTAATTAGTAAAAATTTAAGAACATGGGAAGAATGTTTACCACATGTTGAATTTGCTTATAATAGATTTTTGTATTCAGCTACTACACCATTTGAGATTGTTTATGGTTTTAATCCTTTGACTCCATTAGATTTAACACCTTTACCTTTAAGTGAACGTGTTAATCTGGATGGAAAGCAAAAAGTTAATTTTGTGACGCAAATTCATGAAAAGACAAGGCAAATATTGAGAGGAGAACCAAGCAATATGCAAGGAATGCTAACCAAGACCGGATTAAAGTTGTCTTTGAACCTGGAGATTAGGTATTGTTGCAATTAAGAAAAGAGAGGTTTTTCGAACAAAGAAAGTCAAAGCTTATGCCGCATGGGGATAGACCTTTTCAAGTTTTAGAGAGAATTAATGAAAAGGCTTACAAGCTTGACCTACCAGGTGAGTATAATGGTAGTGCAACATTTAATATTGATGATTTATCACCTTTCGCTGCAAGTGATGATTTTGATTTGAGGACAAATCCTTTTCAAGAGGAGGGGAATGATGATAATTCCCCTAAACCTTTACAATTGACAACACGTTGGGGTGTTGATCCAATACAATTGAAGACCAGACCAATCACTAGGGCATAAGACAAGAGATTTAAAGACAACCTGGCTACTTCATACAAGGAATTATCAATTCTCCAAAGAGTTTGTCAATACCTGAATATTCAAAGCTTGTTTTAAGCATGCAAGTAGTGGAGATGGATATGGATCCGGGTAGCTGTTTTAAAGCATTTGTGGACTCTAGGGAGCAATTAATGGGTTCAACACTTCTTGAACACAATTGATATCACTAAAAGGTCATGGAATCAAGTCAAGGCAGAAGCAAAAGCAACTGAAGAGGCCATCTGTGCATGGAAGACATTTTTGGCCGAAAATACATCTTTTGCCACTGAGATGGAAGTATATCTTGATAATTAAGCTCTTCCTCTTTGTTCCAATCAAGGACAACTATGAAAATCATAATTAATCTTATTTGGTATCCTACATGACACATTGGATCTGATTTGGAGTCTTTACAAACTGGAAATTGATCAAAAATAGCTCAGTTGTCAAACTAGTCAATTAGTTTCCTAATTCGAATTTAACTTTTTGTTTTAGGAAACTATATTTTATTTTGGTTTTTATTTAATTGTTTGCTGGACAAATTAACTTAGGAAAGTTGATATTTTATTATTTTAATTTTAAATTAATTAATTTCTAATTCAAAACAAAGGAATTAATTAATCCAATTTAGTTTAGAAAAGTCGTGAAATTCGGCCACCTCATGTTTCCTTCACTATGGCCGAATTTTATCTTTGTGTTTTAAGGTTTTTTCTTTGTAACTTTAGCCTATTTAAGGGCTTATTTTTCAATAAGAATACAGTTTAGAATTTTTACAAAAAATAATTTGTGAAAAAGAGTTCTTTTTGTTTTCTTTAAACATCTGAAACACCATTTAGAGTGAGTGTTTTAGTTTGACTTATCAATGGGACGTCCATCACCTATTGTAGCATCTTCGATATACCAAGGTTTTTAGTTACAGATTGATTAGGGAATGAGGTTACCATAAGAACTTGAACTTAATTTTTTAATCCGGGCTAATATAATAAGGGTTTAGGCTCAAGTCAACCTTGGTTCGTATCAAATTTTGAATTTTTATTAGGTATGATTATTTGGTATGATATATTGTTTGCAATTAACACTTTTAGTAAATTTTTACAATATAAAGATATGAATATTGCCATTGCATTAGATCAACTAAAAGGTCTTGTTTCATTTTTTAATGACTATAGAGAAAATGGATTCACATATGCTATGATTTATGCTAAAGAGATTGCCAATGAAATGAATATAGAACCAAAATTTTGTGAAAAACATGTGATTAGAAGAAAGAAAGAATTTGATGAGAATGAAACTAATGAAGTGAGACTTTCACATGAAAAATCTTTTAAAATTTATTATTTCAGCCATATAGTTGATCATGCAATTTCTTCACTTCAAATTAGGTTTGAACAGTATAAGATATATGAAGATAATTTTGGTTTTTTGTATGATGTAGAAAAATTAAAATTGCTTGATGATGATTTTCTAGAAGAAAATGTTTGCATCATGAAAATTTTTTAAAACATGATATGTTATCTGATATTGATGGTTTAGATTTATTTTCAAAACTAAAAGTTTTAAAAGAAATAATAAATCTTGAATTAAAAATAGCACTTGAGATACTAAACCTTATAAAAAAATTAATTTCTTTTCCTAATGCATGGATAGCTTATAGAATACTACTGACAATACCTGCTAGTATAGCTTCAGCAGAAATAAGTTTTTCAAAATTAAAATTAATAAAATTTTATTTACACACAACAACGTTTCAAGAAAAATTAAATAATTTGGTAATTTTATCAATTGAAAATGATTTATTATCAAAACTTGAATATAAAAATTTAATTAGTAATTTTGCATCTCAACTAGAAAATTAAATTTTATATAAAAATCTATTTTTTAAAAAACTAATATTTAATTTTTTTTAAAAAAAATATTAAAGCTCCAAATAAGTTTTTCTGCCTAGAGCCCAAAAAATGCATGAGGCTCTGTGTGTATATAAATATAAATATATATATATAAATATATATATATAAATATATATATATATATATATATATATATATATCTAATTGTTCCTCCATTGTTGGACCAAATAATTCATGATGAGCAACCGCCACGCGAATCATGTCCCTTAGAGAGGTACACTCTTGTAAATTTTTTATAACTTAAAATACGTTTTACACGTATAAAGTTAAGAGTTCAAATAACATCTTTTCTTTTTAATTTAGAATATATTCTAATATCTATTAAAAAATATTGTCCAAACTTCTAATTAAAAGATTTCTTTATAATTTAAATTATTATCATTATTTTTTGATAAACTCAAGAAGAAAATTTTATTACCAAGTTTCATTAATTAAAATGATTTTTATATTTTTAGTAAAAGTGACAAAGTTTGATGTAAGAGTATATGTTAATAAATATTAATATATTATATCTGTGTATATAATTTTTTTTATTATGTAAACAATTATAAAGATTATGGTTTTTTAAAAGTTTATATTAATATTATTATACAAAAATAATAATTTTTTTTAAATTATCATTTTTTAGATATCCATTTTTGTATATATATAGTTTGTTTATGGTAAGGATATGCACATATTTTTTTATGCGAATTTCAATATTTAAAATAATTTTTTAAAAAATTATCGTTAATACTATTATACAGAAAAAAATATCGATAATAATTTTTTAAAAATTATCATTAGTATTAAAATCCGCATCATATGAACTCCACACCATAAAATATCTTTACATATATGTATATATATATATATATATATATAGTTGTTCCTCCATTATTGGACCAAATAATTCATGGTGAGCAGCCGCCACGCGAATCATGCCCAATTTTTTTTTGTTTTTTTGTTTTTAAGTTTTATCTTTTTTCGCTGTCTGGTCCAAGTTTTCTTTTCGTTTATGAATTATATAATGAATTCGCTAATCTTTAAAACGGTTGATTGAAAACATATATAATATAGCCGCCACCCATTATTGAACTGTATCCATACTGTGCAAGTCAACAGTTATTAGCTTGCGGGAGACAGTGATTAGGGACAGGAACCAATAATCTCTTTTCCTTTGTTCGTCTAGAGTCTTCTTTTGAACTTATGGTATAACATGTATCTCTATCTTGAAAGGTTATATGGGTAGCTTGATGTAAGTTGTAAACTAAAGCCATATAATATGACAAGAAGCTACATGAAAAATAAAAAAATAAATAAAAAAAACAAAAAAAAAAAAACGAAGAGAAAAATCTTTTATGGCAGCCCATATAGGTTTAAATATGTCATGTTCAATTATTATAATGCAAGATAGTAGTGTTCTTTATGCCATATGATATCACAATTTAATTAATTATTGTTAAAGAGTTGAACTTTTCATATTAAAATTTCAATATAAAAAATTTGTAAAATTTATAAACCTCCTATTAGTTGATAATTGCTATATTAATAGGCATTCAATTAATGATTATGACCTATAATAATAAGTAATAAAAATTTTAAAATATTGATTAAATTTATTTATCAAATTGTCTAATAATATATTAACAGTTGAGAAATTCATATATCTTTAAATGGATATATAAATAAAGAAATTAGATAACAAAAGAAATGAAAAATTATTACATGGTTTACCATGTTATTGATAAACTTTTGGGGGATAAATTGCATGTTAACCATTTAGTCTATACACACACACACACACACACACACACACACACACACACTTTTGGGGGATAAATTGCATGTTAACCATTTAGTCTGCACACACACACACACACACACACACACACACACACACACACACACACACACACACACATATATATGAGATCTATTAAAAGAGAGGTTAGTTTATTTACATTTGATAGGTGTGACTTAGCTAATAGGCATTGGATAAATGGCATTTCATTATGAGACAATTGGATAGGTGTCATTTAGGCTTTATTGGCTGTAAAGGTTTTTGCACGTGTCCTTTTGCTGCCGTACATATGACCATATGTTACGTTAGGTCTAATTAAAGATGTTGATCTTCACCACCACTGAATAATATAAAGAGAGAATTTTTTTACAATTTTAAATTATCTTTTTATAGTCTCATAAAAAATAATTTTACCAAATTACTTTATCTTTTTCGTTTTTATTTTCAATTAAGGTTAGGCTTTTTGGTCTTTTGATGTCAGTGTGCCAGAGATGCAACCAACGCCAAACCATGAACATGGATTGGTTTGAGTGACGTTCCATGTGTACGTTTGCCAACAAAGCGCTCTCTGCAACTTAAATTCTCAGAGCAATATCTTTAAAATCTCAAGCTCTTTCATAGGCGTTCAAGCTTGACCAAGCGCCTCCATCGAATGCGGAATCCAAACCTATAAGTAGGAAAGACATGAAGAAAGAAGCCGCCAAGCGGGAAGCTGTCTTAGCTATGGTGGCATAATTGGTAATTTGGTATCCATGGATGAGGAGGATCCACTCACAGGCAACTATGGTGACGTGTCCTTTGGGAGCCGAATCGATGAATGAGGATGGAAATAGATGGACAAAAGTTGGATCGCTTTGTGTGCACTGAATGGCAAATTTGTACTGATATGGGCACAGATAATCAAAGCTATGAGGAAGAACATGGCCTTGTAGTTGTCTGAGAGAAAAGTTTCACCATGTAATATTGACTGCTTGGTTACAGGGAATGTGAAGGAAAAAGAGAAATCAATTATATATTTTTAAATAATTTAAAATAAAAGATATCAAAAGGGTAATTTAGGTAATCAAAATAGTGGAAATTGTATTGAGTTAATTTGGTATTGAAACTAGAAATTATCTAATATAAATATCTGTTTCTTTCATTCATGTTCGTCATCTTCCTGTTATAACAGTTCTTGATTGTGCATAAGGCTATACTGATATGTATCTTCTAACAAGAAAAGCAATAACAGAAGATGCAATTAATGCATCGTGTAAAATAAAAACCGATGCTTCATAAAGTGTCACCTAATATGGTATTGCTAAAATTACTTAAAAAAAGACAACACTTTAAAGTGTCGCCTAATTTGATATTTCCAACGCTTTTTTTTTAAGAAAAGCTGATTTTTTTTTTTTTTTAAGAAAAGCATTGCTAAATGTTTTGAAATAACTGACGTTTTTTGAAGAAAAGCATCGTTAAATGCACAGGAATAACCGACATTTTTAGCTGATGCTTTTTTCAGAAAACAGTTGGCTATTATGTAGACATTTAGTGATGCTTTCTTAAAAATGCATAGTTATTCTCTACATTTTTAGCAATACTTTTTAAAAAAGCATCGCTAAATATAGACAAAATAGTATACGCTTTTTAAAAAAGCGTCACTAAATATAGGTTTACCCTACGTTTTTTTAGAAAAGTATAATATACTATGTATATATATATAATTAATTTTTTATTCTAATAGATTTGGTTTATAAGTATATTTCAATTTTATTAGGAAATTGAAAAAAAAAAGTATTTACTCTATTTTTGGTTTTATAAAAAAGAAGGAAAAGATATGTTTATTTATTTATTAATTTTTTTTTACGTTTGTTTTCAACCTTGCAATGCCAGGGTATCATGTAAGTCTTCCTCCTCTTTTTCTTCGTTTTTCTTCTAGCCTTAAATACTATTAGGGTTAATATTAAGGGCTTTTAATTTTTCAATTTAGAGTTTTGGTATCTGTTTAAGATTGTTAGGAATTCAGTATCTTTGGAGATTTTTAAATTCTAAACAAGTTTTTGAATATAGGAAGGAAGATCCTAAATCTTTGAAGTTGATCAACGTTGATTTTTTATTTTTTTTTATTTATTTTTTTAATTTTTTATGTTATATGAGATTATTTGAGATTTTTTGGGGTAATAGAAGTAATGATTCAGGCTAATTTGAAGATTTTGTTTTTTAAAAATCCTAATTTGGAATTTATATTGGGATTTGTATAGGGTGACTGTTTGAATTTATTTAAAATATTTAAAAGTTTCATTTGATACTAAAATTTTTATAGATGAAAATAGACATGTTTATAAATCAGTAGAAATTTATTTGGGGTGATTTGGATCTATTTTAAATTCATTACAAAATTTTGAATTTATATATTCTGTCTGGTTTTTCTGTGAGACTACATCATGGTTAATTTGTAATTTCAAACAAAATTATTTTAATCTGAAAATTTTCATGAATTATCCTCTATATGTCTAATATTACTATAACAAAATTTAGCTTCAACTTCTTTATATTTTGGCCGTGGTCATTTTCTAAGTTACTTATACTCAGCTATCTGAATTTATTTTCTGGTTTGTTTAGCAAAAAATAAAATTCAATTTAAAATATTTTTCGATATTTATTTGACCTAATAATTTTTATATAGCATTATTACTATATATAGTGAAACTCTGTAAAATTTTTCTTCTTTTGGATTTGTATTTTATTTTGAATGAATTTTTATGTAGATTGAATTCCCTGTGAAATACTGATTTTCAGTTTCAATTTGTTACTAAATTCAATTTGACCATGTTTTTGACCTTTTTTTGGCTTTTAAAACTTTGTAGGAGTGTATATAAGTATCTAGTATTTATCTGTAAAATTTCAAATGAATACAAAATTTCATGAAAGAGAAACAAATTTAACATTAAATAAAGGTTTCTGAAAATCTAATAGTTTTAGTATTTCTTTGTTAATTTTTCCATGAGTTTTGGATGGTTTTTCATTATTTTTTTATGAATTGTTTTAATGATAGTTACTGATGCATATGTACAGTACCTTATAACTTTTTAGACTTAGATGATACCGTTTAAATAAGGAATTAAATTCTTGTTTAGAGACTATTTATGGATTAATAGGTTTTTATTTGGCTTTTGATAATTTAATCTTGTTCTAGGCTTATAATATTAAGATTTGAGGGTTAGACTATGATGATCTTATGGTATCAATTCTTATTCATTTAGTTTGAATTTAAGAGCTTGATTATAGGATTTATACGTAAGATAATTGTGGTATATGATAGTTATGCTTTATACTTATAAGAGACTGTTGATGTTATGCCAATGTTGTTATCTTTTGTGGACTTTGCTGATTAATGTAAGTTATTAGACTTTTTACTAAAACCATATCAAATATGTAATTATGATATGTTATTGTTTTATTTATGTTTTCTATAATTTTATGTTTTATGAAATATATATGTATTGTACAAATAAATTATTGGATTATTGATATATATATTTATGTTCTAGTTGTTGGTACTTAGTTGGCATTTATGCGATATGTTATGAATATGTTTTCGGGTGTTGAGATTATTTATGTAAGGGTATTTCTCTAGTTATTTATAGTTCTTTAGCTTCTGATTTAGACGTATTGTTTCATGTAGGAGGACCTACTGATGATTACAGTAGGGTTTGACTTGTATCTTCAGGTATGGGTGCTTGTTTTTATTCAAATTTATACTTCCTCACTTGTTACATGCCTCACACGTGAGTTGATACAGATTACCGATGGGTAAAATTATGTTATGCCAAATCTTACTAAATAATTAACAATTAGAATTTATATTAAAATGATGGTTATGTTGTTAAAGATTATTTTTGGATATATATTTGTTATCATTTTTCAGTATTTTTATTTTTATTTTTGTATTTATGAAAAACCTAGTAGCTTGTTGGGTTTTATACTCATTATTTATTATTATGGTTTTAGGTACATCATAGTTTCAAGATAGCTAAATTTGGCATAAAAAAATGGTGTAATGGTTGTTTTTCAATTTTTTATTTTTTAATTTTTTTTATTTTTTTTATATTAGTTAGTTTGGAGGACCTTTTAGGTGTTGGAGTTTATTTTTGTTTTTTTTTTTTTGTGGAGATATTTTAGATATTATTTATTAATGATGTTTAGAGAGTTTTTATATTCCACATTATAAGTTCTATCAAGTATTATAAGTATGATTTTTATGACATTCTAAGTATATAGATTTGGGATGTGACAAAAAGTGTTGGCTTTTCCTAGCCTTTTAACGATGCTTTTCTGAAAAATCATCATCTTTACTTTTTTTTTTTAATTTAATTTTGAATGGTGTTTTGGTTTTGCTAAATTAGAATTGTTCAATAGCTAGCTTCATGTAAAATAATTAATAGACAACGAAATTCAAATAAATATTTACATAACAAAATAATATTTCAAATAAATTAAATATTAACTTATATAATAATTTTACAATTCGATCAACCATTTTATATAGTTATGTACAAACAAAAAGCAATTAAACTACTATACTCTTTCAATTTGAAATGTTTGAGATCATAATTGGTACTCATTCAGCTCTAAACTGGTTGACATCATCTTGTGACCAAGTTACACACTCATATTGCATATAGAAAAATTATGTTAAAAAATTATAAAAAAATATACAAAATAAATAAATATTAATTATCTTAAAATGTTAAAATTACCATTATTTGTAAGTTTTGCTGAGGTATATTTTTCCTAATGATATCCCTCATTATTATCATGATATAATAACCACATTCGGTGTTTCCAAGCTGCTTAGGAGTCTAAATTTGCAAATATTAATTTAAATATAATATTAGATGATAAGACGCACTTTATGTGTAAGATAATAAGTATGTAAATTAACAACTAATAATGCACACTTTAAATATGATAATTACCTTTGTGTTGTTTTGTCATCAAAGCTTTTTTTCGAATGTCTTCCCTTGGTTCTATGGAATGAATGTACTATAAAAATATAAATATTGTATAATAATTTTAATATTATGAAAATTCATTATACAATTAATTAAATAAAATATTAGTTAATTAACTTGCTCATCCAGCAAAGATCTAAAGTTCTTATGAATATGATTCTTTAATGAATCATAAAACCATACCACTGTTCGGTAGAGATCAACAACATCTAACATCCAATGATTGCTAAAAACACCCATAAATTATTAGTTAATATGTCATTTTATTAAATTAATTATGTAACAAATATATCACAACTTAACATAACATACCTGGCACAATATGGAAAAAAAAAAAACCATAGATGACATTTTCTTGCATGTTGCCATCTACTCAATATAGTTATCATTTTTCATGAGGATTTGGATGACCAATTGGTACAATGACAGTGGGATGAACAAAACAATAATTCCCTTCAGCTTGTGTTCCTATCGATTCATTAAATAAGTACTGTATAATCCAATTACAAGTAAATATAATTTTTTATAATGACATTTATAATTAATTGAATTGAAAAATTAGAAATTAACACATTTAAATTTAAGTTATCTTATGTAGAAAAAGATACACTCGAAAGATAATTCATGCATATAGCAAAACTCAGTTATGTTGTTTTTTGATTTGCACAAATCTTGTTCATACCCCCACGGTTCTTTCAATTATATGAAATAACCATAAATGATCGCTCTCGACATCCTCTATCTGATGTAACAACTAGCGGATTAGTGCGGTAACTATTAAGGCATCACCATCATTACCTTGATTATCCTCAAAATGTGTTTTCCTTGAAGTTCCTTACAAATATCAACAAACAAAATGTTAATATAACAAAAACAAAATTATTTAAAACATATACATATAAATTATTATATATAGTTGCATCAAACGGTACTTCATTCGATGGTAAAATAACAAGATATCTAGGCCATGCAATAAATGCCCCTTTTGCATCATCGACACGTCTGATATCAAAGGATGAAATAGGCAAAGGGACAAATCCATCAATCACCTCATCAATAGTGATTGTCAAATTTTGAGCATCTAACATAACACCATGGTACACATTCGTTGGGGTAGAAGGAATCAAAGTACCACGTGCTACTATATTTTCAATATTATCTTGTGTAAAATTACATTTAACACCTTGCATTACAAACAAAGTTAGAATAACTAAATAATATGTAAATTTATATATATATATATATATATATATAAATATATATAGATACTTCTGATGGTAATAATGACAACAAAATTAAACATAAACATAACAAAATAAATGAAGAAAATTATTATTTAAACATATATATTAATGCTAAATATAAATTTCAATATTTTTATTAAGATATCTTTGAAGATGTCATAGGTGATGGATAAATAGGAGGAGCATCAAGCCTAGAACTAGATGGGGTCCTTGGATCGGTGACATCGTCGTTATGTACTATACGGTCTCCATGTGATAACCTAGTATGTGCACAAGAATGCATTGACTCTCCATATGAATACTGTGGTTTAGGTGTAAAACCAACTCGCAAGTGCACGAATCGTTTTCAAATAATAAAATGAAAAAATAAGGTTGGTAAGAGATTAAGAATTAAGTACTAAAAATAATTAGATTTTGGTAATATTTGAACTAAAAAAATTAATTAAACTAAAATTAAGCAAAAGCAATCAATTAAAATTAGATCGATTTAAAGTAAAAAAGAGAATTTAATAATTATGAATACTAGGATATTTGACTTCACTACTAACTATTCCAATTTAATTACTTAAATATATGAATTTAATTAACTAGTAAGTTTGTTAACCACACTTAATCACAAAATTAATCAAAAGTAGTTTCCATTCATAATTGATAATATTTATATAACCTAATTTATTCCTTCTGGTCTATAAATTAAATCATGCAAATTCATTAAGCAATTAATATGGCATGAGACAAAACCATTTTCTAATCAATTATGCATTCATGTAAATCATTATAGATCCATAATATTATCCTTTTCCAAGCATAAATATTGTTAAAATCATTCATTCCTTCTGGCTTATGAAAGCATTTAGCATATCAATAACTAATTAAATAAAACTCAACATATATTAAAGTAATTAAACCTTCATAGTTAAAGCTATATTATAGCCTTAGTTGTGAAAATTAGTTCATGGCAAAAATAAATTAAACATCCATTATTATTAAAAATAATAAGGTTCACAATTAAAGAGATAAGAGAAGAGAATAAGAACTAGAGAAGAAATCCTCCAAAAGCTATCCAAGTCGTGGACTTTTTCCTTAAGGAAGCCCATTCTACCCTCTCCAAGCTCTCCAATTGACCCCCAAAACTCTAAAAATTTAAAACACTAGAATCCTTAAGAGAACTTAAGAAACTCCTAAAATTTGAAATGTTTCTATCCAAGCCTCCTAAAGCTTTTAATTAACTCTCTAAACTTCTATATCTTACTTCAATGAGATAGGGGCTATATATATATAAGATCTTGGGGACCTTTTTCTCTTTTTGATTTCAATATGAGGCTCTTGCAAGATACCTTTTTTAAGCCATCAAGAGGGTTGGACGAATTTCATGTCTAAAATGGAAACTTGATATTACTTGCTCCCCATACCTTTCTTTTTCTCTAATTCCTTCTAGAGAAATTGTTAGTTAGTCTAATTTATTCTAAATGAAGCATGTGATATGACATGTGTCTCATTAGCCAATTATCACCACTTGTCCTAATCTTGGCCGTTGAATTGCCTTGATTCCCTTTCTTGATCAATAATCTAGATTTAATTAGAATTTTCTTTTTATAAATTCCAAACTTCGAATGACGATATCTTTTTAGTGGCACCTTTGAATTCGAAAATAATGTGATATTAGAAATCGTCAAATTATGAGGATTCATATGACATCCACCTCCACTATGAAATTCCTGATAGAATCTTTATGGAGTCTTGAAGAAATTTTTTTGGAATCTTCTTAATGCTTTGTCCATTTGAGCTCAAATCTTGCTTCCCACCATAATTTGATCCAAGAAATCTATTTTTATGGTTGTTTTCTTGAAATTCTTCTTCCTTCACCTAGATTAAGAAAAACACATAATTAAGTATCTTTAAAAACACATAATTAAGTATCTTTCCATAACAAATTAACACAAATTAACAAATATTAAGCTATAAATATGGTACAAATTCATCAATATTTTAGGCTTAAGAGAGGCTGAGACTGTAGGTTAATATTACATGCAGATTATTAACTCACTAATCTTCTCAATATTGTCCTTTCTTTTGAATGATGTACAAAAGACCACTAACAACCAATTCTAGCTTGGTAATTCTCTCACTCTTCTCGGACTTATCCTTTTTTTTTTTTTTTGGTGAACTTTGCCTAAGTGTGAGGAAAAAACTATTCACCATATAACCTTTACCTCTATTCCTAAGCTGACCTCCATGCTCATCGTTCCCAAAGCTTGTCTAAGTATATCATTTGAAGGTGAAGACTAAATTTCTACTTCCTTTGCCTTCTTCCTTAGGATATTCTATAATATATATATATATATATATATTAAATGATTAAATAATTAGAAAATTACAATATTTAATTAAATGATAATATATTGTGCATGGCAACAACAATAATAAATTTAAAATTTAAGCACAATTAAGTGAAAGAATAAAAATATAAAAATTGAAAACTAAACAAAAATATCTATATTTTAATAATAACAATATATAATGGTAAAAAATAAATAATTATGCTTACAATATATATTAAATGATTGAATGAATGTTTAATTACAATATTAACTAAAAATTAATGTATTTTGCATGGTAACAATAATAATAAAATTCATACCATAATTAAGTGAATGAGTAAAAATATAAATTTAAAATTTAAACAAAAATATTCATATTTCAATCATAAAAATATATAAACTATAAAATTAATCATATATAAATATTCCAAATTTAAATAAAAATACTCACAATTTTTTCACTAAAATTTCAATTTCTTCATTTGCATATTTTCCATTTTTCCCCATCCATGCCTGTGTCCATAGATCCTCATGTTCTATGTATTCTTGGATGCTTCTTTCAATTTCCTATAAAAGTTATAAATAAATATTAATCATACCGTGTGATTAAAATAAAAAATGCTTATATAGTTAAATGCAAGTAAAAAAGAAAAAACATACGATGGTTTTTTCCAATCTTGCATATCCCAATGCACCCATTCTATGTGGATACTTGTTTAATTTTCATCTTTGAGATTTTTGCTCATTTAATTTCTACAAAATTTTGAACACACATACATATTAGAAAATTAAATAATTAATATTGAAGTTAGAAATTAAGTTTAATTTTAAGTAAATAATGACAACACCATGATATGAATATAGGCTAACTTGCTTCTAAACCCGTATTATATTAGCCCGGATTGCAATTAAGTTCAAATTTTAATGGCCACCTTAACCCCTAATTAACTTGTGATTAGAAACTTAGGTATATGATGAAGATGCCGCAATAGATGATGGATGTCCTACTGATAAGTCAAACTAAAACACTCACTCTCTAATGGTGTTTTAAGTGCTCAAAGAGAACTAAAAGATTTTATCTCACAAATAAATTTATGAATATTATTAAAGGTGAATTCCCCTTGAAAAATAACCTTTAAATAGGTTAGAGTCACAAAACAATAAACCACACTTTAGCTAGGTAAAAGCTGCCATGAGATAAGGAAGCAATGGGTTGGCTAAAATTCACCTACTTTCCTAAACTAATTTGGATTAATTAATTCCTTTATTTTGAATTAGAAATTAATTAAAATAACAAAATAATAACTTTCCTAAGTTGTTTTTTTCCAGCAAATAAGTAAATAAAAACCAAATAAAAAACTAATTTCCTAAAATAAAAAGTCAAACTCAAATGAGGAAACTAGTTGACTAATTTGACTACTAAGCTAACTTTGACTAATTTCCAGCTTGTAAGGACTCTAAATCAGATCCAAAGTGCCATGTAAGATGCCAAATAGGATTATTTATGATGCCAATACATTTCCCTGGATTGGAACATAGAAAAAATGTTTAATCAGCAAAATACAGTAAAGCTAGCAACAAAAATAGCAATTTCGGCCAAAAACTCCTCATATGCGCAAATGCCTTCTTTTGATTGCTTTTTCTTCTGCCTTGACTTGTTTCCATAACCTATTAATGGTATGAAGTGAATTCAAAAAGTGTTGAACCCATTTAGTGTTGCTTGGAGTCCATATTTGCACCAAAATAGCTACCCGGGTCCATATCGGCCTTTACCACCTAAATGCATAAAACGGGTCTTGTATCTTTGGATATGGATAAACCCTTTTGAGAATTGATAACTCCTTGTATGAATCAGCCAGGTTGTCTTTAAATTTCTTGGCTTGTGCTTTAGTGATTGGCCTGATCTTCACTTGTATTGGATCAGCACCTTAGAGGGTAGTCGGCTGTACAAGTTCGGGCGGATTCTCATCATTCCCCTCTTCTTGAAAAGGATTTAACCTCGAATCAAAATCATCACCTCCAGAAAAAGGGGATAAATCAGCAACATTAAATGTAGCACTAGTATTACACTCACCCGATAAGTCAAGTTCATAAGCATTCTCATTAATCCGTTCCAAAACTTGAAAGCAGCATAAGCTTGGACTTTCTTTGCTCGGGAAACCTCTACTTTCTTAAGTGCAACCAAACCCAATCTCCAAGTTCAAAAACAACCTTTATTCGGCCTTGGTTAGCATTTCTTGCATATTGCTTGGTTCTCCTCTCAATATTTACCTTTGTCTTTTTATGAATTTGCTTCACAAAATCAGCTTTTTGCTTTCCATCTAGATTATTACGTTCACTTAAAGATAAATGTATTAAATCTAATGGAGTCAAAGGATTAAAACCATAAAGAATTTCAAATGGAGTATATTTAGTACCTGAATGCAAAGATCTATTATAAGCAAATTCAACATGTTGTAAACATTCTTCCCATGTTCTTAAATTCCTACTAATTAAAGCCTTAATAATGCAGACAAAGTCCAATTTACTACTTTAGTTTGTCCATCAGTTTGTGGATGAAAAGTAGTTGAAAATAAAAGTTTATTTCCTAACTTAGCCCACAAAGTTTTCTAAAAGTAACTTAAGAACTTAGCATCCCTATCCGAAACAATTGTCTAGGCATTCCATGCAACCTCACAATTTCCTTAAAGAATAAAGTAGCAACATTAGATGCACCATCAGTTCTTTACATGCAATAAAATGTGCCATCTTAGAAAATCTATCCACAACAAAAAAATAGAATCCTTACCTATTTTAGATCTAGGTAAACCAAGAACAAAATCTATAGACAAATCCACCTAAGGAAAGGTTGAAATCGACAAAGGATGATACAAACCATGCAGCTTCAATTTAGACTTGGTTTTTTTGTATTTCAAGCATCTTTCACATATTCTCTCCACATCTCTCCTTATGTTAGGCCAATAAAAATATTCTTGCAGCATGGATAAAGTTTTTAAAACACCAAAATGACTTATTAAACCACCACCATGACTTTCCCTTGCTAACAATTCCACAATTAGGCACACAAAGTTGGTTTTCCCTAAACAAATATCCCTCAAAGATGTAAACTTTATTAACCCATGTTTTGTACAGCCCCTAAATATTTCACCAAAGTCATTATCATGGTCATAAAGTTCTTTCAATGGTTCAAATCCAAGCAATCTAGCATCTAAGGTAGAAAATAGTACATATCTTCGAGATAATGCATCGGCCACCACATTTTCCTTACCTTTTTTTGTAGTGGATGATATAAAGAAAAGTCTCAATGAACTTAATCCACTTAGCATGCCATTACTTAAGCTTCCCTTGGCCTTTGATGTGCTTCAATGATTCATGATCCGTATGAATCATAAACTCCTTTGGCATTAAGTAATGTTGCCATGTCTCCAAAGCTCTCACCAAAGCATACATATTTTTTTCATAGGTTAGGTAGTTTGGGGCAGTTCCATTCAATTTCTCACTAAAGTAGGCTATGGATCTTCCTGTTGAAATGTGGTGATCTTGCCACAATGTGCAAGGTAGTTCGGTTACACTTGCACTCTTTGTTTTGCAACATCAAAGACCAAACATTATTTATGTTTATGCATTTTATTTTATCTTGTAATATTTAAGAACAATATCGTTTTTGTAATGCCCTAAGCTCATTATCTAGCTTAAGGCCTTTTTTGCTGGAATTGTATTTCCAGCAACATAAGTCCACTTCCTTGGATGCTGTTTGAAGTAGGTTTGGGATTTGGACCTGAATTTTGGATATGATAAAATATATATGTAGAGGAAGAAGCAGCAAAAAGAATGGCTCAATTTGGAGCTGGGAAGGCTGAGTTAAGCCCATAACAATCTGACCCTTGTGCAGTGTTGTTGCCCAGAAAACTAGGCAAAACTGCCTCGGGTTTGATTACTTTTGAATGGGTAAATGGACTTTGTTTTATCTGGTTTTTGGCTATAACATATTTTAATATTCAAAAAGTCTTCCCTCCAATTTTCAAGTCAAATGGAGCTGGTTTTCAAATTCAAATGCCTTAGACAAGCTGAACTGTCCATTAAAGAAGGTTTCTTGCATGCCCAGCACATTGATTAGAGTTAGTTGAGGTAGTTTGGCTTGTTTGGTTACTTTTAATGCTTTTGTATTTATTGCTCAATATGGCAGCATGCCTTATTGTCTTTTTTATGTATTTAAAAGTATGAAAATTGTAATGAAAAACGTTGAGAAAGAAAATATTCAAAAAACAGATTTTGAAAAACAACATTTTTGGCTCTCTCTCTCTCAACTACTACATTTTTGGTTTCTTCTTCTTCCCAAAAGCTAACAACCTTCTCAAGAATCCTAAACCTCTATTAAAACCAGAAACAAAACCTAAACAAACCTACAAAAAAAACAAAATCAAGAACCAAGAACCAAGAACCAACAACAATCATTCTTGACTAACACCTTGAATGATTGTGCTCTAGGGTACAACAACATAAACCTACATCAAATTCCATCACTTCCTTCTTGCATTAAAATAGCTCCAATACTTACATCCAAGCATCACATTCAATTTCAAGTCTTAGAAAAATTTGGTAAAACTAATAAAAGTGCATTAGTTAATTTTTCTTTCAACAAAGTCAAAGATTTTTCTTGTACTTCCCCCATCTGAAGCCAACATTCTTTTTCATAACTTTGGTTAAAGGTGCTTGATGATGCTCAAATCCTTGACAAATCTTCGATAGAAACTATTGAAACCATGAAAGCTCATCAGTGGGGTAATGGAGGTAGGTTTTGGCCACTCTTGGATTGCTTGCACCTTGGATTGATCAACTTTAATTCCTGCAGCATTTACAACAATTCCTAGGAAAACAAGTTGATCTTTGCAAAAATCACACTTTTTCATGTTAGCAAATTACCTTTCCTTTCTAAGAATATTTAAAACTTGCCTAATGTGTCCTACAAGCTCATCAAGGTTTCGGTTATACACTAAAATATCATCAAAATATACAACCACAAATTTACCAATGAATGGACGCATGACATGATTCATTAACCTCATGAAAACACTAGGTGCATTAGTTAAACCAAAAGGCATCACGAACCATTCATACAATCCATATTTAGTTTTAAATGCGGTTTTCCATTCATCATCCTCTTTCATCCTAATTTGATGATACCAATTTCTAAGGTCCATTTTTGAAAATATGCAAGCACCATGCAATTCATTAAGCATATCATCTAATCTAGGAATTGGATGTCTATACTTAATGGTAATATTATTTATGGCTCTACAATCTACACACATGGGCCACAATCCCTGTGTCTTAGGTACTAGCAAAATAGGAATAACACATGGACTCATACTCTCACGAATATATCATTTGCCAAGCAACTCACTTATCTGCCTTTATAGCTCCTTTATCTCCTCGAAATTACTCCTATATGCAAGCCTATTAGGAATTGCAGCTCCTGGAACAAAATAAATTTGATGTTGAATCCCTCAGATAGGTGGTAAACCATTAGGAATTTCATCCGGAAAGACATCATCAAATTCTTGCAAAAAGAAAGAAGTAAAACTTGGCAATTCAAGTTTTTCGGGATTAGCTTATTCAGTTAAATATGCATCTTTGTAAATCATGACTAGTAGTGGTTTCTCATTCAAAATTGCTTTATTAACATCCCCAAAACTAAGATAGAAATTTTTATTTTTCTTCTCTTTCCTCACTTTTTCTTTCTCTCTGTTGGCCATCTCACCTTTACTCTCATTCTTGGTTTTGTCCAATTTTTTTCCACTCTCCGCCTTTTTTTATCTATTTCTTTCTCCTAAAGTTTGAGTTTAGGACACTTACCTGGTTGCTCTTTTTCGGTCTTGCCCCTTTGGATAGAAATTGGAGCTGTGGATGCTACTTTAATTCTTTCTTTGAGCTTTTCGACCTCCCTCCTTTGTTGTATTTGAAGCTGTTCTTTAAATACCTTCTTGGGAGTCAATGGTTCCGGCTTGAATTTTTTACCTTTAAGTATAAAAACAATTGCATTCTCTCGATCATAATGTATAGTATCTTTATCAAGTTGCCATGGTCTACCTAATAAAATAAGTCCGCCATGCATAGGCACAACATCACACAAAATGACATCCACATATTTATCAATGCTAAATTTTACTTTGGCTTATTTGTTTACTTTTATTTCACCACTATCATTAAGCCATTGCAATTTATATGATTTAGGATATTTAATTGTTACTAAGCCTAATTTTTCAACCACAACATTACTAATTACATTTGCACAACTCCCACTATCAATTATCACACTACAAACTTTACCTTGGATTTCACGAGTGTGGAAGATGTTTTCTCTTTAAATTTGATCCTCATCTTTGTATACAGTCAGGACTCTCCTTGTCACCCAGCTCAATTCGGCATTGGAAGCATTTAGGGTCTCGGCTTCTTCTTCAATTTCTTCCTCTTCTTGCTCGGTTTCACCCTTACTTCCTTCACTTTCGGATTCTAACTCACCAATACCTTTTAGCATCATGATTCTTCTATTCAGGCATTGATTGGAAATGTGTCCTCATCCCGGGCACTTAAAACAAAAAATGTCACGAGTTCTAGAAGGTTTAGGATCAGATATACCTTCATTCCTCAGTGCTTGGATAGATTCGGCCTTGGCTTCCCTTTTTGGCCGATTGGTGCTCTCATCACCAAGTTTCAGTTTTGGTTTGTTGTCATATGTAGGATTACTTATCCAAACACTAGGATTTGTCCTCCCGCTACTTGTACCCCTCCTCTTGGATTGATTCTTAAGTTTGATAGCCACATGCAACATCTCTTCCAATTCCACATATTGTTGTAATTCTAGTTGATTGGCTATTTCTTGATTCAAACCTCCCAAAAACCTTGCCATGGTTGCCTCATGATCCTCAGTCATACTCAATCTCATCATGGGCATCTCCATCTCCTTGTAATATTCTTCCACGGACCTATTTTCTTGAGATAAAGATTGTAACCTTTGATGTAGCAACCTATGGTAATGAGTCGGTATAAATAGTTGTGACAATCAAAGATTATCTCCAAAGCTGCCAATTCTACCTTCTTAGCCTCCAAATAGTTGTGACAATCAAAGATTATCTCCAGACGCTCCTCCCCACTCAAAGTATGCCTCGAATCACTTTTCCCTATAAAAGGTGGTATGTTGACCTTAATATTTCCAAGATCATCATCCTCATTTCTTGCTGGTCTCCCATGAATTGGTCTTCCTTGGAGTGCAAAAATATCATCAATTTTTTCTTCGAGATTATCTCCAAAATTACCTTTCCCGAATTCCTCGTTAGGTCGCCCTCGGCCTCCATGTACATCAAACCTTGTATTCGGTCCACCTTGTGAGTTCTCAACTCTGTCCAATCTTTGATCTAGGTGATTAAAGTGAGCATTCATCCTTTGGAGTTGTTCTATGATTGCCATCATGTCGGTATGTTTGCCTCCACTTCCCGTTGCTCTTTAATCACTTTTGGATGCCATGGATTCCTCTTTATTAATTCTTAAAGATCCATCTCCTCTCCTTATCCTTGAATCTACCATGTTAATAAAAATAATACAAAAATCCTCACCAAATTCAGTCCCCCATGTGTTTCACTCAAACAAGGCCTTGACACTCATGTTTTCACACTAGTCTCGACTTTTAGCCCTTTTTAAGCTCACACGCTTTCGCCTTTTCCCACTCAAAATTGTAATTAAAACACTCTTAAATAGAAACTAGATCACAAGTATACCTTAGTTTTAAACTTATCAACAAAATAGCAAGCAAAAATAATCAATTACCGAGCGGATTGATGAAACCTAGTCTAGGCCTTTCTAAGCAAAAACAAGGTAAATGAACAAGCAAATTTTTCGAAATGAATAAAAAGCTGACTAGAATATTAATAAACCAATAATTCAAGGATAAAATATAGAAAAGAGATTCAAACAATGAACAAGAAACAATTCGAACAAATATGGAATAGTTGTTGGTTGTTGTTCTTGTAATTTAAGTTTTTGTGTGATTCCTTATCAATTTTAATCCAAATAATTTTAGCACTCAAAGTTCAAATATCCAGCAGCAAAATTGAATTTCCAACTCAAACAAGTTCAAACTCCAAATTTCAACAAACTGGCCTTTTTTTTTTTATTCACTCATAGAACTTTACACAACTCCAGTAGTAATAATCAACAACAAAAATTGCAATTCCACTACCAAAATTCCACCTAACTTCCACCTAACCCGAGACCTCACTCCAATAACAACAAAGCGCACAATTTTTAGGTTTTTATGCAATATGCTTTCAAATCTCTTTTTTTTTTTTTTTTTGGTTTTTTGAATATATGAATGCACATAATGAAGATAAAAAAAAGCAAAGAAAAATCAACAAATAACCAAATTAACAAGAACAATGATGAAAAACAACTAACAAACTAGGAAACAAAAATACGATAAAACAAGGAAAACCTAATTTAACTAGGAATGAGATTAATTTTTTTTATATGCTAAACATGTAAGATAGATGCAACCTTAACCTAATGTTAAAATTATAGAATAACACAAAAACAAATAAAGCAATTAAGATAGATCAAACTTGAACAAAATCTTGGCTCTGATACTAAATGATACGAACCTAGGTCAACTTGCTCCTAAACCCAAATCATATTATCCCGGATCGCAATTAAGTTCATATTTTAGAGTCACAAAGCAATAAACTCTACTTTAGCTAGGTAAAACCGGCTATGAGATAAGGAAACAATGTGTTGGCCAAAATTCACGTACTTTCCTAAAGTAATTTGGATTAATTAATTCTTTTATTTTTAATTAGGAATTAATTAATTTACATTGGAAATAATAAAATAATAACTTTCCTAAGTTATTTTTTTTCCAGCAAATAAGTAAATAAAAATCAAATAAAAGATTAATTTCCTAAAACAAAAGGTCAAACTCAAATTAGGAAACTAGTTGACTAGTTTGACTACTAAGCTAACTTTAACCAATTTCTAGTTTGTAAGGACTCCAAATTAGATCGAAAGTGCATGTGGGATGCCAAATAGGATTACCTATGTTTCCCATACATTTCCCTTGATTGGATCAAAGAGAAAATGCTTAATCAGCAAAATACAGTAAATCCAGCAACAAAAATAGCAATTTCGGCCAAAAACTCCTTGTATGTGCAAATGCCTTATTTGATTGCTTTTGATTCTGTCTTGAATTGTATCCATGACCTCTTAATGGTATGAAGTGAATTCAAAAGGTGTTGAACCCATTCTATACTGCCTAGAGTCCATATTTGCATCAAAACAGCTACCCGGGTCTGTATCAGCCTTCACCACCTGGATGCATAAAATGGGTATTGTATCTTTGGATATGGATAAAACCTTTTGAGAATTGATAACTCCCTATATGAATCCAGCCATGTTTTCCTTAAATCTCTTGGGTTGTGCTCTAATAATTGGTCCGGTCTTCATTTGTATTGGATCAGCACCGCAGTAGGTAGTCGGTTGTACGGGTTCGGGTGGATTCTCATCACACAATTATATAAGTAACTTAACTTTAGTACATTTGATGAGTACTTGAAAACATACCTTGAACTCTTCCACCAATCTCTGTTTTAGAAATTCACTTCACACATCTTAGGTTATGAATTGATACATTTTGGGTGGATGCTTAAATATGTCGGGTGTGTCAAAATATGGTTGAAGATATTTTGTGTACATAAAACTCTTCAATTTTCTCCACTTTACACCAAAATATTTAAGAGTTCCCTTCTTAAATCTCTCATATGTATTGGAGTATTGTTGCAAATTTAAAACATATTAAATAATATTGATTTACAAATAAAATATGACCAATTATAAACAAAAAAAAGAAGAAGAAAGGTATACAAAGAAATTAATATAAGTTACCAATAAATTTACTAATAAATTTGACAAATAATAAATTTACTAATAATAAGTTACTAATGCATACAAAAATAAAATTGATTAACAAATAAAATATGATTTAATAAACAAAAAAATGCATAAAAAGTTACTAAAAGTTAATTATAAGTTAAATTAAAAAGAAATAATGACAATTCATAACTAAATATGCAATAACAAATAATATGTTACTTTTATTGAATCCCATATGTTATTTTGTCAATTCTTTTGTTACAGTTTTCCAATTAGGTAAACTAATTGATATTGTACTTCAAATTAACGAGCTTTCCAAATTATTCATCTGCACAGTCTTACCAACCTCATTATATTGAGGTTCCAAATTTTTTCTTCCCCACACATCCTTCCTAAGACTTTGCATCATTGTGGGTCCTCTTCTTTAACGTTCTTTAGTTGAAATACTTGGTCTGGCCTCATCATTATTTGGGATGGCATGTTCATCAAACGAGTCTATAAATCTACATCAAAAGAATGAGAATAAAAAATTAATTAAAGCAATAATAAATGTAATAATATAAGTACAACTTAATTAAGCAAAGATTAATTGATAAGAATAACAAAAAAAAAAAAATTAATTAAGCATTTGTGAATGTACACATAATTAACAAAAATTATAATAACAATGGAACAAAAAATAATTAAAATAATAATAAAAAATATAATTATTTAAATATGAGTTAATGAATCTAATTACCAATTTATTTAGTAGATGATATGTTTTTTTTATCCATATTCCGTTGCAGTCATTATGAACATAACCATTATCACATTCTTCCACATTATCACTTTCAACCACACTTGACAACTGAAAGACAAATTGATTATGAACCATCGAAGTATCTCCAAGAACATCTTCTTCAACCAATTCATCTTCAACAAAAGTACCATGCTGTGGTGGAGTTAAAACTATAGACCATCTCGAATCAGGTAAACTACAGACCATTTTGAATCAAGTTGATCCTTAACATAAAATACTTGTTGAACTTGTGAAGCCATAATGAAAGGGTCAAATTTATATCCAATTCTATTTAAATTAACACGTGTAAAACCTATCTTATCAACTTTTCACACCACTATTGTGGACCCAATGACACTTGAATATGGGAATTCGAAACACAGTGTAATTAATATCCCAGATCTCTTATTATCACATAGTACACCATCTCAGCTAAAATAGGGTTATTGTCCTTAGCACTAGTAAAATGCTCACTTTTAACAATTACCTTCACACCACTATTCTAGATGACCCGCTTATTATCCCTATCTAAAGTATTGAATTGAACCTCTTTAATTTCATATCCTTCATGCTTTGTTACCACCCATTGCAAACCATGTGCTATCTATCTTAATGTTTTAGAAACTATATGATTTGGTTGACTTCACTCCTGTTCAATCTAGTCAATGGAAAAAAATATAAAAAATATTTATTCATTAAACGTAAAGTTAAAAAATTGATATTGATGGTTTATTTTTTCCATACCTTATCACGTAACAAATACATAAATGTACGTTTGTGTTATCTTGGAACTATTTTACTTTTTTTTCTCAAATTTTTTTTCTTAACTTCAAGGCTTCCAAATGAATTCTAAAATAAAGAAAAGTTTTCCTACTTAATAAATATATTCAAAATATCAACTACTATACTTTAACATGGATATACGTACCTCATGTACAGTTCCACTTCCGATACATTCGAAACTACACATCTATGGACTTGCTCCTAAAGTTGATCAATTGTGAGTCTTTTCACCTATAATAGGGGCACCAACATCATCCTCATCGTTTAACTTTTGATATTTCCAATTGCATCTTGCCCTCTTTGATATTCACTTTAAAACTCAATCACTTCTTTACAAATATAGCTCTTAGTAATACAACCTTCTAGATGATTTTTATTTCGAACATAACCTTTGAATACGCTCATATACCTCTCAAATAGGTACATCTACCTGAATTGTATTAGTTCACACAATCTAAACTCTTGTACCAAATGCACAGTTAGATGAATCATTACATTGAAAAATGATGGTGGGAAAAATTTCTCTAGTAGGCACAAAGTTGTAACAATATCATTTTGAGTTGTGTCCAATTTAGCAAGAATAATGGACTTGTTTCAAATGGAATTGAAGAAAAAAAAAGTCTTGCAATTGCATGTCTCACACTTTTAGGAAGGATTGCATGAATTGCAAGAGGCAAGAGTTGTTGCATCAAATATGACAATCATGAGATTTCAATCCTACCAATTTTAAGTCCTCTATGGAGACCAGATTCCTAAAGTTTGAAGAATAATCATATGAAAATTTTTAACTCTACCAAACACTTACAAAACATTTTCTTCTCTTGCTTTAGTAATGTATAGCAACACGTGGTAGGAAAGTTTGGTTTCCTTGTGGCTTAGAGGCTAAATCTTTCAACAAATCCATTTCTTCTAAATCTAATCGAGCATTAACTCCATCCTTCGTCTTATCAAGAATATTATAGCAATGTATCATATATGCTCTCACAAATAGTTTTCTCAATATGTATGACATCTAGATTGTGTCGCACATGGAGAAATTTCCAATACTCCAATTTAAAAAAAGTGAACTTCTTCGTCCAACATTCTTCAGAACCAATTGTTCTTTTTTGTTTGTTTAAGTTATCAAAAGTCATTGAATTAAGCTTAGTTAAGATTTCTTCTCCAGTGAATGGTCGTAGAGGCAATCCAAACTCTTGAAACCCATTGAAAGCTTTCTTTTTCCTTTTGTATGGATGATTTGGAGGAAGAAATCTCCTATGCGTGGTAAAACTCATTTTGTTCCCATTCTTAAGCCTTCTAGCAAAGGTGTTTTCATGCAGATTTGATAAGCATAATATTCCTTTACTGCATAATTGGACAAGTTACCATAAGTTGGGAAATCATTTATTGTCTATAGCAACACTACCTTTAAGGTAAATTTCTTTTGACATTAAGCATTAAACACTGTAACACCCTTATTCCATTACTTTCATACGTCTTCAACTAATGGCTCCAAGTATACATCAATACATATGCTGGGTTATTTTGGTTCAGAAATTAGAAGACTTAACATTATAAATTTTTGCTTCATACACAGCCAAGGAGGAAGATTATACACAATTGTCATCAAAGGCCAACAAGTATACCTACTGCTACTATGTGGATTAACTCCATTTGTTGCAAACCAAAGTCTTAAATTCCTATCTTCTATTGCAAAGTTTGGCCATAAAAGATCAACCAACTTCCAAGATGGAGAATTTGTAGGGTGTTGCATTTCGCCTTTCTTAACCTTCTCCCATTGGCATGTCATGTCAAATTCTTAGTTGTTTTAGCACTATGAAACATTCTTTTAAAACGTGGAATTGGTAGAAAATACCATAAAACCTTATTTGGAATATTGTTAACAACTCCACTTTTACTAATTTTTCATATAGAAGATCCACATTTAGGACATTTCATTAAGCTCCAAATATACTTTCCTAAACAAAATGCAACTTTTAGGACATGTGTGAATCTTCTCGTACTCCATCCGCAAAGCAGCCAAAGTCTTCTTAACATTTTACATGGATGTTGGAAACACATTATCATTTGGTAATATCTCTGATAACAATTTCAATAGTACATCAAAGCTCTTATTGGAATATTCATATATTGCCTTTAAGTTATACAGTTTAACCAAAATCGATAACTTGGTAAATTTGGTACAACCTGGCTTCAAAGGTTTCTCCGCATCCTCCAACAACTTAGCAATTTCATTAGGATCATTATCAAAATTATCAAGGGCAGCACGAGTCATTTCTATGTTATTAAAAGCCACATCTTCCTTATTACCATTATCATCTTCATCAAATGCTACATTCATTTTCCCAAAAGAAGAGGATGTCCAAATACCATCATCACATGACTTACCATGCCATCGATGATAATTGATATCAAACCCATTCCAATATATATGACCTTTTATATCCTTAATAATATGGATTTCCATATTCCCACACTTCATGCAAGGACATCGTATGACTGATGAGGATCATCATGGGAGTATTTAAAGATGCAGTCCTAAGCCATTGGAATTGCCAACTAGACCAATTATAAGAGCTTATGCAAAGAGGTTTAAAAAAGCATTGAATTGTCTTATTCGCGAGGTGTTTATCAATAAAGAGTTCAAGAGTTTTACTAAGGAAGAAACGAAATTGGCAACAATATTGAGTATTGAAGGATGTGGATATGAAGGCATGAAGGAGGCCAACATTAGAGGCAATTTGGTTATTTCTCAAAAGTATGATGACATGCCACTTTGATATAATGGCATCCTTGTACACGTGGGATCTAAGTGGCTATCCAATGTGGCTTGAAAAGAAAGAAATCAGCTTGTTTTCTTTTTAGGCCGAATTAAGTGTCTTACTTGATCACTAAATTACTTGTTCTCCAAATTTTACGATTTTAGTCTTATTTGGATTTTAGGAAACTTTTAATTTTTATTATGTTTTTAATTATTTTTAGTTGGATAATTAATTGTTAACTAGTTTTCTAATTTTAATCTATCAAGTAATTAGTCACTTTCCTAAACTATAAATGAATTGACTAATTAAATTTAAATTAGAAACTAAGTTAGAATTTATGGTTTAGGATTTAGGAAACAATTTTGGGCGATTTTTTTTATCATTATATTTTTTGCTTGTACTATTGCTTATAAAAAAAGCTTCAATTTCATTAATACATTAACTTTTGGTCTTTAACAAAATTTAATACTTGCAAGAGTTAAACATATTGGTTCTTTAACAACTATCCTTTGAACTTTTCTAACCTAAGAATTAAAGTTTAAACTTTGACTTACCAACAAGGTATTTCCGCAACCCTTTTATGGCATCATTAATTCTACAAAACCTGAATAAATTAGATGAACAAGTATTAGTTTGTACGGATCTAAGTTGGATTGCTTAGGCTTGTATCAATTTGGTATCAGAGCAAACTTCTAATTTTCAAGTTTGATTAACTTTTAAATGTGATTTTTGTGTTTTTGCTACAATTTAGCATTAAGTTAGATTGCATTCTAATATATTTGTGTTAGTTCTTCATCATCATTATCTAAAAATTCAAAAAAAAAAAAAATTAATCTTGCATTAGGTTTTGTTTGAGTTTGAATCTTGTTTAAGTTTTCTCGAGTATCAAACTTCGTTTGAGTATGAATATTTTGGTGTTCTTGCATCCTTGTCAAAAGACATTAGTGGATCTAAATTGAATCAAACTTTATCCATTGGTGTAATTTTTGAGTTGTATTGAATTACTTGGATTTTTATTTGATTTTGGTGATATTGTTGTTGCTGTTTTAGTACAAAAAATGAAAACATAAAAAAAAGGTAAAAGCCAAAGTTTATTGTGAAGATTATTGTGATCTTGTTGCTGGTTTTGGTTAATATATATATATATATATATTGTGCAAAATGAGTGATTTAGGTTTAGTTAGAAAAAGGAGCACTAAGCCTTAAGATTCAAAGAACCAATAAGGGTCAATTTAAGGTATTGTTTTCTTACTCTTTGATTATTGGGTTTAATTGATTCTTTCTCATCTCAAATTGCCTTTTGCTATCTAAATCACTTGCTATTTCTAGATTTTCTATTGTGGTTATTTTGTTTCAATTCTTTGGTCAATTTCTTTCAATTGGTTGAAACTAGTTGTTTTATTATTTATTTTTGCTTACTTCTTGTTTTTCTAAGTTAGTCAATCGTGTAGATAAGTTAATTGGACCTAATTTTCAACTTAGTATAGTTTGGGATTTAGTTTGTAAAGAACCAATAGATTTAACTAAGAGAGGAAAAATGTACGAAAGTGTGAGGTCATTAGAGTGTAAAAGCCAAAATTAGTGTGCAAACACGAGTGTTGAAATTTAATTGAGTGAAATATGTGAGGGAGTGAAATTGTGAGAATCTCTCATATTATTGTGATTTCATTACTAATCTTGTTCTAGAATAAATGGCACAAAAAATAATTTTAATTTACGACCTTTGTAAGCTTTAATAGATGATGAAGAAGCTCCAGGTGGAATCAAGGCTGAATTGAAGGCAAAAATAAAAAGGCTTAGGGAATAAATGAATGATGTCAAATCAAGGTTGGATGCTTCCATACAACAAACAACAACATTAGTTGGAAGAAATAGGGGAAAAGTTATGCAAAGAGATGAATGTATTAGTAGAACCGATGGAGGTGATTTGAGAGATGAAGAAGCCAATTCAACAAGTATAGGAAGGAGGAACTGTGGGGAAGACAATGGGGGTATCAACCTTAAAATACCTTCATTCCATGGTAAGATGGACCTCAACACTTACCTTAAGTGGAAGCAAAGAGTTAAGAGGGTTTTTTTTATTGTTGTGATTACTTGGAATCTAAAAAGGTCAAACTAGCAAGTATGGAGTTTCTTGATTATGCTCTAAAGTGGTGGGATAAGGAATGTACTACTAGGAGGAGAGCTGGCCAAGCACTAATGTACTACTTGGGATAGATGAAAACTTTAATGAGAAGGAGGTTTGTACCTAGGCATTATCAGCGTAATATTTATCAAAAGTTACAAATTTGTTCTTAAAGTTCAAGGGTGTATAGGAGTACCACCAAGAGATGGAGTCTCTAATGCTTAAAGTTAATATGGTGGAGGATGAGGAATTTACAGTGACTTGATTTCTTGTGTGCTTGAACAAGAACATTGCTAACCAAGGGGATTCACATCAATATATGGATCTTGAGGAGATGTTGCATATGGTGATCAGAATATAGTAATAACTCAAAAGGGGGGGTACCATACGCGTATCTAGTGCACCAAGCCCTTAGAAATCAACATCCAATCCGTGGAGCACCAATAAAGCCAAACTAGATTTCAAAACAACTTCAAGGCTGAAAATAAATGCTAATGCTGAAAGTTCTAAGCCACTCCAATCAAGTAAGTTCGATAAAATCCTTTCTCATAATCGTGATATAATGTGTTTCAAGTGTTAAGGCAGGGACATATAGCTAGTCAATGTCCAAATTGAAGGACAATGGTCATACAAGAGAGTGGAAAAGTAGAGTCTAAGGAGGAGAATTCAAGTGACAATGAGATGCCATTTTTGGAAGATTGCAATAATTATATACACGAGGAAGAGCTGCCATATTATAAAGGTTTGAATTTGGTGGCAAGACTAATATTAGCATTATACAAAGATGAGAAGGATATACAATGTGAGAACATATTTCATAGTAGATGCAAAAATCCAAGACAAGGTATGTAATGTGATAATTGATAGTGGTAGTTGTGCAAATGTTACTAGTACTTTGCTTGTTGAAGAACTAGGTTTACCTGTATTTAAATATTCAAACCCCTATAGGTTACGATGGTTAAATAATAACGGTGATATAAAGGTGACTAAACAAGTCAGGGTTACTTTTACTATCAAGAAATATATTAATGAAGTTTTGTGTGATTTAGTTCCTATGGAGGCTGAACACTTGTTATTAGGCCATCCTTGGCTATTGACAAGGATGCCCTATATCATGGTGAAACTAACAAGTATGAGTTTAATTTTAAAGGTAAAAGAGTTGTACTTGTTTCATTATCTTCTAGATAGGTACTAGAAGATCAAATAGCCATACAAAAGTCAATGGGGAAGTAAATTGCAAGAGAGGCCAAAAATCAAAAGGGAGAGAGAATGATTCCACCTTTGGCTAACAACAAAAATTCAAAGAAAGAGAAATCATGTGAGGCCGAGCTACATTCCAAGAAAGAGAGTGTTAAATACATCGGTGAAAGTGAGACGAAAGAAAAAGAAAAACAAGAAGGAAAGAGGGGAAAGAAAAAGGAAGTATTTTATGCAAAACCGAGTAAAATAAAGAAAGCTTTCTTGAGCAAGAAGCCAATGGTTGTAATGATGTGTTATTTGAATTATTTGGCTAACGTTGATTATCCTGTTTTGCCTTATTCTATTATGTCTTTTTGTAGGAATATGAAGATGTCTTTCTAGAGGAGATTCCTAAAGGATTACCTCCATTAAAAGAAATTGAGCATCAAATAGATTTCAGTCTTGGAGCTGCAATTCCCAACAAGCCTACATATAGAACGAAATCCAGAGGAAATAAAGACATTACAACATTAAGTAACTGAACTTTTTGATAAAGGATATGTTAGAGAAAGAATGAGTCTTTATGTTGTGCCTGTGTTATTGGTACCTAAAAAAGATGGAACATGGAGAATTTGTGTTGATTTTAGGGCCCTTAGTAACATAACTAATAAGTATAGACATCCAATACCTAGGTTAGACAATATGTGATGAGAATTTGCACGTGCCCACACAACCAACAACCTGCTAGGGTGTTGACCCGATACGGATGAAGACCGGGCCTATCACTAGGGATTAAGCTAAGAGATTTTAGGACAAGCTGGATGCCTTTATATAGGGAGTAATTAATTCATGAAAGGGCTTGTTAATACTCGAAAATACAAAGCCTGTTTTAAGCATCAAAGTGGTGGAGGCCGATGTGGACCTGGGTAGTTGTTTTCGTCCAAATATGGACTCCGGGAAGCAAGAAATGGTTCCAACACTTCATGGATTTTATGAATGTGATTAATAGGACATGGAATCTAGGAAATACAGAATCAAAAGCATCTAAAATGGTCTTGTATGGACAGCAAGTCAATTTGGTCGAAAATGTGTTGTTTAGCCACTGACTTTGACTGTTCTTCTTGTTCAAGCAAGTTTAACCTATTCCAATCAAGGGGCAACATGTGAGAATAATTATTAATCATAAGTGGTATTGGACATGGCATATGGAAGTTGATTTGGAGCCCAAACAAGCTCGAAATTGGTCAAAGTTAGCTTACTTGGAAAGATAGTCAATTTGTTTCCTAATTTGATTTTAACTTTTTGTTTGAGGAAATTAATCTTTTATGTGGTTTCTATTTATTTATTTATTGGAAAAATCAACATAGAAAAGTTATTATTTTATTATTTTCATTGTAAATTAAGTAATTCCTATTTTAAAATTAAGGAATTAATTAATCCAAACTAGAATAGGAAAAGAGGTGATTTTTTGGCTGTCATTAGGTTTCCTATTCTATGTGGCCGGTTTTACCTAGTTAAATGGGGTTTTATTTTGTAACACTGCCCATTTAAGAGCTTATTTTATCAATAATATTTACTACATTATCCATACAAAAAATTAATTGTGAGATTGAATTTCTCTTTATTCTCTTTGAACACTTAAAACACCATTAGAGAGTGAGTGTTTTATTCTTGACTTATTAATAGGATATCCATCACCTATTATGACGTCTTCATTATACCAAGGTTTCTAATCATAATTTGGTTAGGGGTTGAGGTCAATCTATTAAAAATCTAAACTTAATTGAGATCCGGTGACACGAACCAAGGATGACCTGTGCCTAAACCCGTATTATATTAGCCCGGATCTAATTATGTTCAAGTTCTAATGGTCACCTCAACCCCTAACCAACCTGTGATTAGAAACCTTGGTATATAATGAAGATGCCACAATAGGTGATGGAAGGCCTATTGATAAGTCAAACTAAGACACTCATTCACTAACGATGTTTTAGGTGTTCAATAGAACAAAGACAATTCAATCTCACAAGTATTTTTCTGTATAAAATTCAAGCTTAATTCTTATTGAAAAATAAGCCTTTAAATAGGCTACAAAGTCATGAAATAAACCCCAAAAAATAAAGGAAAAACTGACCATACAAAGGGGTTTCCTATGGTGGCTGAAATTCTCACTCCTTTCCTAATCTAATTTGGATTAATTAATTCCTTTACTTTGAATCAGGAATTAATTAACTTACAATGAAAATAATAAAATAATAACTTTCCTAAACTTATTTCTCCAGAAAATAAATAAATAAAAACCAAAAAGTAATGGTAATTTCCTAAAACAAAAAGTAGAATCAAATTAGGAAACTAAAATACTAGCTTTTTGACTAAGTTGACTTTGACCGATCTTTAACTTCTTTGAGCTCCAAATCAGCTTCTATATGCTTTTTAGGATGCCAAATAAGCTTATTATGGAGTCCCACACGTTTCCCTTGTTTGGAGGAAAAAGAAAAAGCCAACTCAGCACAATACAGTAAAGCCAGCACAAAATACATCGAAAACAGACCAAATATACTAACTGTCCATACCACCCCTTTTTAGACGACTTTGAAGCTGGTTTGACTTGATTATATGTCCTCTTAGACATATGTATTGAATCCAGGAAACATTGGAACCATTTCATGCTTCTTGGACTCCAAAAATGTACCAAAACCGCTACCTGGGCCTATACCGGCTTCTACCACTTGTATGCTCAGAACATGTCTTGGATCTTTGAGTATGGACAAGCCCTCTTGAGAATGAATTACCCCCTGGATAAAGACAGCAATTTTGTTCCTAAACCTCATAGCTTGAGCCCTAGTGATCGGCCCAGTCTTCATCCGTATCAAGTCAGCACCCTAGCGGGTTGTCGGTTGTGCGGGCTCGGGGGGAATCACATCATTCCCCTCCTCTTGAAAAGGATTTTCCCTCAAATCTAGTTCATCACCTGCAGCAAAAGGAAACAAATCAGCATCTTTGAATTTATCACTCATATTATACTCACCCCGTAAATCAAGC
Source organism: Ziziphus jujuba (assembly GCF_031755915.1). Taxonomy (NCBI): domain Eukaryota; kingdom Viridiplantae; phylum Streptophyta; class Magnoliopsida; order Rosales; family Rhamnaceae; genus Ziziphus; species Ziziphus jujuba. The sequence continues at coordinate 13,238,002 of NC_083388.1, forward strand.
GTGTAGGCGTTTTCATTGATCCTTTCCAAAACTTTAAAAGATCCATATCCTCGCGGCATAAGCTTGTACTTTCTTTGTTCGGGAAACCTCTCATTCTTTGGTTGAAACCAAAACCAATCTCCTGGGTCAAACACTATCACAACAAATACTAGAAATACAAGTTCATCACACTTTTTAATATTAGCAAATAACCTCTCCCAAATTTTCAAATTTCCACTAAGTAAAGCTTTCAATAATACAGATAAAGTTCTATGCAACAAAAACATCTTTAAATAAGTATCTTTAAAATTTATGACCAGCAATGATTTCTTATTCATAATTAATTAACATCACCAAAGCTAAGATAAAAATTTCTATTTTTCCTCTCTTTTCTTTCTTTTCCTTTCTCATTCACAATTTTATTGAATTTTGCATCACTCTCGGCTTTTTCTCCAAGTTTCTCACTCTTGGGTTTGTTAAAATTTTTCCATTCAACCTGGATTTTAGAGGACTTACCTTGGACAGCAAGCTCACCTTTCTCCTTTTGGGTGGATGGTGGAACCGTTGGTGCCATACTAGCCTTCTCTTTGAGCCTCTCGGCTTCCCTCCTTTATTGCACTTGAAGTTGATCGCTAAATACTTCCTTTGGAGTTAATGGCTCGAGCTTAAACTTTTTTCCTTTAAATTTAAATATAATGCTATTGTCTCTACCATAATGGATAGCATCTCTATCAAATTGCCATGGTCTAACTAATAAAATATGTCCCACATGCATAGGAACAACATTACACAATACAACATCCACATATGTATCAATGCTGAATTTTACTTTGGCTTGTTTATTTACTTTTATCTCACTACTATCATTTAGCCATTATAATTTGTATGGTTCTGGATGTTTAATAGTTGTTAAGCCTAATTTATCAACTACCATGCTACTAATTACATTTGCACAACTTCCACTATCTATAATGATACTACATATGTTACCTTGAATTTCGCATCAGGTGTGGAGGGTGTTTTCCCTTTGGATTTGTTCCTCATCTTTGTATACAGTAAGGACCCTCTTTGCAACCAAGCTCAACTCATCCCTTGAAGGTTGGAATGTTTCGGGTTCCTCATGCTCCTCATCTTTAACTTCTCCATCTTTAATTTTAGTTTCAGCATCACTTTCTTCACTTTCGGATTCTAGTTTGTCATTACCTTTCAACACCGTAATCCTCCTATTCGGGCATTGGCTAGTGATTTTGTCCTTGTTCCTGGCACTTAAAACACACAATTTTATGAGTTTTAGAAGGCTTAGGATCAGATTTACCTTCACTTTTGTGTGCTTGGACAGATTTGGTTCTAGTCTCTCTCCTTGGCCGATTTGAACTTTCTTCTCCAACTTTTGGCTTTGGATTGTTTTCAAAGGTAGGATTGTTTCTCCAGCCACTTGGAATTGATCTTCCACTGTTGGAAACTCCTCCAAACCATAAGCCTACACTCCTCCTGTTGAATTGACGCACCAATTTAATAGCCACATGCAACATCTCCTCCAATTCTACATATTGTTACGATTCTAGTTGATTGGCTATTTTACGATTCAAACCACCAAGGAACCTTGCCATAGTTGCTTCTCTATCCTCATTCATACTTAGCCTCATGATAAGCATCTCCATCTCCTTGTAATAATCCTCCACATACCTACTTCCTTGAGATAAAGATTGAAGCCTTTGATGCAGCAACTTATGATAGTGTGCTGGTACGAATCGCTTCCTCATGGCTCCTTTAATTTGTCGCAATGTAGTGATCTAGTCATCACCAACTCTCCTTTGGGTGTTTTGCTCATTGATCCACCATTGGAGTGCATAATGACCAAACTCCATTGCTGCCAACTTCACCTTCTTGGCCTTCGAATAATTATGACAATAAAAAATCATCTCCATTCTTTCCTCCCATTCCAAATATGCTTCCGGATCACTTTTTCCCATAAAAGGTGGAATGTTTACCTTAATATTTCCTAGATCATCATCTTCAATCTTTGCTGGTCTCCCACAGATTGGCCTTTCTTGAGGTTCAAAAATTTCATCAAACCCCTCATCCAAGTCATCTCCATAGTTACTTCCCCCGAATTCCTCTCTTGGTCAACCTCGTCCTCCTCAACCTCGACCTCGTCCTCCATGAGCAGTTAATCTTATATTCGGCCCTCTTTGTGATGTTTCTATCATGTCCATACTTTGATCTATATTGTCAAATCGGGCATTCATCCGCTGCAATTGCTGCAATATAGCCCTCATGTCTGTTTGCTCACCACTCCCCGTAGGTTGGGAATCACCTTTAAATCCTACGGACTCCTCTACATTAATTCTCAAAGGTGGATCTCCTCTTCTCACCTTGAATCTGCCATGTTAGTATGAATAATACAAAAATAAAACAAATTCTCACCAGGTTCACTCCCTCACATGTTTCACTCAATATAAGAACTCGACACTCGTGTTTACACATTAATTTCGGCTTTTAACCCTCTTTTGTGCTCACACTCTCTTGCTTGTTTTCTCTCAATGAATTATCTCAAAGTTCTAATTAAAACACCCACAAAACAGTAATCATATCACAAGTGTGTTTTAATTAAACTTATCAACAAAACAGTAGCTAAAAGTAGGCAATCCCGAAAAATTCAACAAAACCTAGTTTTCAGCTTTTCTAGGCAAAATAAAGCAAATTAAGGAGAAAATCTTGGAATTTTTAAGAACTGGACCAGATGGTAAGAGATTAAGGATTCAAGAATATAATTTAGGAGAAAGAATTTCAAACTCAAACAAGAATCAAATCGAACAAAAATATATAATAGTGTTGGTTGTTGTTCTTGTAATTCAAGTTTTGTATCAAATCCTTTAACTAATTTTAATCTAATAATTCAAGCACCCAAAATTCCAAATATCCAGCAGCAAAAATAGTTCTCCAGCAACTCAAATATTGAATAAATAATCAACAATTAGCTCCAACAAATTTCCAACAAACAAATCAAACTCCAACAAACCGAAATTTTTTTTTATTAAGCTTTTTCTTTTTTTTTTTTTTTGGGTCTTTTTACTCATAGATCATAAAACAACTGCAGTAGCAAAGATCAACACTAAAAATTCCAATTCCACACCAAAAATCCACCAAACCCGTGGCCTCCAATAAAATACAAAAGTGCAGTTTTTTATTTTTTATTTTTTTTATATATCTGTTCGAATTTTCCTCTTTTTTTTTTATTTTTTTGAATGTATGAATGCAAATATTGAAGACTAAAAAAACAAAGAAAAATCAACAAAAAACCAAAATTAACAAGAACAATAATGAAAGACAACCAACAAACTAGGAAAACAAAATACGGTAAAACAAGGAAATCCTAATTCAACTAGGAATGAATTTTTATTTTTATTTTTTAAGATGCAGAACATGTATGATGATAGAAGCAACCTTAACCTAATGCTCAAATTGCAGAATAACACAAAAACATATAAATCAAAAAAAGATAGATTCAACCTGAACAAAATTTGGCTCTAATATCAAATGATACGAACCTAAGACGACCTGCGTCTAAACCCATATTATATTAGCCCGGATCTAATTATGTTCAAATTCTAATGGTCACCTCAACCTCTAATCAACCTGTGATTAGAAACCTTGGTGATGGAAGGCCTATTGATAAGTCAAACTAAACACTCATTCATTAATGGTGTTTTTGGTGTTCAAAAGAACAAAGAGAATTCAATCTCACAAATAATTTTCTGTATAAAATTCAAGCTTAATTATTATTAAAAAATAAGCCTTTAAATAGGCTACAAATTTGTGAAATAAACCCTAAAAAAGAAAAGGAAAACCGACCATACAAAGTGGTTTCCTATGGTGGTCAAAATTCTCACTCCTTTAGGATGCCAAATAAGCTTATTATGGAGTCCCACATGTTGTCCTTGTTTGGAGGAAAGAGAAAAAGCCAACTCAGCACAATACAGTAAAGCCAGCACAAAATACAGCGAAAACAGGCCAAATTTACTAACTGTCCGTACAACCCCTTTTTGGACGACTTGAAGCTGCTTTGACTTGATTTTATGTCCTATTAGACATATGTATTGAATTAATGAAACATTGGAACCATTTCATGCTTCTCGGACTCCAAAAATGTACCAAAACCGCTACCTAGGCCCATACCGGCTTCCACCACTTGTATTCTCAGAACATGTCTTAGATCTTCAAGTATGGACAAGCCCTCTTGAGAATGAATTATCCCCTGGATAAAGACAGCAATTTTTTTCCTAAACCTCATAGCTTAAGCCCTAGTGATTGGTCCGGTCTTCATTCATATTGAGTCAGCACCCCAGCGAATTGTCGGTTGTGTGGGCTCGGACAGAATCACATCATCCAGGCTAATATAATGTGGGTTTAGGTGCGTGTCAACCTAGGTTCGTATTAATATGCTTGATGAATTGTATTGTGCTTGTGTTTTCTCTAAACTTGATCTTAAAAATGGATATCATCAAATTTGCATGAAGGAGGATGATGAATGAAAAACAACGTTTAAAACTAAGCATGGATTGTATGAATGGTTAGTTATGGCCTTTGGTTTAACTAATGCACCTCGTACATTTATACGTCTTATGAATCTTGTTTTAAGAGCATATTTAGGAAAAAAATTTGTTACGTATTTTGATGAAATTTTAATATATTATTGAAATTTAGAGGAGCATGTTGAGCATCTTGGGGCCGTGTGTGATGTTTTAAGAAAAGAAAAATTGTATTCTAACCTTAAGAAGTGTACTTTTTACATTAGTGATTCTGTATTTTTAGGTTTTATTGTTAGTGCAGAAGGCATCAAGGTTGTCAATGAAAAGGTCAGGGCAATTATGGAATGGCTAACCCCTACATCTATAACCAATGTTAGAAGTTTGCATGATCTTGCTAGTTTTTACAGGAGATTTATGAAGGACTTCTGTACCATTGCTGCACCACTTACTGAAGTGATCAAGAAAAGTGTAGGCTTCAAATGGGGAAATAAGCAACTGAAGTCTTTTAATTTGTTGAAAGATAAGCTTACTAATGAACCTTTGCTTTCTTTACCTATTATTTGCTAAAACATTTGAAGTTGAGTGTGATGTATTAAGTATTGGTATAGTGGTGAGAATTCACCCGAGCTCACACAATCGACAACCCACTAGGGTGCTGACCCAATATGGATGAAGAACAAACCAATCACTAGGGCTCAAACTAAGAGATTTAAGGAAAATATGGATGCTTTTATACAGGGAGTAATTAATTTTAAAAGGGCTTGACAATACTTGAAGATACAAGATCTATTTTAAGCATCCAAGTGGTGGAGACCGATATTGATTCAAATAACTGTTTTTGGTGCAAATTTGGACTCCGGGCAGTAAGGAATGGTTCCAACACTTTATGAACTCAATGAATATCATTAAGAGGACATGGAATGCAGCCAAGGAAGGATTAAAAGCATCTAAAAAGGACTTGTACGGACAGCATCTCAATTTGGTCGAAAATATGTTGTTTAGCCGTTGACTTTGACTTTTCTTCTTGTTTGATTTATTCCAATCAAGAGGCAACATGTGGAAATCATTATTAATCATATTTGGCATCCTAAATGGCATATGAAAGCTGATTCGGAGCCCAAACAAGCTGTAGATTGGTCAAAGATACCTTAGTAGTCAAACTAGTAAACTAGTTTCCTAATTTGATTTTGACTTTTTGTTTTAGGAAATTAGTCTTTTATTTGGTTTCTATTTATTTATTTTCTGGAAAAATCAACTTAGTAAAGTTAATTATTTTCATTGTAAATTAATTAATTCCTAATTCAAAAATAAAGTAATTAATTAATCTAAATCAAATTAGGAAACTAATTTGACTATCTTTCTAACTAAGCTAAATTTGACCAATCTCTAGCTTGTTTAGACTCCAAATCAGCTTCCATATGCCATTAGAATGCCAAATATGGCTAATAATGATCCCACATGTTTCCCCTTGATTGGAATAGGTCAAACTTGCTTGAACAAAAAGAACAGTAAAAGCTAACGGCTAAACATCACATTTTCGGCCAAATTGCAATGTTGTCTGTACGAGCCCATTTTAGATGCTTTTCATTCTGCCTTGGCTGTATTTCATGCCCTCTTAATTATATTCATTGAATCCATTAAGTGTTGGATCCATTCCATGCTGCTCAAAGTCCATATTTGCACAAAAACAGCTACCCGGATCCATATCGGCCTCCAGCACTTGGATGCTTAAAACAAGTTTTGTATCTTCGGGTAATGAAAAGCCCTTTTGAGAATATATAACTCTCTGTATAAAGGCAGCCAGGTTGTCCTTAGATCTCTTTACTTGAGCTCTAATGATTGGCCTGGTCTTCATCCATATTGGATCAGCACCTCAGCGGGTAGTAGGTTATGTAGGTTCAGGCGGATCTTTATCATTCCCCTCCTCTTGAAAAGGATTTGCTCTCAAATCAAAATCATCACCTGCAGCAAAAGGAGATAAGTCAGTAACATTAAATGTAGCATTAACATTATACTCACCTGGTAAATTAAGTTTATAAGCATTCTCATTTACTCGCTCCAAAACTTGGAAAGGTCCATCTCCACGCAGCATAAGCATGGACTTCCTTTGTTCGGGAAACCTCTCCTTTCTTAAATGTAACCAAACACAATCTCCTGGGTTAAACACTATCACAAAAAATCCTAGAAATACCAATTTATCTTTACAGAAATCACACTTTTTAAAGTTAGCAAATAATCTCTCCCAAATTTTCAAATTTCCACTACGTAAAGCTCTCAACAATGCAGATAAAGTTCTAAACAACAAAAGCATCTTTAAATAAGTATCTTTATAAACCATAACCAGTATTGGTTTCTTATTCAAAATACCTTTATTAACATCAGAAAGCTAAGATAAAAAAATTTATTTTTTCTTTTCTTTTCTTTCTTCTTATTGCTCTCTCACGGATTCCAATTTTTTTTTTTATGTCACTCTCGGCTTTTCTTGGATTTTTCTCTCTCTCGGCTTTATCATTGGTTTTACCCTCACAATTGAGTTTAGAATACTTACTTTGGATGGCAAGCTCTGACCTACCTTTTTGGATAGATGGTGAAGTCGTGGGTGCCACACTCACTCTCCTTTGTTGGATTTGTAATTGGTCTCTAAATACTTCCTTTGGAGTTAATGGCTCCAGATTAACCTTTTTCCCTTTAAACTTAAATACAATGGAATTCTTTTGCCCATAATGTATGGCATCCTTATCAAATTGCCATGGCCTACCCAACAAAATATGACTTGCATGCATAGGAACAACATCACACAATACAACATCCACATATTTGTCAATGTTGAGTTTTACTTTGGCTTGTTTATTTACTTTCATCGCACCACTATCATTGAGCCATTGTAATCTATATGATTCTGGATGTTTAATGGTTGCTAACACCAATTTATCTACTACCAAAATACTAATTACATTTGCACAACTTACACTATCAACTATCATACTACAAATGCTACCTTGAATTTCACATCGAGTGTGGAAGATATTCTCTCTTTGAATTTAGTCTTCATCTTTATACATGGTTGGAACCCTTGTTGCCACCATACTCTATTTAGCCCTTGAAGCCTTTAGTGTTTCAGATTCATCATTTCCTTCATCTCCAATTTCATCTTCAACAAATTTGGTTTCAGCATCACTTTTCTCACTTTCAGATTCTAAGTCCCCATTATTTTTTAGCACCATGATTCTCTTATTCGCGCATCGACTAGCAATGTGTCCTCTTCTCTAGCACTTAAAACACACAATTTCATGAGTTCTAGAACGTTTAGGATCAGATTTACCTTCATTTTTGTGTGCTTGGACAAATTCAACTTTGGCCTTTCTCTTTGGCTGATTTGAACTTTCTTCTCCAACGTTTGGTTTTCGCTTGTTTTCATAGGTAGGATTATTTCGGATTTAACCTTCTGCTGTTGGAAATGCCCCCAAACTGTGAACTTACACCCCTCCTTTTGAATTGATGCTCAAGTTTAATAGACACGTGCAACATCTCCTCCAATTCCATATATTGTTGCAATTCTAGTGCCATGGTTGCTTTTCTTTCTTCATTCATGCTCAACCTCATCATGAGCATCTCCATCTCCTTGTAATAATCCTCCACGGACCTAGATAAAGATTGTAACCTTTGATATAGCAATCTATGGTAATGAGTTAGTACAAATCGCTTCCTCATGGTTCCTTTCATTTCTCACCAAGTAGTAATCAACTCATCAGTTACTTTCCTTCGGATATTTTGCTCATTAGTTGTCCACCATCCAAATTCCATTGCTGCCACCATAACTTTCTTAGCCTCCGAACAGTTGTGATAATCAAAGATCATCTCCATATACTCCTCCCATTCCAAGTGAGCCTCCGGGTCACTTTTTCCCATGAAAGGAAACAACTTGTTCCGATTCATTACCATAGGTTGCTGCATCAAAGACTCCAATCATTATCATGGGGTAGTAGGTCCATGGAGAATTATTACAAGGAGATAGGGATCCTCATGATGAGATTGAGCATGAATACAGAGAGGGAAGCAACCACGGCACAGTTTTTAGGTGGTTTGAATCGAGAGATAGCTAATCAATTGGAATTACAACAATATGTTGAATTGGAAGAGATGTCACATGTGGCTATCAAACTTGAGAATCAATTCAGTAGGAGCGGCACAAGTAAATGACTTGGAGGAGTTTCAAATAGCGGGAGATCAAATCCAAGTGTTTGGAGAAGCAATCCTACCTATGAAGCAGGACAAAAGCCCAAACTTGGAGAAGAAAGCACGAATAGGCCAAAAAGGGATACCAAAGCTGAATCTGTCAAAGAACACAAAAATGAAGGTAAATTTGATCCTAAACCTTCTAGAACTCATGAAATTGTGTGTTTTAAGTGCCAGGGATGAGGACATATTGCTAGCCAATGCCCGAATAGAACAATTATGGTACTGAAAGGTAATGGCAAACTAGAATCCGAAAGTGAAGAAAGTGAAGGAGAAGTTGAATGTGATGGTGAAGAAGTTGGAGATGATGGGTATGATGAATCTGAAACTCTCAAGGCATCTAGGGCTGATTTGCGTTTAGTAGCAAGGAGGGTTCTAACCATGTGTAAAGATGAGGACCAAATTCAAAGAGAGAATATCTTCGACACCCGATGTGAAAATCAAGGTAACATTTGTAGTATGATAGTTGATAGTGGAAGTTATGCAAATGTAATTAGTAATTTAGTAGTTGATAAATTGGGGTTAGCAACCATTAAACATCCAGAACCATATAGATTACAATGGCTTAATGATGGTGGTGGGTTGAAAGAAAATAAACAAGCCAAAGTAAAATTCAGCGTTGATAAATATATGGATGTTGTATTATGTGATGTTGTTTCGATGTATGTGGGACATATTTTGTTGGGTAGGCCATGAAAATTTGATAAGAATGTCATACATTATAGGAGGAAGGACTCCACTGTATTTCAATTTAAAGGAAAAAAGGTTAAGCTGGAGCCATTAACATCAGAGGAAGTATTTAGAGATCAATTACAAATGCAACAAAGGAGGGAGGCCAAAAAGCTTAAAGAAAAGGTTAGTATGGCACCCACAGCTTCATCAACTATCCAAGAAGGTAAGTCCAAACTTGCTATCCAAGGTAAGAATTCTAAAACTCAAATTAAATGGAAAAATCATGTGAAAGCCAAAATTGGATTGAGAAAAGTTGAAAAGTCGAAAGTGAAGAATAACCTTAAAAAGCCGAGAGTGAGGTAAAGAAAAGGCAACTCGTGAGTGAGAAAGGAAAAGACAGAAAAAAGAGGAAAAATAAAAAATTTTACCTTAGTTTTGAGGATGTTAATAAAGTAAGAAACCATTGCTGGTCATGATATATAAAGATAATTATTTGAATGATCAAGCTAATCCCGATGAACTTGAATTGCCAAGTTCTATTTCTTCTCTTTTGCAGGAATTTAATGATGTCTTTCCGGAGAAAATTCCTAAAGGTTTACCACCCATCCGAGGGATTGAACATCAAATTGATTTTGTGCCGGGAGCTACAATTCCAAATAGGATTGCATATAGAAGTAATCCCGAAGAGACGAAGGAGCTACAAAAGCAGGTAAGTGAGTTGTTAGATAAAGGCTACATTAGAGAGAGTATGAGTCCATGTGCTGTCCCTGTTTTGTTAGTACCTGAAAAAGATGGTTCATGGTGCATGTGCGTAGATTTTAGGGTTGTAAATAATATTATCATTAAATATAGGCATCCAATTCCTAGGTTAGATGAATTGCATGGTGCATCATGTTTACAAAAATTGATCTTAGGAATGGGTATCATCAAATTAGAATGAAAGAGGGTGATGAATGGAAAACCGCATTTAAAACTAAGTATGGATTGTATGAGTGGTTAATAATGCCTTTTGGTTTAACTAATGCGCATAGTACTTTCATGAGATTAATGAATCATGTTATGTGACCATTCATCGGAAAGTTTGTTGTTGTTTATTTTGATAATATCCTTGTGATATGAACCTAGGACGACTTGCTTCTAAACCCGTATTATATTAGCCCAGATCTCAATTAAGTTCAAGTTCTAATGGAATGGACCTCAACCCCTAACCAACCTGTGGTTAGAAACCTTGGTATAATGTAGATGCCACAATAGGGGATGGAAAACCTATTGATAAGTCAAGCTAAAACAACTAATACTCTAATGGTGTTTTAGGTGTTCTCAAAGAACAAAGAGACAATTAATCTCACAAGTATTTTCTTTATCAAATCAAAGTTGTATTCTTATTGAAAAATTAGCCTTTAAATAGGCTACAAAGCCATGAAATAAAACCCTAAAAACAAAGGAAAAATCGGCCGCACAATGAAGAATTCTATGGTGGTCGAAATTCTCACTCCTTTCCTAATCTAATGTGGATTAATTAATTCCTTTATTTTGAATTAGGAATTAATTAATTTACAATGAAAATAATAAAATAATAACTTTCCTAAACTTATTTTTCCTGAAAATAAATAAATAAAAACTAAAAGGTAATGGTAATTTCCTAAAACAAAAAGTAGAATCAAATTAGGAAACTATAATACTAGCTTTTTGACTAAGTTGACTTTGACCAATCTTTGACCAAATTGAGCTCCAAATCAGCTTCAATATGCTTTTTAGGATGCAAAATAAGCTGAATATGAAGTCCCACACATTGCCCATATTTGGAAGAGGAAGAAAAAGCCAACTCAGCAAAATACAGTAAAGCTAGCACAAAATACAGTAAAAAACAGGCCAAATTTGAAGCTGTCCGTACAACCCCTTTTTGAATGCCTTTGAAGCTGGATTGACTTTATTCCATATCCTCTTAGACATATGTATTGAATCCATAAAGAGTTGGAACCATTTCATGCTGCCCCGTTGTCCATATTTGTACCAAAACTGCTACCTGGGTCTGTATCGGCTTCTACCACTTAGATACTTAGAATAGGCTTTGTATCTTCAAGTATGGAAAAGCTCTATTGAGATTAATTACCCCCTACATAAATGCTCCCAGGTTGTCCTTAAATCTATTAATTTGATCTCTTGTGATTGGCCTATTCTTCATCCGTGTCGGGTCAGCACCCCAGCGGGTTATCGGCTGAGCGGGCTCGGGCGGAATCATATCACCTTGTATATAGTAGGCATCTACATGAGCATGTAGAACATTTTAGGCAAATTTTAAATATTCTTAGGAAGGAAAGGTTGTTTGCTTAACTTGAAAAAGTGTGATTTTTACAAAAGTGAACTTGTTTTTCTAGGATTTGTAGTAAGTGCTGCAGGTATAAAAGTTGATCAATCCAAGGTGCAAGCAATCCAACAATGGCCGAAACCCACATCCCTTACTCAAGTGACGAGCTTTCTTGGTTTGGCAAGTTTTTACTGAAGATTTGTCAAGGATTTTAGCACCATCACAACACCTTTGACCAAAGTTGTGAAGAAGAATTTTGGCTTGAAATGTGGGGAAACGCAAGATAAATCTCTTAATTTGTTGAAAAAAAAATTATCTAATGCACCTTTACTAGTTTTGCCTAATTTTAATAAAAATTTTGAAATTGAATGTGATGCTTCGGGTGTAGGTATTGGAGTTGTTCTAATGTAAGAAGGAAGACCCATAACCTATTTTAGTGAAAAATTAAATGGAGCTGCACTAAACTACCCGACCTATGACAAAGAGATGTATGCTTTGGTGATAGCTTTGGGAACGTGGCAGCACTATCTAATATCGAAGGAGTTTGTGATTCATACGGATCATGAATCTTTGAAGTAGATTAAAGGCCAAAGGAAGCTTAACCAAAGGCATGCTAAATGGATTGAGTTCATTGAAATATTTCCTAAAGGTAAGGAAAATATGGTCGCCGATGCATTATCCTAAAGGTATGTGTTCTTTTGTACCTTAGATGCTAGGTTGCTTGGATTTGAACAATTAAAAGAACTTTATAAGCATGATAGTGACTTTGGAGAAATATTTAGGAATAGCTCAAAACATGGTTTAAATGAATTTTACATCTTTGAGGGGCATTTGTTTAGGGAAAACAAACTTTGTGTGCCTAATTATAGCATTAGGGAATTGTTAGTGAGGGAAGATCATGGTGGTGGTTTAATGGGTCATTTTGGTATTTTAAAGACTTTATCCTTGCTGCAAGAACATTTTTATAGGCCTAACATGACAAGAGATGTAGAGAAAATATGTGAAAAAGGCTTGAAATGCCGAAAAGCCAAATCCAAGTTGAAACCGTACGGTTTGTACCTCCCAGTGTTGATTCCTTCTTTTCCTTGGGTGGATTTGTCTATGGACTTTAATCTTGGTTTACCTAGGTTAAGGGCAGGTAAGGATCCAATATTTGTTGTTGTTGATATATTTTCTAAGGTGGCATATTTTATTGCATGTAATAAAACTGATGATGCGTCTAATGTTGTGAACTTATTCTTTAAGGAAATTGTAAAATTACATGGTATGCCTAGAACAATTGTATCGGATAGGGATGCTAAGTTTTTAAGTTATTTTTGGAAAACTTTGTGCGCTAAGTTAGGAACTAAACTTTTTTTTTTTGACTACTTGTCATCCACAAACTGATGGACAAACTAAAGTAGTACATAGGACTTTGTCTGCATTGTTACTTGCTTTACTTAGTAGAAACTTAAGAACATGGGAAGAATGTTTGCCACATGTTGAATTTGCTTATAATAGGTCATTGCATTCAGCCACTAAATACACACAATTTGAGATTGTTTATGGTTTTAATCCTTTGACTCCATTAGATTTAACACCTTTACCTTTAAATGAACATGCTAATCTAGATGGAAAACAAAAAGATGATTTTGTGAAGCAGATTCATGAGAAAACTAAAGAAAACATTGAGAGGAGGATAGAGCAATATGCAAGGAGTGCTAATCAAGGCCAAAAATAAGTTGTCTTTGAACTTGGAGATTGGGTTTGGTTGCATTTAAGGAAGGAGAGATTTCCTAAACAAAAGAAGTCCAAGCTTATGCCACGTGGATATGGACCTTTTAAAGTTTTGGAGTGGATAAATGATAATGCTTACAAACTTAACTTACCGGGTGAGTATAATATTAGTGCTACATTTAATGTTGCTGACTTATCTCCTTTTTCTGCAGGTGATGATTTTGATTTAAAGGCAAATCCTTTTCAAGAGGAGGGGAATGATAAGAATCTACTCGAACCCGCACAACCGACAACCTACCGGGGTGCTGACCCGATAAGGCCAATCACTAGAGCTCAAGCTAAGAGATTCAAGGAAAAACTAGTTGTCTTTGTACAGAGAGTAATCCATTCTCAAAAGGGTTTGCCAATACCAGAAGATCCAAAGCCCATTTTAAGTATTCGATATGGACCAGGTAGCTGTTTTTGTGCAAATATGGACTCTGGGCAGAAAGAAATGGTTCCAACTATTCATGGATTCAATGAATATCACTAATAGGTCATGGAATCAAGTCGAGGCCAAATCAAAGGCAAATAAAATTGGCTTGTGTGCATAGGAGGAGTTTTGGCCAGTTTTGCTGGATTTTGTTACTGATGTTACTGTATTTTGTTGAATTGGCAGTTTCTCCTTGTTCCAATTAAGGGCAACGTGTGGGACTCAATGATTATCCTATTTGGCATCCTACGAAGCATATGGAAGCTGATTTGGAGCTTAAATTGGTTAAAGATTGGTCAAAGACAACATAGTTAAAAAGATAGTCAAATAGTTTTCAAATTTGACTTTGACTTTTTGGTTTAGGATATTAGTATTTTATTTGGTTTCTATTTTTTTATTTTTTGGACAAATCAACTTAGGAAAGTTATTATTTTATTATTTTCATTTTAAATTAATTAATTCCTGATTCAAAATAAAGAACTTAACTAATCAAAAATAGATTAGGAAAGGAGAGAGAAAATTCTACCACATTAGGTTTCCTAATCCTTTTGGCCAGTTTTGTCCTAGCTTATTAGGGTTTATTGTTTTGTAACTCTACCCTATTTAAGGGCTTATTTTTGAGAAAGAACACACCTTCAATATTATTTAGAAATTTAATTGTAAGATAAAATTCTCTTTATTCTCTTTGAACACCTAAAACATCATTAGAGAGTGAGTATTTTAGTTTTGACTTATCAATAGGATAACCATCACCTATTGTGGCATCTTTATTATGCCAAGGTTTATAATTACGGTTGGTTAGGGGTTAAGGTTTCCATAAGAATTTGAACTTAATTGAGATCCGAGCTAATATAATACAAGTTTAGGCATGAGTCGATATAGGTTCGTATCAAGTTTTATCTTTTTGATGGTTTCATCTTTAGGGAATATAAATAATTTTGCATTCCTAGCGGTACTTTGTGTGAATTACTGGTTAGAGAATCTCATTATGGTGGGTGAATGAGACATTTTCGTGTAGCTAAGACATTAGCTATATTGCATGAACATTTTTACTGGCCGTGCATGAGAAAGGATGTAAAGAAAATTTATGACTAGTGTATTAATTATAAACAAGCTAAATTAAAGTTGAACCCCTCATGGATTATACATGCCATTACTTATTCCTAGTGATCCTAGATTGATATCTTTATGGACATTGTAAACTTATTCCTAGTGATCCTAGATTGATATCTTTATGGATATTGTATTAAGATTACTTAGAACAAAAAATGGTAGGGATTCTATTTTTGTTATGGTTGATAGGTTTTCTAAAATGGCACACTTTATTACTTGTTATAAAACAGATGATGCATCCTATATTGCTAATTTGTTTTTCAAAGAAATTGTTACATTGCATGGTATGCCTAAAACAATAGTTTCTGATAAAGATGCTAAATTCCTAAGTTGTTTTTGGAAGACTTTATAGGCTAAACTTGGTACTAAATTGTTGTTTTCTACTACTTGTCATCCTCAAACTGATACTCAAACAGAAATAGTAGATAGGAATTTGTCTACCTTTTTAAGAGCATTAATTAGTAAAAACAATAAAACTTAGGAAGGATGTTTACCACATGTAGAGTTTGCATATAATAAGACAATTCATTTTACTACTAATTTTTTACCTTTTGAACTTGTTTATGGTTTTAATCCATTAACTACATTGGATTTATTGCCATTACCTTTAAATGAAAGAGCTAGTGTAGATGGGAAGAGGAAAGCCGAATTGGTCAAGTTTCAACATGAAAAAGCACATGCAAATATAGAGAGGAAGACAGAGAAAAATGTAAAACAAGCCAATAAAGGAAGACAGAAGATTGTCTTCGAGCTTGGAGATTGGGTATGCTCGCACCTTAGGAAGAAGGGGTTTCTTAAGTAAAGGAAATCAAAACTTATGCCAAGAGGAGATTGACCATTTCAAGTATTGTAGAAGATTGGAGACAATGCTTATAAGCTAGATCTTCTAGTTGAGTATGACATTAGTGTTACTTTAATGTATCTGATTTATCTCCTTTTGATGCAGGTGATAATTTGACAAATCATCTTCAAGAGGAGGGGTAATATGAACCTAGGTCGACTCACACTTAAACTATATTATATTAGCTTGGATCACAATTAAGTTTAAGTTCTTATAGTCACCTCTACCCCTAATCAACCTATGAGTAGAAACCTTGGTATATGATAAAGACACCACAATTGCTGATGGATATCCTATTGATAAATCAAAACTAAAACACTCACTCTCTAATGGTGTTTTAGGCGTTCAAAGAGATCAAAGAGAATTCTATCTCACAAATAATTTTTTGAATAATATTGAAGGTTCATTCTCATTAAAAAATAACCCTTAAATAGGTTAAAGTCACAAAGCAATAAACTCTAAAAAGCTAAGACAAAATCAACCATACAATGTCAAAATTCCATTCCTTTCCTAATTCTAATTTTGATTAATTAATTTCTTTATTTTGAATTAGGAATTAATTAATTTACAATGAAAATAATAAGATAATAAATTTATTAAGTTAATTTTTCTAGCAAATAAATAAATAGAAACGAAATAAATTACTAATTTCCTAAAACAAAAATTCAAAATCAAATTAGGAAACTAGTTGACTAGTTTGACCACTAAGCTATCTTTGATCAAATTCCAGCTTGTAAAGACCCCAAATCAACTCCCATATGCCATGTAGGATGTAAAATAGGATTATTTATGAGTCTACATGTGGTAAAGCCAGCAACAAATCAACAAAATACAGTAAAGCCAACAACAAATACAACAAAACCGGCCAACTATTCCCTCTATGTGCAAATGCCCATTGTGGTTGCTTTTGATTCTACCTTGGCTTGATTTCGTGATCTCTTAGTGATATTCATTGAATTCATGAAGTGTTGGATCCATTCTTTGTTGCCCGTAGTCCAAAAATGCAGTAAAATAGCTATCCGGGTCCGTATCGGCCTCCACTACTTAGGTGCTTAAAACAGGTTTTGTTTCTTTGGGTATGGACAAGCCCTTTTAAGAATTGATATCTTCTTGTATAAAGGCAGCCAGGTTGTCCTTAAATCTCTTGGCTTGAGCCCAAGTGATCAGCCCAAACTTAATTCGTATTGGATTAGCACCCCAGCGGGTAGTCGATTGTGCGGGCATAAGTGGATTCTCATCATTCTCCTCCTCTTGAAAAGGATTTTCCCTCAAATCAAAATTATCACCTGCAGCAGAAGGAGACAATTCATCAACATTAAATGTAGTACACACATTATACTCACCCGATAAGTCAAGCTTATAGGCATTTTCATTGACCCGCTCCAAGACTTAAAAAGGTCCATCTCCACGCGGCATAAGCTTCAACTTTCTTTGTTTGGGAAACCTCTCGTTTAAATGTAACCAAATGTAATCTTCTGGGTCAAACAATATCACAACAAATCTTAGAAATACCAGTTTATTTTTACAGAAATCACACCTTTTAAAGTTAGCAAATAATCTCTCCCAAATTTTCAAATTTCCATTAAGTCAAGCTCTCAACAATGCAGATAAAGTTCTATACAACAAAAGCATCTTTAAATAAACATCTTTATAATTCATAACCAACAGTGGTTTCTTATTTAAAATTACTTTATTAACATCACCAAAGCTAAGATAAAAAATTTTATTTTTCGTTTCTTCTTTTTTTCTTTCCTGCTCATGGATTCACTTTTTCCACTCCCATTTTCGAGTTTTGCTCTCTCTTTCTCTCTCTTAGAAAATTTTATTTCTCGTTTCTTCTTTTTTTCTTTCCTTCTCATGGATTCACCTTTTCCACTCCCACTTTCGAGTTTTGCTCTATCTTTCTCTCTCTTAGCTTTCTCTCTTTCTTTCCCCTCAATTTTGAGTTTAGGACACTTACCTGGTTGGTCATTTTGGCTTTGCACCTTTGTATTGGAGTTGAAGCCATGGGTGCCACACTAGATCTTTTTTTGAGTTTTTCGGCCTGCCTCCTTTGTTGTATTTAAAGTTGGTCTCTAAATACTTGCTTGGGCATCAATGGTTCCAGCTTGAACTTTTTACCTTTAATTTGAAAAACAATAGCATTCTCTCGACCATAATGTATGGCATCCTTGTCAAATTGCTATGGCCTACCTAATAAAATATGAACCACATGCATAGGAACAATATCACACAATACAACATCCACATATTTTTCAATGCTGAATTTTACTTTGGCTTGTTTATTTAATTTCATCTCTCCATAATCATTAAGCCATTGTAATCTATATGGTTCTGGATGTGTAATGGTTGCTAACCCTAATTTATCAACTACCAAATTACTAATTACATTTGCACAACTTGCATTATCAACTATCATACTAGAAATGTTACCTTGAATTTTACATCGGGTGTGGAAGATGTTCTTTCTTTGAATTTGGTTCTCATCTTTGTACACAGTTAGAACCTTCCTTGCCACCAAAATCAATTCATCCCTAGACGCTTTAAGTGTTTCGGATTCATCATGCCCTTCATCTCCAACTTCATCATCATCAAATGCGGCTTCTCCTCCACTTTCAGATTCTAATTCACCATTACCTTTCAGCACTATGATCCTCTTATTCAACTATTGACTAGCAATGTGTCCTCATCCATGGAACTTGAAACAAGCAATGTCAAGAGTTCTAGAAGGTTTAGGATCAGATTTACCTTCATTCCTTGGTGCTTAGGCAGATTCGATTTTAGCCTCCCTTTTTGGCTGACTAGTGCTTTCATCATCTAGCTTCGGTTTTGGCTTTCTATCATTATGGGATTGCTTCTCCAAACACTTGAATTTAACCTCCCGCTGCTTGTACCACCTCCAAACCTTGACCTTGTACCCCTCCTCTTGAATTGATTCTTAAGTTTGATAGCCACATGCAGCATCTCTTCCAACTCCACAAATTGTTACAATTCCAATTGATTGGCTATCTCTTGATTCAACCCACCTAGAAACCATGCCATGGTTGCCTCTCTATCTTCATTCACGCTCAATCTCATCATGAGCATCTCCATCTCCTTGTAGTAATCCTCCATGGTCCTATTATATTGTGATAATGATTGAAGTCTTTGATGCAGCAACCTATGGTAATGACTTAGTACAAACCTCTTTCTCATGGTTCATTTCATTTGTCGCCAAGTAGTAATAGGTTCATCTCCAATTCTCCTTCGGGTACTTTGCTCATTTTTCCACCATTGGAGTGCATAATAACCAAACTCCAAAGCTGCCAATCTAACGTTCTTAGCCTCTGAATAGTTGTGACAATCAAAGATCATCTCCATACACGCCTCCCACTCTAAGTATGCTTCTGGATCACTTTTTCCCATGAAAGGTGGTATGTTGACCTTAATATTTCCAAAATTATCATCCTCTTCCCTTACTGGTCTCCCATGGTTTTGTCTTCCTTGGAGAGCATAGATGTCTTCAAATCCTCCTCTAAATTATCTCCATAATTACCTCATTCAAAATCCTCCCAACAGCGTCCGCGACCTCCTCGGCCACCATGAAATTCTTACCTTAAATTCGACCCACCTTGTGAAGTCTCTGATACGAACCTAGGATGACCTGCCCCTAAACCCGTATTATATTAGCCCGGATCTAATTATGTTCAAGTTCTAGTAGTCACCTTGATCCCTAGCCAACCTTTGATTAGAAACCTTAGTATATAATGAAGATGCCATAATAGGTGATCGAAGGCCTATTGATAAGTCAAACTAAAACACTCATTCACTAATGGTGTTTTAGGTGTTCAAAACAATGAAGAGAAATTCAATCTCACAAAATAAATTCTGAATATTATTCAATCTATATTCTTTTTGAGAAATAAGCATTTAAATAGGCTACAAAGTCACAAATAAAACCCTAAAAATCTAGGGAAAAAATCGGCCAACATTAGGAAACATCATGGTGGCCGAATTTCACTACTTTTCTAAGTCTAATTTCTAATTAATTAATTCCTTTGTTTTTGGAATTAAGAATTAATTAATATAAAATTAAAATAATAAAATATTAACTTTCCTAAATCACTTTTTCCAGCAAATAAATAAATAAAAACTAAAAGTAAAGGTAATTTCCTAAAACAAAAAGTAGAAATCAAATTAGGAAACTAAAATACTAGCATTTTGACAAAGTTAATTTTGACCAATCTTTGACCAACTTGAGCTCCAAATCAGTTTCTATATGCTTTTTAGGATGCAAAATAATAGTATTATGGAGTACCACACATTGCCCTTGCATGGAGGAAAGAGAAAAAGCCAACTCAGCAAAATATAGTAAAGCTAGCAAATAATACAGCAAAAACTGGCCATTTTCTCTCTCATGCACACACCACTTAAATGACTAGCAAAGCTTTGGTCTTGAACAGTTCCCATGAATTCTTAGTGATATCAAATGAATTAAAGAAGATTTAAACCCATTTCCCGCTAGCCGAAATCCATAAATACACTAAAATTGCTACCTAGGTCCGTATCGGCTTTCACCACTTGTATGCTAAACACAAGCCTTGTATCTTCGGGTATGGACAACCCTTTTGAGAATGAATTACCTCCTGGATAAAGGCAGCAAGGTTGTCCTTAAATATCTTAGCTTGAGCCCTAGTGATCGGCCTGGTCTTCATCCGTATTGGGTCAGCACCCAGCAGATTGTCGGTTGTGCGGCCTCGAGCGAATCCACATCATTATCCTCCTCTTGAAAAGGATTTGTCCTCAAATCAAGATCTTCACCTGCAGCAAAAGGAGATAAATCAACAACATTAAATGTGGCACTGCATTATACTCACCTATTAAATCAAGTTTGTAGGTATTCTCGTTAATCCGCTCCAAAACTTGAAAATGTTCATCCACACGCAGTATAAGCTTTAACTTTCTATATTTTGGAAACTTCTCCTTTTGTAAGTACAACCAATTCAAATCTCCTAGGTTAAACACTATCACAAAAAATCTAAAAATACATGCTCATTATGGAAAAAATTACACTTTTTAAAGTTAGCAAATAATCTCTTCCTAATTTTCAAATTTCCACAAAGTAAAGCACTCAACAAGGCAGATAAAATTCTATACAACAAAAGCGTTTTTAAATAAGCATCTTTATAATTCATGACCAGCAATGATTTCTTATTCAAAGTAGCTTTATTAACATCCCTAAAACTCAAATAAAAATTTTTATTTTTCCTTTCTTTTTTTCCTTTTCCTTTCTCACTCACGGTTTCATTGAATTTTTCATCACACTCGGCTTTTTCTCCAAGTTTCTTACTCTCGGGTTTGTTAAAATTTTTCCACTCAACCTGGGTATTAGAGGACTTACCTCGGACAGCAAGCTCATCTTTTCCCTCTTGAATGGTTGGTGAAACCGTTGGTGACATACTATCCTTTTCTTTGAGCTTCTCGGCTTCCCTCCTTTGTTGCATTTGTAATTGGTCCCTAAAAATCTCCTTTAGGCTCAATGGCTCCAGCTTAACCTTCTTGCCTTTAAGCTTAAAAACAGTAGATTTCTCTCTCCCATAATGTATGGCATCTTTATCAAATTGCCATGGCCTCCCCAACAATATATGACCAACATACATAGGCACAACATCACACAACACACATCCACATATTATCTATGCTAAATTTTACTCTAGCTTGTTTATTCACTTTCATCTAACCACTATCATTAAGCCATTGTAATCTATATGGTTCTGGATGTTTAATTATTGTTAAGCCTAATTTATGAACTACCATGCTACTAATTACATTTGCACAACTTCCACTATCTATAATCATACTACATATGTTACCTTGAATTTCGCATCGGGTGTGGAAGATGTTTTCTTTTTGAATTTGATCCTCATCTTTGTATACAGTAAGGACCCTTCTTGCAACTAAGCTTAATTCAGGATTTGAAGCCTTTAGGATTTTGGCTTCATCTTCAATTTCTTTCTCTTCATGCTCGATCTCAATTTCAGCTTCATCACTATCGGACTCCAACTCACCATTGTCCTTCAACACCATGATTCTTCTATTTGGGCATTGGCTAGCGATGTGTCCTTGTCTCTGGCACTTAAAGCAAACAATATCTCTAGTCCTTGAAGGTTTAGGTTCAGATTTACCTTCAGATTTGTGTGCTTGAACAAGGTCGGCTTGGTTATCTTTCCTTGGCCGAATGGCACTTCATTCACCTTGATTTGGTTTTAGCCTTGGCTTGAACGTGGGGTTGCTTCTCCGACTAGTTGAATTTGTCCACCTACTGCTTGAAACACCTCCAAACCATGAGCTTGTACCCCTTCTCTTGAATTGATGCTCTGATTTAATAGCCACATGTAACATCTCCTCCAATTCCATATATTGTTGCAATTCTAGTTGATTGGCTATTTCACGATTCAAATCACCAAGAAACCTTGCCATGGTTGCTTCTCTATCTTCATTCATACTTAACCTCATCATAAGCATCTCCATCTCCTTGTAATAATCCTCCACAGGCTTAGTTCCTTGAGATAAAGATTGAAGTCTTTGATGCAACAACCTATGATAGTGTGATCGTATGAACCTCTTCCTCATGGCTCCTTTCATTTGTTGCCATGTAGTGATCAATTCATCACCTACTTTCCTTCAGGTATTTTGCTCATTGGTCCACCATTAGAATGCATAATGGCCAAATTCCATTGCTGCCAATTTCACCTTCTTAGCCTCTGAATAGTTGTGGCAATCGAAGATAATCTCCATACGAGCCTTTCATTCTAAGTAAGCCTCCGGGTCACTTTTCCCCATGACAGGTGGTATGTTTACCTTAATGTTGCCAAGATCATTATCTACCTCCTCTCTCCTATGCCTCCCACGGCCTAGCCTCTCTTGGATAGCAAGTGTTTCATCCATTCCTTCCTTGAAATCATCTCCAAAATTTTCCTCTTCTGATGTGATTCCGCTCGAGCCCGCTCAACCGATAACCTGCTAGGGTGCTGACTCGACACGGATGAAGAGTAGGCCAATCACAAGAGATCAAATTAAGAGATTTAAGGGCAACCTGGGAGTATTTGTACAGAGGGTAATCAATCTCAACAGAGCTTGTCCATACTTGAAGATACAAAGCCTATTCGAAGCATCCAAGTGGTGGAATCCGATACGGACCCGGGTGACGGTTTTGGTACATTTTTGGAGTCCGGGAAGCATGAAATGGTTCCAATGCTTTATGGGTTCAATACATATGCCTAAGAGGTCATGGAATCAAGTTAAAGCAACCTCAAATGCAATAAAAAAGGGCTTGTACGGACAGCATCAACAATTTTGCCGAATTTGCTGTATTGCTTGCTGGCTTTACTGTATTTTACTGTATTAGCCTTTTCTTATTTTTCCAAGCATGGGCAACGTGTGGGACTTCATATTCAGCTTATTTGGCATCCTAAAAAGAATCTAGAAGATGATTTGAAGCTCAAAGAGGTCAAAGATTGATCAAAGTCAACTTGATCAAAAGGCTAGCATTTTTAGTTTCCTAATTTGTTTTTACTTTTTGTTTTAGGAAACTACCATTACTTTTTGTCTTTTATTTATTTATTTTCTGGAAAAATAACTTTAGGAAGGTTTTTATTTTATTCTTTCCATTGTAAATTAATTAATCCCTAATTTAATATAAAGGAATTAATTAATCAAACTTAGATTAGGAAAGGAAGTATAGTTTCGGCCAACTAGGTTTCTTTATGTGTGATGGCCGGTTTTCTTTATGTTCTAGGGTTTTATTTCGTGGCTTTGTAGCTTATTTAAAGGCTTATTTTTCAATAAGAATACAACTTTGATTTGATTAAGAAAATACTTGTGAGATTAATTATCTCTTTGTTCTTTGAGAACACCTAAAACACCATTAGAGAATTGGTTGTTTTAGCTTGACTTATCAATAGGTTTTCCATCCCCTATTGTGGCGTCTACATTATACCAAGGTTTCTAACCACAGGTTGGTTAGGGGTTGAGGTCCATTCCATTAGAACTTGAACTTAATTGAGATCCGGGCTAAAATAATACGGGTTTAGGAGCAAGTCGTCCTAGGTTCGTATCATCTTCAAACTCCTCTTTAGGTCATCTATGGCCTCCTTGACCTGGACCTGGACCTCCATGGAACTCTTGCCTTAAATTTGGTCTCCCATGAGATGTTTCTATTCGGTCAATCCTTTGATTTATGTGGTCGAATTGAGCATTCATCCACTGCAATTGTTCCAAGACAGCCCTCATATCCGTTTTCTCACCACTCCCCGTAGCTCGGGAATCACCATGGAATCCTACGGATTCTTCTTCATTAATTCTTAGTGGTGGATATCCTCTCCTTAACCTTGAATCTGTCATGTTAGTATAAATAATGCAAATAAAATAAATTCTCATTAAATATCACTCCCACATGTTTCAATCAGTCAAGGTCTCGACACTCGTGTTTTCACACTATGTTCAGCTTTTATCCTCTTTTAAGCTCACACACTCGTGCCTTTTTCCATTCAATAAATTATCTCAAAGTTCTAAGTAAAACACCCACAAAACAGCAATTATATCACAAGTATGTTTTAATTAAACTTATCAACAAAATAGTCACAAAAAGAAAGCAACACCGAATGAATTAACAAAACCAACAAGAAACTTTTGGAATTAATAAGAACTAGACTAGACGGTAAGAAATTAATAATCCAAAAATGAAATTTTAGAGAAAGAAATTCAAACTCAAACATGAATCAATTTGAACAAAATTAAAGAGTAGTGTAGGTTGTTGTTCTTGTAATTCTAGTTTTGTATCAATTCCTTTAACTAATTTTAATCCAAACAATTTAAGCACACAAAATTCAAATATCCAGAAACAAAAATAATTCTTCGAAAACTCCAAATATTGAGTAAACAATCAACATAACAGCAGCTCCATGAAATTTCTAGCAACAAATTTCAACACCAAATTCAACAAATCGAATTTTTTTTTATTCGCCTTCTTCTTCTTCTTCTTCTTCTTCTTCTTTTTTTTTTTTACTCACAGAACTTAAGAGAACTGCAGTGTCAAAAATGAACACCAAAATTGCAACTCCAACACCAAACCCGTGACCTCCTAAACAAAATACAAATTGTGCAATTTTTTTTTTTAATATCTGTTCGGCTTTTTTTTTTCTTTTAATATATGAATGAAAATATTTAAGACTAAAACAGCAAAGAAAAAACAAAAAAAAACCAAAATTAACAAGACCAATAATGAAAGACAACCAACAAACTAGGAAACAAAAATACAGTAAAACAAGAAAAACCTAATTTGACTAAGAATGAATTTTTTTTTTTTTTAATATGTAAAACGTGTATGATGATAGAAACACCTTAACCTAATGCTAAAATTGTAGAATAACACAAAAACAAATAAAGCAAATAAAGATAGATCAAACCTAAACAAAATTTGTCTCTGATACCAAACGATATGAACCTAGGACGACCAACACCTAAGCCCGTATTATATTAACACGGATCTAATTATGCTCAAGTTCTAGTGGTCACCATGACCCCTAACCAACCTGTGATTACAAACCTTAGTATATAATGAAGACGCCACAATAGGTGATGGAAGGCTTATTGATAAGTCAAACTAAAACACTCATTCACTAATGGTATTATAGGTGTTCAAAAGAACAAAGAGAAATTCAATCTCACAAAATAAATTCTGAATATTATTCAAGCTGTATTCTTATTGAGAAATAAGCCTTCAAATAAGCTACAAATTCACAAATAAAACCCTAAAAATGTAGGTCAAAAACCAGCCAAATTAGGAAACATCATGGTGGCCGAATTTCACTCTTTCCTAAGCCTAATTTCTAATTAATTAATTCTTTTATTTTTGGAATTAAGAATTAATTAATTTAAAATTAAAATAATAAAATATTAACTTTCCTAAATCAATTTTTCCAGTAAATAAATAAATAAAAACCAAAAGTAAAGGTAATTTCCTAAAACAAAAAATAGAAATCAAATTAGGAAACTAAAATACTAGCTTTTTGACTAAGTTGACTTTGACCAATTTTTTACCAATTTGAGCTTCAAATCAGCTTTTATATTCTTTTTAGGATGCTAACTAAGATTATTATGGAGTCCCACACGTTTCCCTTGCTTGGAGGAAAGAGAAAAATCCAACTCAATAAAATATAGTAAAGCCAGCAAATAATACAGAAAAACCCGGCCATTTTCTCTCTCATGTGCACACCACTTAAATGAACAAAAAAGCTTTGGTCTTGATCACTTACCATGACTTCTTAGTGATATCAAGTGAATTCAAGAAGATTTGAACCCATTTCCCACTGGCCGAAATCCATAAATGCACCAAAACCGCTACTCGGATCTGTATCAGCTTTCCCCACTTGTATGCTCAAAACAGGCCTTGTATCTTCGGGTATTGACAGCCCTTTTGAGAATGAATTACCCCTTGGATAAAGGCAACAAGGTTGTCCTTAATCCTCTTAGCTTGAGCCCTAATGATTGGCCTGGTCTTCATCTGTATCGGGTCAGCAACCCAGCGAGTTATCGATTGTACGGCCTCTAACGGATTCGTATCAGTCTCTAACCTGTCTATCCTTTGATCTATGGTCAAAATGAGCATTCATCAGCTGTAGCTGCTCTAAGACCTCCATCATGTCCATTTGCTCATCTCCATTCCCCATAGTTCGGGATTCACCTTTGAATCCTATAGATTTCTCTTCATTAATTCTTAATGATCCATCTCCTCTCCTCATCCTTTAATCTACCATGTTAGTAAAAATAATACAAAAATCCTCACCAAAACATCATGTCCCTCATGTGTTTCACTCAAACAAGGTCTCGACACTTATGTTTCCACACTAGTTTCAGCTTTTAACCCTTTTTAAGCTCACTTACTCTTGTCTTTTTCCACTCAAATAATTAACTAAAAGTTCTAATTAAAACACACTTAAACAGTAACCAGATCATAAGTGTATCTTAATTTAAACTTATCAATAAAACAACAAGAAAAAATAAGCAATACCCAGCAGATTGATAAAACCTACTCTTGGCATTTCTAAACAAAAACAAGGTAAATCAACAAGCAAATTTTTGGAATGAATAAAGAATTGAATAGATTATGAATAAACCAATAAATCAAGGATAAAATTTAGAAAATAAATTCAAACAATGAGCATAAACAATTCAAACAAAAAAATAAGGAATAGTTGTTGGTTGTTGATATTGTAATTTAAGTTTTTGTGTCAAATCTTTTACCAATTTTAATCCAAATAATCTTATGCACTCAAAATTCAAATAACCAGCAACCAAATATTGAATAAATAGACAATATCTCAGCAACTTCAACAATTTTCCAACAACAAATTCAAACTCCAAATTGTAACAAAAAAATCGACCTTTTTAATTTTTTTTTTTTAACTTCGGCTTTTCTTTTCTTTTTCTCTTTTTTCACTCACAAAACTCAAACACAATGCCAGTAGCAAGAATCAACAACAAAAATTGCAATACCAACACCAAAATTCCACCAAACTTGAGACCTCACTCCAATAATAACAAATTGCACAATTTTTAGGTTTTTATGCAGTATGCTTTCAAAATTCTCTTTTTTTTTTCTTTTTTTTTTTGAATATATGAATGCAACTTAATAAGATTAAAACAGCAAAGAAAAATCAGCACTAAACCAAGTAAACAAGAACAATGATGAAAAATAACCATCAAACTAGGAAGCAAAAATACAGTAAGACAAGGTAAAATTACAGATTAGCACAAAAATATGCTAAAATTACAGATTAGCATAAAACAAAATAAAGCAAATAAGATAGATCAAACTTGAACAAAATCTTGGCTCTGATACCAAATGATTCAAACCTTGGTCAACTTGCGCCTAAACCAGTATTATATTATCTCGAAACTCAATTAAGTTCAAGTTCTTATAGTCACCTCAACCCTTAATCAATCTTGACTAGAAACCTTAGTATATGATGAAGACACCAAAATAGGTGATGGATATCCTATTGATAAGTCAAAACTAAAACACTCACTCTCTAATAGTATTTTAGGTGTTCAAAGAGAATAAAGAGAATTTTGTCTTACAAATAATTTTCTGAATAATATTCAAGGTTCATTCTCATTGAAAAATAACTCTTAAATAGATTAAAGTTACAAAGTAATAAACCCTAAAAAGCTAAAACAAAACTGGCCATACAATGTCAATTTCTTAATGTGGCCGAAATTCCATTCCTTTCCTAATTCTAATTTTGATTAATTAATTCCTTTACTTTGAATGAGGAATTAATTAATTTACAATGAAAATAATAAAATAATAAATTTCTTAAGTTAATTTTTCTAGTAAATAAATTAATAGAAACCAAATAAAAGACTAATTTCCTAAAACAAAAAGTCAGAATCAAATTAGGAAACTAGTTGACTAGTTTGACCACTAAATTATCTTTGACCAAATTCCAGCTTGCAAAGGCTCCAAATCAGCTCCCATATGCCATGTAGGATGCCAAATAGGATTATTTATGAGTCCCACATGTTTCGATAGCTTGGAATAAAGAGAAAATGTCAAATCAACAAAATATAATAAAGCTAGCAACGAATACAGTAAAACTAGCAAACTATTCCCTCTATGCGCAAATGCCCATTGTGGTTGCTTTTGATTCTACCTTGACTTGATTACATGACCTCTTATTGATATTCATTGAATTCATGAAGTGTTGGATTCATTCCTTATTGCCTGTAGTCCAAAAATGTAATAAAACAGCTACCCGGGTCCATATCGGCCTCCACCACTTGAATGCTTAAAACATGCTTTGTATCTTTGGGTATGGATAAACCCTTTTGAGAATTAATAACTTCTTATATAAAGGCAGCCAGATTGTCCTTAAATTTCTTGGCTTGAGCTCTAGTGATCGACCTAGACTTCATCCATATTGAATCAACACCCCAACGGGTAGTCTGTTGTACGGGCATGGGCAGATTCTCCTCAAAGGGAATGATGAGGTTCATCATGGGAGCACTCAAAGATGAAGTCTTAAGCCATTGGAGTTGCCAATTGGACCAATTACAAGAGCTCATGCAAAGAGCTTTAAAGAAGTATTGAATGGTTTTATCCATAAGGTGCTTATCAATTAAGAGTGCAAAAGTTTTATTAAGGAAGAATCAAAATTGGCAACAACTTAGTATTAAAGGCTGTGGATATGAAGGCATGAAGAAGGCCAATGTTAAGGGTAGTTTGGTCATTTATCAAGAGCATGATGGCATGGCACTTTTATAATATGGCATCCTCAGAGACATGGTATGACATGTGGCTTGTTAGCTTGTTTCCTTTTTAGGTCGAATTAAATGTCTTTCTTGATCAGCAAGTTACTTGTTCTCCATTTTTTACAATTTTAGTCTTATTTTGATTTTAGGAAATCTTTAATTTTTATATGTTTTTAATTATATTTTGGCTGGATAATTTATTTTTAAGTAGTTTCGTAATCTTAATCTGTCATATAATTAGTTACTTTCCTAAACTAGAAAGGAATTAGCTTGTCAAATTTAAATTAGGAAATAAGTTAGAATTTAGGGTTCAAGAAACAATTTTAGATAAGTTTTTTTATCTTTTCTGCATGTACTTTTGCGTGTAAAAAGGCTTTAATTTCATTAATACAATAACTTTTGATCTTTAGCAAAATTTAATATTTGTGAAAGTTAATCCTTTTGATTCTTTAACAACTATTCTTCGAACTATTTTAACTTGAGAATTAAAATTCAAATCTTGACTTCTCAATAAGGTATTTCCACAACCCTTTTGTGGTGTACTTCATTCCACAAAACCTCAATCAATTAGATGAACAAGTATTAGTTTGTACAAATCTAGGTAGATTGCTTAGGCTCGTATTGATAGCATTACAATCATTTACATTCTTCATGTTGAATTCTAAAAATTCCTTCACGCATTTAGCAAATTCGTTTGATGTTGTATCTTTTGTTATCCATGACTTATCCATTTCTCTATCAATTAAAGCAAATCCAATGACAAAAATTGTATTCCTTGTACATATTTTTTATTTTACATTTTAGTTTGTAAAATCTACATTAACATTGCAAAAGTTTATTTCAAATTTTTTTTTTAATTTCCCCTAAATTTTCATTAATTATAACCTTATTCTACTTCATAACTATATTCCCCTAAATTCATTGCATATCCTAAAAACAAATGAAATTAAAAAGTATAAATTTTACTAAATAAAGATAAAAAGCAACCAAACATTCATATTTAAAATACACATATAGGAATTATGGTTGTTTTTAATAAACATTCGTCGTTTCTACTCAAATTTAAATATAAATAAATATATACATATATAAATATATATATATATATATATTTAAATCACACATATAGAAAATGTGGCAGTATGTAAACCGTCGTGGCAGTTTATAAATCGTCATCATTATGACTTAAATTTCCCATTAATATTATAATGGCTATAGCTTTAATTTAAAATTATAAACATATAATAAAAAAAATACATAATGTATATTTTTATCCAATTCAAAATCATTTAATAATTCAATTTCATATTATCAACCAATAAAATAAAATTAAGCATATGTTTTCAATGACGCCAAATCCGATACAACCTTGGTAACCAAACTCAAACACAACTTGAGGCCAGCCAGTGATGCCATGGAGCAAATTTCGATAGCTGTGCTAACCCACCACCACACAACGAGCAACCAAAATCAAAACCCAAACCTAATGCAAAATCAAGAACAAACCCCAATCCTAAGCAAAATCAGGAACAAATGATCAACCAACAAAAGATTAAGAAAATCCACCAATTAAATTTTAAAAAAAAAAAACCATGACCCAAGCTTTTTCTACCTACAACCCATGCAACATAGCAAACAGTAAACAACAAGACTGGAACTCAGCAACATTGCAACCAAATAAACGGCAACCCAGCAACCAAACAACATAGCAACCAACAATAAACAAAACAAGAAACCCAACAATGACAGCAACCTGGCAAGTAAAAAAAAACATAAAAATAGCCGAAAAAGGAACCAACCAATGAACCCACCACAGCCACCGTTCAAAATAGAAGGAAAAATCGAAATCAATCAAAACTCCCAGACGACGACAAAGAAAGAAGAGACCCAGCTAACTGATGTTCAAAATGGAACAAAAACCTAAACCCACCACAGATCACCAACGGCGACAAAGAAAGAAGAAACCCATTTAACCATGATGGAGATGAAGGAAGAAGAAACCCAGCTAACAATGACGGCGACAAAGAGATGAACAGCTTCCTGACAGTGACAATGGCAAAATAAAGTTGAAACCCACAAATCCAACAGTTCAACTCTTTCTTCGATTGCTCCCAAAGCTAACATCTCTTAGTGCTTGTACTTGGTGTACTTGTTGAAAATTTGGGGATTGAAAAACGTACACAAAATTTTTTTGTTAAAATATTAAACATAATTTTAAATTAGCAAATGCTTGTGAATGAAAAAATTGGAGGGCAACACAAATAATTTTAAAATTTAACAGAAAATTTAATTTGATTAATATTTTATTCATTTTTGTGTATAATGCTAAGCATTTGTAATATTTTAGTACATTTCATTCATATTCTAAATGGTATTTTTAATCTGTTGAAAAATTAAAAGCAAATATTCAAAAAAAAAGGTGACGCTTTTGTCATGAAAAGCATTGGCCAAACATTTTCAAAATAAATAAATATATCATAATTTAATTAACTATGTACTAACTATGTACTAACTATCTTTTAAATTATTAAAGTTAAAAATTTTTAAATTTAAAAAAAATTAGAGATATTGGCAACTATGCATCCCAAACTTTATCAAGGTTGATACATTGCACCCTAAACTTATTTTCTAGCATTATGTGCCCCAAACTTCCTTTTCCCTTGCAGCATTGATTCTTCTGTCAAAAATGCTTAACGGAATGACCACGTGTTGCGCACATGATCATCAAGCGAGGGTAGATCCTATCAAAAATGGTTTGAATGCCATTCTTCTCATAAATATAGAAAAACATGAGTTAAAAAAAAAAATTCCACTTTTGAATGCTATAACATACAGATGATTTAATTTTTTTTTCTGGCTTTTCGCTTCCCAAGTTGAAGATGATATGGGTCTCTAGAAGCCAAACCAGTTGGGGTACCATAGGGTGAAAAATCTCCTCTTTCAACTTGTTGCTGTTGCTATTTCCTGGAAAATCACAAAAGAATCTACTTGTACTTGTCCTGGACTTTGCCTTTCTCTTCGTAAGGCTTAATGAGAACTCTAGCATCACAAACAAAATGAGGGTTTCCTCTAGCTAGGATAAGCTTCACGGTTTCTAGGTAGACAAAAGTCACAAATCCAAACATTCTCTTTTGCTGGTATGGGATTCTCATATCTTGAACTAGTCCATAAATGCTTCAATTGAAAAAATAAAAAATAAAAATCAGCATATTGAATAATAATCCATTGAAGCAAAAAAGAAAAAAGAACCCACAAAATCCATTTTAAGATAATAGAACCTGAAATAATTTGAAACATCTTCCTCCGTGAAAGTGTTGTCAGCTGGGAAAGTCAAATAAATTTGCCTAGAAGCTGGATTCACCATTCCAGCACTACCATTCGTCAAAAAATCATTCCTTTCAAGGCGAGATCTTCCAAACTTGTGCAAATCATCAGCACCCATCTTCAAAGCTGCTGCAGATCTACACATAAAACCAAAAAATAATAATAAAAAATGAATAAAGCAAATGAGAGGCACATGATAAAGATAGTAAAATGACTTGATCTACCCTTGCTTAATGATCACGTGCGCAGCACGTGGTCATTCCGTTAAGCATTTTTAATAGAAGAACCAACGGTGCTAGGGAAAAAAAAGTTTAGGGTGCATAATGCGAGAAAAAAAGTTTAAGGTGTAATGTATCAACCCCGATAAAGTTCAGGGTGCATAAATGCCAATATCCTAAAAAATTATTAATTTGAACAATAGTTTCTTTAAAATGAAACACAAATAAATTAAATGAACAAATTTAATTATTGTACTTCATGTGAATCAAACATAACATTAGTTAATATTGCCAAAAAAAACCAAAAACAAATAGGTGACGTTTTTTATGTTAAAAGCATTGCCTATTCTATTCAAATTATGAAAAAAAAAAATTATCAATCTTTTCTTCATATTGCTAATTAATATATTTAACTATATTAACAAGATATTCACACACTATATTTAAACTTTTAAATGCAACATTGAATCAACATAAAATTCTTTGATTGGCAAAACAAATATCAAATTCTATTATCTATATATATAAATATATTTATATACATAAGAGTAACAAATAAAATTGAACAAAATTTTTAAAAAGGTAAGCTAAAAAGCATCGCCTAATGCTTTAACTTATACAAAAAAATACATTGTCAATTTTATACTAATTTAAAAGTTAATTAAGTTAAAATTGAAATACAAATAATTTAAAAGAACAGATTAACTATTTTGCTCCCTATGTCTATAGATATGAATCAAAGATAACATTAATTGAAATTCTAAAAGAAAAAAAAATGTCAATCTTTTACTTCATATTACTAATTAATATATATAATTGTATTACCAAGATGCTCACTAACTATATTTAGCCTTTTAAATGCACCATTGAATAAATATAAATTATTTCATATGCAAAACAGATATCAAATTAATGGGACCAATACTGCCTAATGGTCACACTACTCTCCAAATTTTCCACTCAGGTGTTCACAAGATAGGTATCTATAAATATCTCAATCCTTAAATTTTGCATATTATGTACCGTGCTAATTCACTAATAACTTACTTCCAAACTTATTCATATATTTATATACATAAAACGAAAATATAATTGAACAAATTTTTTTTTAAAAAAAAATAATAGATGACACTTTTGAGGTAAAAAGCGTTGCCTAATGCTTTAAATTATATAAAAAATTCATTGTCAAATTTATACTAAATTAAAAAGTAATTAAGTTAAAATTGAAACACAAATAAATTAATTATTTTTCTTCATATTTTTAATTAATATATTTAATATTTATATACATATGAATGAAAGATTACATTAACTAAAATTACAAAAAAAAAAAAAACACTTGGGCGATGCTATCATCGCCTATTCTCTTCAAATTATAAAAAAAAAAAACAATTTGTCAACCTTTTGCATTATATTTCCTAATTAATATATTTAATTGTATTTTCAAGATGTTCATTAATTATATTTAGTCTTTTAAAAGCACTATTGAATGAATATAAAAGTCATTCATCTGTAAAACAGATATCAGATTATCAGGACTAGTACTGCCGTACTAATTCACTAATAACCTATTTTCCAATTTATATATATATATATATATATGCATAAGGATAAAAAATAAATTTTTTTAAAAAAAGTAATGGGTGATGCTTTTGAGGTAAAAAGCGTTGCCTAATGCTTTAAATTATACAAAAAATACATTGTTAAATTTATACTAATTTAAAATGTAATTAAGTTAAAATTGAAATATAAATAAATTAAACGAACAGATAAATTATTTTGCTTCATATTTTTAATTAATATATTTAATATTTAGATACATATGAATCAAAGATAATATTAATTAAAATTGTCAAAAAAAAAAAATTCGGCGACACTTTTGATGCTAAAAGCACTGCCTTTTCTCTTCAATTAAAAAAAAAAATTGTCAACCTATTTCTTCATATTACTAATTAATATATTTAATTGTATTACTAAGATGTTCATACACTATTTTTAACCTTTTAAATATACTATAGAATCAATATAAAATTCTTTAATCTACAAAAATGATATTGAATTGACAGGAATAGTACATTAGTCACATTGCTCTCCGAATTTTCCCCTTTGGTTTTCACAAGATAGATATCCATAGATATCTCAAGCTCTAATTTTTTTATTGTATGTACCGTGCTAATTTACTAATAATTTATTTCCCAATTTATCTATATATATAAAAACATATTTAGATACATAAGAATAAAATATAAAATTTAACAAATTTCTTTAAAAAAAAATGTAATTGTTGATGCTTTTGAGGTAGAAAGCATCGCCTAATGTTTAAATTATACAAAAAATATATTGTCAAAATTATGCTAATTTAAAAAGTAGTTACGTTAAAATTAAAACACAAATAAATTAAACGAACAGATTAATTGTTTTGTTTCATATTTTTAATTAATATATTTAATATTTATACACATATTAATCAAAGATAACATTAATTAAATTTGCAAAAAAAAAAAAAGTGATGCTTTTGATGCTAAAAGTGCCTCCTATTTTCTTCAAATTAGAAGAAAAAAATAATATAATTATTATATTTAATTGTATTACAAATATCTTCACACACTATATTTAACCTTTTAAGTGCACCATTGAATCAATATAAAAATTTTTGATCTCCAAAGCATATATCAATTTGATAGGAGGAGAACTTTTTAATGGTCACGTTGCTCTCCAAATTTTCCTCTTAGACTTTCACAAGATAGATCTCAATAGATATCTCAAACCCTAAATTTTGTATAGTATGTAACATGCTAATTCACTAATAATTTATTCCCTTAGTTATCTATATATATAAGTATATTTGTATACATAAGAATAAAAATTAAGATTAAACAAAATTTAAAAAAGGTAATAGGCGACACTTTTTAGATAAAAAGCATCGCCTAATGCCTTAAATTATACGAAAAAATATATGGTAAAATTTATACTAATTTAAAAAATAATTAAGTAAAAATTGAAACACAAATAAATTAAACAAAAAGATTAATTATTTTGCATCATATTTTAATTAATATATTTAATATTTATATACATATAAATCATAAATAACATTAACTAAAATTTTCAAAAAAAGAAAAAGAAAAAATAAGTGACGCTTTTTATGCTAAAAGCTTCACCTATTCTCTTCAAATTATTAAAAAAAAAAAAACTGTCAATGTTTTGTTTTATATTTCTAATTAATATATTTAACAGTATTATCAAGATGTTTACATACTATATTTAACATTAATGAAAATTTGAAAATAAAAAGAAAAGAAAAAAGGCAACGCTTTCGATGCTAAAACTATCGCTTATTCTTTGCAAATATTAATAAATAAATAAAAACTTTTTCAATCAAGTTGCTTCATATTCCTAATTAATATATTTAATTGTAATACCAAGATGTTTACATACTATATTTAACCTATTAAATGTACCATTGAATTGACATAAAATTCTTTGATCTGTAAAATAGATAATAAATTGACAGGAGAAATAATGCCTAATGGACACTGCTCTCCAAATTTTCCCCTCAATTTTTGCAAGATACAGAGATCTCAAGCCCTAAGTTTTGTATCGTACATACCATGGTAGCTTGCTAACAACTTATTCTCCAATTTATCTATATATATAAATATATTTATATACATAAAAATAAAAAATAAAAATTGAACAAAATTTAGAAAAAGAAAAAAAAAAACAAGCAATACTTTTGAGGTAAAAAGCATCACCTAATACTTTAAAGTGTACGTAAAAATGTTGTCAAATTTTTATTAATTTAAAAAGTAATTAAGTTAAAATTGAAACATAAATAAATGAAACAAACAGATTAATTATTTTACTTCATATTGCTAAGTAATATATTTAACTATGTTACCATGATATTCACACACAATATTTAACATCAATTTTAATTGTAGAAAAAAATAATAATAATGGGTGTTAGGTCTAAAATATTGATGATTTTAGGCCATATTTATAGCTTAATATTTGTTAGTTTGTGTTAATTTGTTATGGAAAGATACTTAATTATGTATTTTTCTTAATCTAGGTGAAAGAGGAAGAATTTTAAGAAAACAACCATAAAGATGGATTCCTTGGGTCGAATTATGGTGGGAAGCAAGATTTGAGCTCGAACGGACTAAGCATTAAGAAGATTCCAAAAAGATACCTTGAAGATTCCATAAAGATTCTATCGAGAATTTCATGGTGGAAATGGATGTCATATGAATCATCAAGATCTGAGGATTTCAAATGTCTCGTTATTTGTGGATTTCGAGGTGCGAGCAAAGAGTTATCATCATTTAAAGTTTGAAATTTATAAAAAGGAATATTCTAGTTAAATCTCCACCATTGATCAAAAGAGAGAATTAAGGCAATTTGAGGGCCAAGATAAAAACAAGTGGCAATAATTGGTTAATTTATCATTAATGAGGCACATGTCATGTCACATGCTTCATTAAGGGTAAATTAGACTAATTAACTATTTTTTAGGAGGAATTAGATAAAAGGAAAGTAGTAGAGACCAAGTAATATACAGTTTCCTTTTTACACATGAAATTCGTCCAACCCTCTTCATGGCCTAAAAAAGGTATCTTCCAAGACTCCCACATTGGAAATAAAGAGAGAAAAAGATTCCCAAGGCCCTATATATATAGCCCCCACCACATTGAAGGAAGATATACAAGTTTAGAGAGTTATTTAAGAGCTTTTAGGAGGCTTAAATAGAAACAAACCAAATTTTGGGAGTTTCTAAGATTCTCTTAAGGGTTCTAGGGTTTTAAAGTTTTAGAAGATCAATTGGAGAGCTTGGAGGAGGCAGAGAGACGTGGGCTTTCTTGGAGAAGAAGGCTACGACTTTGAGAGCTCTTGGAGGAGAATTTCTTCAATAGTTTTTATTCTCTTTTCCTTTCTCTTTAATTGTGAATCTTATTATTTTTAATAATTATGGATGTTGAAATTATTTTTACCATGAACTAATTTTCATAGCTAGGGCTATGATGTAGCCCTAACTATGAAGGTTTAATTATTTTAATATATGTTGAGTTTTATTTAATTAGTAATATGTTTTGTTAATAAATCATTGGTATACTTAAAGCTTTCATAGGCCGGAAGGAATGAATGATTTTAATAATATTTGAGCTTGGAAAAGGATAATATTATGGATCTCCAATGATTTACATGAATGCATAATTGATTGGAAAATAGTTATGTCTCATGCCATATTATTTGCTTAATCTATGCTTGATGATTTTGCATGATTTAATTTATAGGCCGGAAGGAATAAATTAGGTTATGTGAATATTATCAATTGTGAGTGGAAACTACTTTTGATTAATTTTGTGATTAAGTGTGGTTAACAAAATTACTAGTTAATTAAATTTACATATTTAAGTAATTAAATTGGAATAGTTAGTGGTGAAATCAAATGCCCTAGTATTCATAATTATTCTCTCTCTTACTTGAAATTGATCTAATTTTAATTGATTGCTTTTGTTTAATTTAGTTTATTTAGTTTTCAATTGCCATCTTAAATTTTAGTTCAAATATTATCAAAACCTAATTATCTTTGGTACTTAATACTTAATCCCTTGGGTACGACAACCCTATTTTTCCACTTTATTACTTAAAAACGATTCGTGCACTTGCGAGTTAATTTTACACATCAAGTTTTTGGCGCCGTTGCCGGGGATTAAGGCATTAATATTAATTCGGATTGGGTTTAGTAGTACTTTGAACATTGTTTTCTTATTTTAAATTTTTATATTTATTTCTTAATTTTGGTTTTAGTGTTGCATGCTAGGGTTTTAATTCTTTGCTTGTTTGGCCAACGTGCTTTGAATTTTTAATACTTATTTTGTGGTACTTGAAACCAAAATTGTGTTTTTAATTTATTGTTGCTTAGTTTACAAGTATAGCATACTTAGGGATTTTAGTATTATTTTTTATTTGTTTGGTTGAATAAGATTAGGTTTAGCTTTCTTTTAGTTGAAATTTTAGTTTGGCATAATTGTTTACTTTAAAAGCATACCTACACAAAAGGGTTTAATTTTTTTGCATTCAAATCGTTTGGTTCATTATTTCCTAGAGTTATTTTCATTTATCTTTTAGTTAAGTGTTAGTTTGTTTTTCTCTATTGCTAATTGATTTTAATTGTTAGATTAGTTAGCAACATTATAATTCTAATAATTTTTTTTTCTTGTTCAATTTTCTAATTTTCTTTCTAATTTATTTTACTTGCTCTCTTTTTAGGAATTAGGTGTTGTGTATGAGTCATAGTGGTGATCAAGAGTTCACGGAGGAAGTTGACTTAGAAAATAAACCAGCACCTAGAAAACAAGCCATAAGAGGTACTTGGGTACGTATAGACCAAGGAACTCAAGAAGGTGCAATGGCCAACCAAAGAGAAGATGATTTGCCCATATGCGAGTATGCTGCTCACAAGAAAGTTGGTGATTTGTCTTGCATAAGGAGACCACCCATTGAAGCAAACAATTTTAAAATTGAAGCATCTACTACTTCTTTGCTTAATAATGTTCAATTTTGTGGTTTGCCTCATGAAGATCCAAACATGCATATTTCTAGTTTTCTTCAATTGTGTGATATGTCTAAACAAAATGGTGTTTCTGATGATGCTTTTCGATTAAGACTTTTTCCTTGGTCTCTTAGAGACAAGGCAAAAGTGTGGTTAAATTCTTTACCTGCAGGTACTATCACTACATGGGATGCTATGGAGGCAAAATTCCTAGACAAATTTTTTCCTCCATCAAAGACAGCAAAATTGAAAAGTGATATAAACAATTTTTGTCAATGGGACCAAGAGACTTTGTATGATGCATGGGAGCGCTTCAAGGAACTATTAAGAAGATGCCCACACCATGGTTTTCCAACATGGATACAGGTACAGATTTTCTATAATGGTCTAGATTATGGTAACAAACAATTGGTAGATGCAGCTGCAGGAGGTTCTTTAATGAAGAAGAGGCAATCAGAAGCATTTGAATTAATTGAAGAGATGGCCCATAATAACTACCAATATCCAAGTGAGAGGAGACTAAATGGAAGAAGTCAAGTAAAGGCCGTGGAAGACGTTGATATTAACAACTTAGGAGCTCAACTTGCAACCCAATTCATGAAGACCTTGAACACTCAATTTGGTCAAATAGGGGTGAATTCTATCCAATCTACTAATAATTTTTTATTTTGTGATTTATGTGGTGCTCATGATCATAAGAGTGTGGATTGCCAAGTTGGAAATCCCTTTGCTTCTGATGATGTTAATTTTGTAGGGAACTTCCAAAAGCAACAAAACAATCCATATTCTAACACATATAATCCAGGATGGAGGAACCACCCAAATTTTTCATGGTCTAACAACAACCAGCAAGGGTCTAATCAAGGACAAAGTGGAGGGTTTCAAAGACAACAATTCCAATCTCCATTCTACCAAAAGCCGCAACTTGCACATCAAAATCAAAATTCTTCTCAAGCTCAAACTCAATTTTCTTCACTTGAACAATCCTTGCAACAGTTATCTAATAATACTAATTCTTTCATGCAGAGAACTGAGCAACAATTGACAAACCATAGTCAAATGTTCAACAACCAAATGGCTGCAATCAAAAGCTTGGAGAACCAAATAGGTCAATTAGCAACTCAATTCCAAAGAAGTCAAGGAACTTTGCCAAGCCAAACGGAGAAGAACCCAAAGGAGCAGGTTCAAGCCATTACATTAAGAAGTGGAAAGCAAGTAGCCGGGCCTAAAGAAAGTGACAAAGGGATGGTAATTCTTGATGATGAAGATGAAGAGAGCCCTATAGACTCAACATCACACTTGGTCACACATGACAACTCAAAATCAAATGTGGAGCATAATGAGGCTTATAGGAGAAAAGATGAAGGTTTAAGTGATGCCATGAAGTCTCCACCAACAAAGTACATACCGCCACATGTAAGAGAGGCCGAGAGCTCACCAACTGGATCAAAGAAAGTTGAACCAGCACCTTACCTAACCAAATCTATTGAC
Source organism: Ziziphus jujuba (assembly GCF_031755915.1). Lineage (NCBI taxonomy): Eukaryota > Viridiplantae > Streptophyta > Magnoliopsida > Rosales > Rhamnaceae > Ziziphus > Ziziphus jujuba. Next base: position 13,278,756 of record NC_083388.1, read on the forward strand.
AAGCACAACGAAAATGAGGAGAAGAATCAAGCCTACAAGAAAACCCCACCTCCACCTTTCCCATCTAGGTTTAAGAATGCAAAGTTAGATAATCAATTTAAAAAGTTTCTTGATGTATTCAAGCAATTGCATGTAAATATCCCTTTCATAGATGCCTTAGAACAAATGCCTTCCTATGTTAAGTTTTTGAAGGAGATATTGTCAAACAAGAGGAGGTGGGAGAATTATGAGTTAGTAGCTTTGAGTGAGGAGAGTAGTGCTAGGTTACACCATAGGATTCCACCCAAGTTAAAAGATCCAGGAAGCTTTGATATCCCGTGTAACATTGGACATTATAATTTTATGGCTCTTTGTGATTTAGGTGCTAGCATTAATTTGATGCCATATAGCATTTACAGGAAGCTTGGAGTGGGAGATGTGAAGCCTACCACAGTGACTCTTCAAATGGCAGATCGAAGCATAAAAAGGCCAAGGGGAATATTGGAGGATGTACTTGTAAAAGTAAACAAGTTCATATTCCCTGCAGACTTTGTGATACTTGATATGGAGGAAGATGACAACATTCCAATCATTCTTGGAAGACCATTTCTTGCAACCGGACGTGCCCTAATTGATGTACAACAAAGGCAAGTAACCCTTAGAGTACTCAATGAGGAGGTAAGTTTTCAAATCCCTAATGTTGTTAAATTTCCTAATCTTGATGAAATTTCTTGCTGCTTTCTTGTTGATGCATGTGATGAATTGGTAAATGATATGGCAAAGGAAAGTAATTTAGATCCCTTAGGATTGAGTGAGTTATTTGGACCATGTACAGAAGAAGAAAAACAAGAGTGTAACATCATAGATATAACCACCCACTGTGAGGTAGATTATGTTGGAAAGTTTGAGGATTTAGGTGAGAGTGGACCTAGAAAGATACCGAGTGTGGAGCACCCACCTATAATTGATTTGAAGCCACTACCTAGTCATTTAAAATATGCTTTTCTAGGATTTAATAATACCCTGCCGGTAATAATTTCATCCGCCCTTAGTGAGGACCAAGAAGCCAAACTTTTAGAAGTTTTAAGAGAACATAAAACTGCACTAGGTTGGACTATAGCTGATATTAAGGGTATTAGCCCCTCTATTTGTATGCACAAAATACTTATGGAGGAAGACCATAAACCGACTGTAGAACATCAAAGGAGGCTTAATCCTAATCTTAAGAAAGTGGTTCATGGTGAGATTTTAAAGCTTTTAGATGCCGGGATTATCTATCCTATTTCGGATAGTAATTGGGTAAGTCCTATTCAAGTAGTTCCTAAGAAAGGTGGGATGACTGTGCAAGAGAATGATAAGAGTGAGCTTATTCCTACTAGGTTAGTTACTGGGTGGAGAGTGTGTATTGATTATAGGAAGCTTAATAAGGCCACTAGAAAAGACCATTTTCCTTTGCCATTCATTGATCAAATGTTAGAAAGGTTAGCCGGTAAGGAATATTATTGTTTTCTAGATGGTTATAGCGGTTACAATCAAATAGCTATTGCCCCTGATGATCAAGAAAAGACTACTTTTACTTGTCCTTATGGAACTTTTGCCTATAGAAGGATGCCTTTTGGTTTATGCAATGCACCTGCAACCTTTCAAAGGTGTATGATGTCCATCTTTTCGGATATGGTAGAAGATATCATTGAAATCTTTATGGATGATTTTAGTGTATTTGGTGATTCTTTTACCTCTTGCTTGCAAAATTTATCTAGGGTTCTTCTAAGGTGTAAAGAAACGAATCTTGTGCTTAATTGGGAAAAATGTCACTTTATGGTTCAAGAGGGCATAGTTTTAGGTCATAAGATTTCTAAAAGGGGAATTGAGGTAGATAAAGCTAAAATAGAAGTTATAGAGAAATTGCCTCCACCGACTTCAATAAAAGGTATTAGGAGTTTTCTTGGGCATGCGGGCTTTTATAGGAGATTTATTAAGGATTTTTCCAAGATAACTAAACCTCTTTGTAACTTGTTGAATAAAGATGTTCCCTTTGTTTTTGATGATGAATGCATGCATGCTTTTAATCTTTTGAAAGAAAAATTAATATGTGCTCCCATTATGTGTACTCCTAATTGGAATCTACCTTTTGAAATTATGTGTGATGCTAGTGATTATGCTATAGGAGCTGTTTTGGGACAAAGGAAAGATAAAAAACTGCATGTTATTTATTATGCTTCTAGAACTTTGAATGATGCTCAACTTAATTATGCTACTACTGAGAAAGAGATGCTTGCCATTGTCTTTGCTTTTGATAAGTTTAGAGCATATTTGTTAGGTTCTAAGACCATTGTCTATACCGATCATAGTGCAATTAAGTACCTCATGAGTAAGAAAGAGTCTAAACCTAGGTTAATTAGATGGGTTTTGTTACTTCAAGAGTTTGACTTAGAAATTTTGGATAAAAAAGGAGTAGAAAACCTAGTAGCTGATCACTTGTCTAGGTTGGAATTGAGTGAGGAAAAAGAAGAAAGAGATATAGAAGAGTGTTTTCCAGATGAGAAAGTGTTTAAGGTTGATGGTATGTTTGATGTACCTTGGTATGCTGACATTGTTAATTATTTGGTTACTAATGTTATGCCGCCTAGTTTGGAAAAACCATATGAAAAGCATAAGTTTCTTAAGGAAAGTAGGTATTACTTTTGGGATGACCCCTATCTTTTTAAGAAGTGTGCCGATGGTATAATTAGGAGGTGTGTTGCTAGAGAAGAGACAATGTCCATTATTAAAAGTTGTCATTCTAGTGAGTATGGGGGGCATTTTGGGACTAGAAAAACCATAGCAAAAATTTTAAATTCTGGATTTTATTGGCCATCTATGTTTAAAGATACTAATATTTATGTGCAAGGGTGTGATAGGTGCCAGAGAACAGGGAACATATCAAGGAAGAATGAGATGCCTTTGAAGAATATCCTTGAGGTAGAATTGTTTGATGTTTGGGGTATTGATTTCATGGGTCCTTTTCCTTCTTCTTGTGGTAATAAATATATTTTAGTTGCTGTGGATTATGTTTCTAAATGGGTTGAAGCTAGTGCACTACCTACTAATGATGCACGAGTTGTATTGAAATTTTTAAAAAAATACATTTTTACTAGATTTGGTACACCCCGAGCAATCATTAGTGATGGTGGCACTCATTTTTGTAACAAACAATTTGAATCCCTTCTTGCTAAATATGGTGTTAGGCATAAAATTGCTACCCCTTACCACCCACAAACTAGTGGGCAAGTAGAAATTTCAAACAGGGAAATAAAGAGGATTTTGGAGAAGACGGTCAATGCTTCAAGAAAGGATTGGAGCTTAAAGCTAGATGATGCACTTTGGGCATATCGGACCGCCTACAAGACCCCCATTGGTACTTCTCCGTATAAACTGGTTTTTGGTAAGGAATGTCATCTTCCCGTGGAATTGGAGCATAAAGCATATTGGGCAACCAAGTTTCTCAATTTTGATCAAGAGGCTGTGGGCAAGAATAGGCTATTGCAATTGGATGAACTTGAAGAATTTAGGATGGATGCTTTCGAGAATGCAAAGATTTACAAAGAAAAGACAAAGAGATGGCACGACAAGATGATTAAAAAGAGGAACTTTCATGTTGGACAAAAGGTACTTCTTTATAACTCTAGACTTAAATTGTTTCCAGGTAAATTAAGATCAAGATGGAGTGGACCATATGATATTGTACAAATTTTTCCAAGTGGAGCAATTGAAATCACCAAACCGGGACATGAAAGTTTTAAGGTGAATGGGCAGCGGTTGAAGCCATATTATGAAGGTGGAGTGCTTGAGACTAGCCTCTACTTGGATGATCTTAATTAAGTTAAAGGGAGGAGTCAAGCTAATGACTTTAAACAAGCGCTCTTGGGAGGCAACCCAAATTTCTTTCTTTACCTTATATTTATCTATTTGTTTTAGTTGTTTTTAGTGGTTTTCTTGTTTTTAGGTTGTTTTGATGTGTTTTGTTTGAGTTTTTGCAAGGTTTTAAGATGTTTAGGTATAAAAGAGCAAAAGACGAATGTTGAGAATTTCAAGTCTAAAGTTAGGTTTTTGGAGTATAACCACCTTGAATATGCATTGGAGTATATCAAATTGTATGGATACATGCCCTTCTTTTTGGCCGCGTGGTGTGTAGGGAAAATGCAACATGTAGGTTTTTCTCAAGTTTTCACATTACGAGGAACATTCCATGTCTTCAAAGGGGAGTATTCTTTACCTTTTATTTACTTTTGCTTTATTTTATGTTTTTCACAATGAGGACATTGTTCATTTTAAGTTTGGGGGTGAAAAGCATGCTTTGCATCTTTTAAATCTTGTCCATTTAAGTGTTTTTATAAGTTTTCAAAAATGTTAGTTTTAGTTTTTATTTTCCTTCATTATTAAAAAAAAAAAAAATATTTTGTTTTTGTGGTGTTTTCTTAAGTACTTTAATGAGCCAATGATAAGACTATGATTGAAAATAAATTGGTTTTTAGATGGTGGATTTGTTTTTGTGTATGCTTAAATGCTTGAATTTATATTCACATATTGTTACTTTCAATAAATTTTGAGCACATAATCAATAATGCATAATTTAGATTGTGTTTTGAAGACGGTTTGCATGAATTAGAGTACTTTATTATTAATTGAACTCTAGAACTTGCTTGATTATTGCTTGAGGCGAAATCCTAGGTGAATGCATTACTAAGAACATGATTTAGGCCATCTTTGTTTAAGTTTGAGCCTTTCAAGCCAACCTAATACATTATCTTCCACTAGTACCTTATTTGAGCCTTTAGGATGCATAAAGATGTGTTAGAGCCTTTTCTTCATTAAAGCACATTTACTTACCCTTTTTGAGCCTTAAATTTCTTTTTCCTACCTTGAACATACTACAAAGAGAGCGTTAATTGAATTGATATGAATATATGCTTGTGAGCTTGTTTGAGTGTTGAAAAAGAAAAAAATGAGAAAAAGGAAAAAATAAAGTTTGGAGGTTAAGTATTTGGTGAATTTGGCTCTAGTATGCATTTTTGTGTAAATTGGAGGTTTGAATGTGCAATAAGAAGAAAAATAATTTTGGGGGCTTAGTGGAAAAGAAAGAAAAAAAAAAAGAAAGAAAAAAAAAAGAAATAAAGAAAGAATATGTGTGATTTGAAGAATATATGCACAATAAAAAGGAGAAAAAGGATATTGAAATTGAAGTTGAAATAAGAAAAGAAGTTCTAATAAAGAAACAAATTTTACAAGTAATTTATTCATTGATATTTAATTTTAGCTTTCTTTCTTTGATTTATTATATCTTATCCTTTTCTTTCTTTAGCCTTATCCATTAGCCTTAACAATAGAAACCATGAAGTCCTAATGATTTAAGGTGGTGCATTAACCTACATTAGTGGAGAGTGATAATTAAGTCAAGCATATGGTAGTTCATACTTTATTATCAATTTCTAATTCTTGTAAATTTATTCAAGCATATGATAATTAAGTGTATAAATTGATTTCCACACACACACATTGGAAGTATCATATATGTTGGATAGAATATAAGGTATTGAGCTACATAATTACTTTGAAACCATTTGAAAAGTCATATGTTATACAATCTTTGAGGCACCTCATTAAAGTATCTTATGTTCTTTAAATAACATTTCATTTTCTTATTCTTTTTCTTTGCTAGGGACTAGCAAATCTTAAGTTTGGGGGTATTTGTTAGGTCTAAAATATTGATGATTTTAGGCCATATTTATAGCTTAATATTTGTTAGTTTGTGTTAATTTGTTATGGAAAGATACTTAATTATGTATTTTTCTTAATCTAGGTGAAAGAGGAAGAATTTTAAGAAAACAACCATAAAGATGGATTCCTTGGGTCGAATTATGGTGGGAAGCAAGATTTGAGCTCGAACGGACTAAGCATTAAGAAGATTCCAAAAAGATACCTTGAAGATTCCATAAAGATTCTATCGAGAATTTCATGGTGGAAATGGATGTCATATGAATCATCAAGATCTGAGGATTTCAAATGTCTCGTTATTTGTGGATTTCGAGGTGCGAGCAAAGAGTTATCATCATTTAAAGTTTGAAATTTATAAAAAGGAATATTCTAGTTAAATCTCCACCATTGATCAAAAGAGAGAATTAAGGCAATTTGAGGGCCAAGATAAAAACAAGTGGCAATAATTGGTTAATTTATCATTAATGAGGCACATGTCATGTCACATGCTTCATTAAGGGTAAATTAGACTAATTAACTATTTTTTAGGAGGAATTAGATAAAAGGAAAGTAGTAGAGACCAAGTAATATACAGTTTCCTTTTTACACATGAAATTCGTCCAACCCTCTTCATGGCCTAAAAAAGGTATCTTCCAAGACTCCCACATTGGAAATAAAGAGAGAAAAAGATTCCCAAGGCCCTATATATATAGCCCCCACCACATTGAAGGAAGATATACAAGTTTAGAGAGTTATTTAAGAGCTTTTAGGAGGCTTAAATAGAAACAAACCAAATTTTGGGAGTTTCTAAGATTCTCTTAAGGGTTCTAGGGTTTTAAAGTTTTAGAAGATCAATTGGAGAGCTTGGAGGAGGCAGAGAGACGTGGGCTTTCTTGGAGAAGAAGGCTACGACTTTGAGAGCTCTTGGAGGAGAATTTCTTCAATAGTTTTTATTCTCTTTTCCTTTCTCTTTAATTGTGAATCTTATTATTTTTAATAATTATGGATGTTGAAATTATTTTTACCATGAACTAATTTTCATAGCTAGGGCTATGATGTAGCCCTAACTATGAAGGTTTAATTATTTTAATATATGTTGAGTTTTATTTAATTAGTAATATGTTTTGTTAATAAATCATTGGTATACTTAAAGCTTTCATAGGCCGGAAGGAATGAATGATTTTAATAATATTTGAGCTTGGAAAAGGATAATATTATGGATCTCCAATGATTTACATGAATGCATAATTGATTGGAAAATAGTTATGTCTCATGCCATATTATTTGCTTAATCTATGCTTGATGATTTTGCATGATTTAATTTATAGGCCGGAAGGAATAAATTAGGTTATGTGAATATTATCAATTGTGAGTGGAAACTACTTTTGATTAATTTTGTGATTAAGTGTGGTTAACAAAATTACTAGTTAATTAAATTTACATATTTAAGTAATTAAATTGGAATAGTTAGTGGTGAAATCAAATGCCCTAGTATTCATAATTATTCTCTCTCTTACTTGAAATTGATCTAATTTTAATTGATTGCTTTTGTTTAATTTAGTTTATTTAGTTTTCAATTGCCATCTTAAATTTTAGTTCAAATATTATCAAAACCTAATTATCTTTGGTACTTAATACTTAATCCCTTGGGTACGACAACCCTATTTTTCCACTTTATTACTTAAAAACGATTCGTGCACTTGCGAGTTAATTTTACACATCAATGGGCGATGCTTTTAATGCTAAGTAACACAGTTAAATATATCAATTTGCAATATTAAGCAAAAGATTGATAAAGTTTATATATATATATATATATATATATATATTTATATATATTGTATTTTGATAGTAATAAGCGATGCTTTTGATGTTAAATATTGCTAATTATTATATTTAGTTGTATTACCAATATGTCCACAAATTATATTTAACATTAATTAAAATTACAAAAAAAATAATTAATATTTTGTATCGTATTGCTAATTAATATATTTAACTATGTTACCATTAACAATAATTAAAATTGCAATTAAAAAAAAAAAACCGACGCTTTTGATGTTAAAAGTATCGTTATTACTTTTAAATTATAAAAGAAAAAAACACTTTTTAATCTTTTGCTTAATATTGCTAATTAATATATTTAACTGTCTTATCAGGATGTTCACACATTATATTTAGCATTAATTAACATTACAAAAAATAAATAAATAAATAATAGGCAACACTTTTGATGCTAAAAGTGTCGCCTATTACTCTTAAATTATTAAAAAAAAAAACACTTAGTTAATCTTTTGCTTTATATTGCTAATTAATATGTTTAATTGTGTTACCAAGATGTTGACATACTATATTTAACCTCATAATTATTTTAATTCATGTTGCTATTTAGTACATTCAATATTTAGATAATATATATATATAACATAAAAATATGAAGATACAAAATTACATACAAAAGCATCGCCTAACACTTTTTGGTCATAAATAAAATAAAATAAATAGTATATTCTTCTTTAATATAGTTAGTTTTCTTCATACTGTTAAAATTAAATAAAATTAGAAGATGATTGTTAGACCTAAAATATTGATGATTTTATGCCATATTTATAGGTTAGTATTTGTTAATGTGTGTTAATTTATTATGGAAATATACTTAATTATGTATTTTTCTTAATCTAGGTGAAGGAGGAAGAATTTTAAGAAAATAACCATATGAATGGATTTCTTGGGTCAAATTATGGTGGAAACCAAGAATAGAGCTCAAACGGACCAAGCTTTAAGAAGATTCTTAAAGATTCTTTGAAGATTCCATAAACTTTTATTGGGAATTTCATAATGGAAGTGAATAACATATGCATCCTCGCAATATGATGATTTTAAATATCACATTATTTTTGGATTTTGAGATGTAAGCAAAAAGCTATCATCATTTAAAGTTTGGAATTTATAAAATAAATATTTTAGTTAAATCTTCACCATTGATTAAGAGAGTAAATCAAGGCAATCCAAGGCCCAAGATTAGGACAAGTGATAATAATTGGTTAATTTATCATTAATGAGGTACATATCATATCACATACTTTATTAACGGTAAATTAGACTAATTAACAAATTTTCTATAAAAAATTAGAGAAAAGGAAAGTTATGGGGAGTTAACAATATCAAGTTTCCTTTTTACACATGAAATTCGTCCAACACTCTTAATGGCTTAAGAAATGTGTCTTGCAAGAGTCCTGCATTGAAAACAAAGAGAAAAAAGGTTTCCAAGGTCCTATACATATAATTTCCAAGTTTAGAGAGCCAATTTAAGAGCTTTTAGTAGGCTTGAATAGAAACAAACCAAATTTTAAAAGTTTTTCTAGCTCTTTTAAACGTTTTAAAATTTTAAAGTTTTAGAGTTTTGGAAAATCAATTGGAGAGCTTGAAAAAAGCAGAAACGTAGGTTTGCTTGGAAAAGAAAGCCATGGCTTAGAGAGCTTTTGAAGGATTTATTCACTAGTTTTTATTCTATTCTCTTATCTCTTTAATTGTAAACTTTATTTTTAATAATTATGGATATTGAATTTTATTTTTGTGATGAACTAATTATCATAGTTAAGGCTATGATGGAGCCCTAACTATGAAAGTTTGATTACTTTAATATATGTTGAATTCTATTTAATTAGTAATATATTTTGTTAATAAATCATTAGTATGCTTAATGCTTTCATAGGCTGAAAGGAATGATTGATTTTAACAATATTTGAGCTTGGAAAAGGATGGTATTATAGATATACAATGATTTACATGAATGCATAATTTATTGGAATTGATAGGCCAGAAAAAATAAATTAGGTTATGTGCATATTATCAATTGTGAGTGCAAACTACTTTTGATTAAATTTGTGATTAAATATAGTTAATAAAATTACTAGTTAATTAAATTCACATATTTAAATAATTAAATTGGAATATTTGGTGAAGAAATCAAATGCCATAGTGTTCATAACTATTAAATTTACTCTCTTACTTGAAATTGATCAGTTTTGATTGACTGTTTTTGTTTAGTTTTAAGTTAATTAATTTTCAATTGCCATTTAAATTGCTAGTTCAAAAATGACAAAAAACCTAATTATCTTTAGCACTTAATTCTTAATCTTTTGGGTACGACAATCCTATTTTTCCACTTTATCACTTGAAAAAGATTTGTACACTTGCGAGTTGATTTTACACATCAATGATATGAAAAAAATATATATATAATAGCTGACACTTTCATCACAAAAGCATCGTCCGATATCAATTATTTTTAACGATTCTTTGTTTATAAATACATCGGCTAATGCTTTATTCATAAAAAAAACGACGCTAAAAAAAAAGCGTCACTTGTTATTGTTGGTAAGCAAAACCTGTATTGTAAAAGCGTTGTATAATTTTAGCATTTAGCCGATGTTTTATCTTTAGCATCACGGTTTTTTTTTTGCAGACACAGTTTTTGTGTAGCATCGCGTAATTAGTGTTGCTAGTTTACTCTCTTGGCGTAGTGCAATTAATGTCGAACCATGAACATGGGTTGGTTTGAGTGACATTCCATATATACGTTTGCCAACAACGTGCCCTCTGCAACTTAAATTCTCAGAGCAATATCTTTAAAATCTCAAGCTCCTTCATAGGCGTTCAAGCTTGACCAAGTGCCTCCATCGAATGAGAAATCCAAACCCATCAATAGGAAAGACCTGAAGAAAAAAGCCATCAAGCATGAAGCTATCTTAGCTACGGCTGCATCATCAGTAGCCATGGATGAGGAGGGTCCACTCACAGGCAACTATGGTGACTCACATTTTAGCTCGAACCGATGAATGAGGATGGAATTAGATGGACAAATGTTGGACTGCTTCATCTGCACTGGATGGCACATCTGTATTGATAAGTGAATGAGCATAGACAAACGGAGCTATGGGGAAGACCATGGCCTTGTGGTTGTCCTAGAGAAAAGTTTCACCATGTAATATTGGCTGCTTGGTTACAGGGAACGTGAAGGAAAAAGAGAAATCAATTATATATTTTTAAATAATTTAAAATTAAAAAAATATCAAAAAGGTAATTTAGGAAATTAAAATAGTGGGAATTGTATTGAGTTAATTTGGTAATCAACTGAAAATTCTCATACAAAAAAATTATTTACAAAGCAAATTTGGATGCAACAGTGGGACAAAAAAAGTGAAAAACGAGAACATATAGAGTTTTGCAATGCTAATACTATTTTGCTATTTGAAGGTGCGTAGAACTAATTATTAAAATTCAAATAATTAAGCATACAAAAAGAGTGAAAAAAATAAATAAAAATATGGAAGACACATATTGGTATATCTTCATCTTTGTCTGTTATTTGCTGGGTATATTTTCTTCTTCAGGTGGTCTTGTAGAGAGAAGGACAGAGAGATGGAGCTACATTGCATTTACACCCACATAGATCTACTTTAGAGTTTCACTCCTTTTTCTTTTTCTTAACCAAAAAAAAAAAAAAAAAAAAAAAAAAAAAAAAGAAGAAGAAGAAGAAGAAAATATATTTTGGGGCAGGTTCGTTCTTCTTCTCTTCTTCTTCTTCTTCTTCTTCTTCTTCTTTTTTTTTTTTTCGGTTTTTTTGTTTTTTCCTTGTTCTCGGTTTTATTTGCTGAATTTTGTTTGTGAGTTTTCTTCTTCTTCTTCCATCTACCACTTTTTTTCTATATGAAGGTGCTAATCTTATTTCCAATACTTTATGGATAATTTTAGTCACAATTGTTACAAGATTTACAACTACAATTTTTTTTGTTATTTTTTTTTTAAAAATATCTACAACTATGTTTGTAATTTGGAGTTGGTTGAATTTTTACTTTTAATTTTTAAATTTTCTTCTATCTTTTGATCTATAACGAAGAAATAAAAATTCTGAAAAAAATAAAATAAATTGAAAATCAGAGGCCTAATAAAATGGAGAACATAGAGTTTTATTTGTGGGTGGGTTTCTTCTTCTTTGATCCACCATTTTTTCTTTATAGGGTTTTCTCGATATGAGAGTTTTATTTGGCTTTAATATTTTTCTTCTGCCTTTGGATCTATAATGAAGAAAATGCATTTTGATGTACCTTTTTTCTTTTTTTTAAGCAATCAAATTTTTAATTCCATAGATTAACCCGTGGAACCATCACATTTGAAGTTTTGATGTTCATGAAAGACCAGTGACCCCTGAAGCTTGCAAGGCCAAAAAAAAAAAAAAAAAAAAAAAAAAACGGGGGCAAGATTAGTGACTAACGTTAGATGATGACTAAAAGTGAATCAGTGTAATGCTGTCAAGATAAGTTTGGGTGGATTGGAGGTATTGGCAGGCTACTTCACTAGCAAAGACCACCTTATGTCTAATCTTACATAATCTATATTGGAACAGTAATAGTTTAAACATAAAGAAGTCAAGCTTTTAACAATTAAGACATTTTCAAACCAGTTGACTTCAAGGTTATAAAGAACTCTAGAATTAAAAGTACACCAGTGGAAACAATTATAAATAAAAAAAAAAAAAAAAAAAGAACAAACAATAAAAGCAATTGTAGAATGGATGATCTCTTAAAAAGAACAAACAAGATGTCATACTGCTTGAAGTGCGGTGAATAATGGAAAAGTGTCAATGGAGCATTACAGTTGGTATGTAATATCTCAAAAAAAGAAAAAAGTTCAAATATAATATGTAATATACCTTTTTTTTTTTTTTTTAAGCAATCCAACTTTTTACTCCGTAGACTAACCCACATTCTAGAACCTGCACATCTTATTATTATTTATTTTTTAATGTTCATATAATATATATATATATATATGTATGTATATGTATTGTTCAAAAATTGATGCTTTAAAGCAAAAAGAAAATAACTTTATATTAATATTTTAATTATTTTCAAATAGAATTGAAATGTCCATCCAAGCTATTCGTTTTGGATTATTATTAAAAAAATATTATTTTATTATTGTCCAAAAAAATAGATGATAATATCTACATTTTAAATATTATTTTATTAATACAAATTATTATGTAATTATTTTAGTTGTTTTGGTGGATTGATTTTCTCAAAAAAAATAAATAAATAAATTTTAGTGTTTAGTTCTTGAAAATTTATTATATTTTTCAAAATTGATTGCCAAATTAATACGTGGCATGGTAATTTTTTTTTTGAACATTTCTTATTATTTATTTTCTTTTTTGTTCGAGAAAATTATTATTTTTAATAATGAAGTAATAAATTAAACTAATATATTATATGCGTAAAATAAAAAAATATTTATTTCATAATTCTAAGTTAATATGTGTTTTTTTAAGAAAAAAATGTAAATCAAATTCAATATTTTAAATATAAATGAAAAAATATATAAATATTTATGAAACATTAATATATATTAATAATTTTAAAATATATTAATGATTTTAAAACAAATAGGAAATGGAATAAATTAAAAAATGAATTTTTATTATAAGGGTATTTAAGACATTTTATCATGCCATATAAGAGAGAGAAATAATTTTTTGACAGAAGTTAACTTTTAGGAGATGTTCTTACACCTTTCAAATTTCTGGATATGATTTAAAATAGAAGTAAATTGGGTTTAAGTGAAATTAACCCTATAACAAACAACAATTTAACTTTTTATATTATTTGTCCTCTCTATATTTATTTACTATATTTAATTCCTAAATTATGATTGTTAGTACGTTATTTTTTTATGATTGTTACTTTTTTTAATTTTTGATAATACTTTGATGCGTATGGTCCACATTTTCTTTTGAATTCAAACTTTTTTATTTAAACAATATAGGAAATATTACATATGGATCCGCCATTAATTACAATTTAATTTCTTAGATTTTAAAAATTACAAGTAGCACCTTTAAAAAGAATATGAATAATATTATTTCAAAAGGGTCTGAATAAAACAATAGGGGAAGATGTTACTTTTTGGGAACTTAAATAGAGGTTGAAGATATTTTTAAAACTTGAGGGATTAAATAATATCTAAGTCAAACCTGGAAGAAGGTAGATGAAATTAACCTAGTAATATATAATTGTATTCTTTCAGTATGTATATGAGTACATAATGATTGCTTTGATTTCAAGTTTAACAATTTTGAGTTTCTCAATCTTATAAAAGTAGGAAAGTATGGACTTAATTTTGTTTTTGATGTAGCCTTAATGATGAGAATCCACCCCAATCCGTACAACCAACTACCCGCTGGGGTGCTGATTCTATACAGTTGAAGATCGGGCCATTATTATAGTACAAGCCAAGAGATTTAAAGACAACGTGGCTAGATTCATACAGGGAGTTACCAATTCTCAAAAGGATTTATCCATATCCGAAGATACAAGACCCGTTTTATGCATTCAGGTGGTGGAGGCCGATACGAATCCGGGTAGCTGTTTTAGTTCAATTATGCACTTTTGGCAGCACGGAATGGGTTCAAAACTTATTGAATTCAATTAATATCATTAAGAGATCATGTAATCAAGACAAGATAGAATCAAAAGCAACCAAAATGGTGCTTTGCGAGTGGAAGGACTTTTGGGTAGAAAATGTTGTATTTGCTGCTAGCTTTACTGTATTTTGTTGATTTGACATTTTCTCTTTGTTCCAATCAAAGGCAACATATGGGAATCATAAATAATCCTATTTGGAATCCTACATGGCACATTGGATCTGATTTGGAGTCTTTACAAGCTGGAAATTGGTCAAAATTAGCTTAGTAGTCAAACTAGTCAACTAGTTTTCTAATTTGAGTTTGGCTTTTTGTTTTAGGAAATTAGTCTATTATTTGGTTTTTATTTTCTTGTTCGTTGGATAAAACAACTTAGGAAAGTTATTATTTTATTATTTCCATTGTAAATTAATTAATTCCTAATTCAAGATAAGGGAATTAATTAATCCAAATTAGTTTAGGAAAGCATGAAAAATTAGGCCACACTTGTTTCCTCATTTCTTTGGGATGAATTTTTCCTAGTTGTTTAGGGTTTATTATTTTGTGACTTTAATCTATTTAAGGACTTATTTTTAAAATGATAAGACACCTTTAATATTATTCAAAAATTTATTTGTGAGAAAAGAATTCTCTTTGTTGTCTTTGAACACCTAAAATACTATTATAGAGTGAGTGTTTTAGTTTGACTTATCACTAGGAGGTCCCTCACCTATTGTGGTGACCATAATAACTTGAACTTAATTTTTCGATTCTGGGCTAATATAATACGGGTTTAGGCGCGAGTCGATCTAGGTTCGTATAATTTGGTATCAGAGCGAAGATTTTGTTCAGGTTTGATCTATCTTATTTGTTTATTTTGTTTTGTGTTAATATGAAATTTTAGCATTAGGTTAAAGCTGCATCTATTCTGCATGTTCTGCATATAAAATAATAATAATAATAATAATAATTCCTAGTCAAATTATGTTTCCTTGTTTTACCGTATTTTTGTCTCCTAATTTGTTGGTTGTTTTTTATTATTGTTCTTGTTAATTTGGTTTATTGTTGATTTTTCTTTATTGTTTTAATCCTAATTAGTTGCATTCATATATTTTAAAAAAAAATAGAGATTTGAAAGCATATTGCATAAATCCTAAAGATTGTACAATTTGTTTTTGTTTGGAGTGTGGTCTCAGGTTTGGTGGGATTTTGGTGTTGGAATTGTAATTTTTGCTGTTAATTTTGCTACTGGAGTGAGTTTATATTCTATGAGTAAAAAAAAAAAAAAAGAAAAAAAAAAGTGGAAGATAAAAAAAAAAAAAAAATCTGAAAAGGCCGGTTTTGGTTACAAATTGGAGTTTGAATTTGTTGCTGGAAAATTTTTAGAGCTGCAAAGATATTGTCTATTTATACAATATTTGGTTGCTGGATATTTGAATTTTGAATGCTTAAAATTATTTGGATTAAAATTGGTAAAGGATTTACACAAAAAACTTAAAATGTTTGAATCTCTTTTCTATATTTTACCCTAAAATTTTTGGTTCTTAATATTCTGGACCATTATTTATTGATTCTGAAATTTCATTGATATTTGACCTTGTTTTGATTAGTTAGGCCGAGACTAGGTTTTTATCAATCCACTAGGTATTTGCTCGTTTTAGTTGCTATTTTGCTGATAAGTTAAATTAAGACATATCTATGTTCTAGTTGCTATTTTGTGTGTGTTTTAATTAGAACTTTGAGATAATTCTTTGTGTGAAAAAAGACCAGAAAGTGTGAGCTCAAAAGAGGGTTAAAAAGCCAAAACTAGTGTGCATACACGAGTGTCAAAACCTTATTTGAGTGAAACATGTGAGGGAGTGAATTTGATGAGGATTTTTGTATTATTTTTACTAACATGGCAGATTCAAGGATGAGAAGAGGAGATGGATCATTAAACATTAATGTAGAAGAATCCGTGGGATTACCGACATGATGGTGGTCTTGGAACAATTACAGCGGATTAATGCTTGATTTAATCACCTAGATCAAAGGATGGATAGGTTAGAAACATCACAGGGTGGGCCAAATACAAGGTTTGATGTACACGGAGGCCAAGCTTAAGGTCGAGGAGGCCAAGGGCGACCTAGAGAGGAATCCGGGGAAGGTAATTTTGGAGATAATCTTGAAGAAGAAATTGATGATATTTTTGCACTCCAAGGAAGACCAACCCGTGGGAGACCAGCAAGGAATGAGGATGATGATCTTGGAAATATTAAGGTCAACATACCACCATTTATGGAAAAAAGTGATGTAGAGGCTTACCTAGAATGGGAGGAGCGAATGGAGATGATATTCGACTATCATAAATATTCAGAGGCTAAGAAAGTTAAATTGGCAGCTTTGGAATTTGGTCATTATGCACTCTAATGGTGGACAAATGAGAAAAGTACCCGAAGAAAAGTTAGAGATGAACTTATTACTATTTGGCGACAAATGAAAGGAGCCATGAGAAAGAGGTTTGTACCAAGTCATTACCATAGATTGCTACATCAAAGACTCCAATCATTATCGCAAGGTAGTAGGACCATGGATAATTGCTACAAGGAAATGGAGATACTCATGATGAGATTGAGCATGAATGAAGATAAAGAAGCAACCATGGCACGGTTTTTAGGTGGGTTGAATCGAGAGATAGCCAATCAATTGGAATTACAACAATATGTGGAATTGGAAGAGATGTTGCATGTGGCTATCAAACTTGAAAATCAATTCAAGAGGATGGATACAAGCTCATAGTTTGGAGGTGGTACAAGCGGCGGAAGAACAAATCCAAGTGTTTGGAGAAGCAATCCCACATATGACAACAAGCCAAAATCGAAGCTAGGTGATAAAAGCACCAGTCGGCCAAAAAGGGAAGCCAAGGCCAAATTTGTCCAAGCACCAAGGAATGAAGGTAAATCTGATACTAAACCTTTTAGAAATCGTGACATTGTGTACTTTAAGTGCCAGAGAGGAGGACATATTGCTAATCAATGCCTGAGTAGGAGAATCATGGTGCTGAAAGGTAATGGAGACTTGGATATGAACGTAAAGAAAGTGATGCTAAAACCAAATTTATTGATGAAGAAATTGGAGATGAAGAGCATGAGGAATCCAAAGCACTCAAGTCTTCAAAGGCTGAGTTGAGCTTGGTGGCAAGAAGGGTTCTAACTATGTTCAAAGATGAGGACCAAATTCAAAGAGAGAAAATCTTCCACACCCGATGTGAAATTCAAGGTAACATTTATAGTATGATAGTTGATAGTGGAAGTTGCGCTAATGTAATTAATAATTTGGTAGTTGATAAATTAGGCTTAGCAACCATTAAATATCGTAAACCATATAGATTACAATGGTTTAATGATAGTGGTGAGACGAAAGTAAATAAACAAGCCAAAATAAAATTCAGCATTAATAAATATGTGGATGTTGTATTGTGTGATGTGGTTCCTCTGCATGCTGGTCATATTTTATTGGGGAGGCCATGACAATTTGATAAAGATGCCATATACTATGGGAGAGAGAATTCCATTGTATTTAAATTTAAAAGGAGAAAGGTTAAGCTGGAGCCATTAACTCCAAAGAAAGTATTTAGAGACCAACTTTAAATGCAACAAAGAAGGGAGGCTGAAAAGCTTAAGGAGAGGTCTATTATGGCACCTACAGTTTCACCACCTATTGATGTGGTCAACGCTGAGGTTACTATCCAAGGTAAGTATTCTAGACTCAATTGGGAGGGGAAAAACAATAGCAAACCCGAGAGCGAGAAAATTCCAAAAAAAGCCAAGAGTGAGGTAAAACAAATGGGACCTGTGAATGGGAAGGAAAAAGATAGGAAAGAGAAGAAAATTAAAAATTTTTATCTTAGTTTTAGAGATATTAATAAAGCAATTTTGAATAAGAAACCATTGCTTGTTATGGTTTATAAAAATGCTTATTTAAATGATCAAGCTAATATTAAGGAACTTGAATTACCAAGTTCTACTTTTTCTCTTTTACCAGATTTTGAAGATGTCTTTCTGGAGGAGATTCCTAATGTCTATTCAAGGGATTGAACATCAAATTGAATTTGTGCTGGGAGCCACGATTCCTAATAGGCCTACATATAGGAATAATCCTGAGGAAAAAAAGAAGCTACAAAGGCAGGTAAGTGAGTTATTAGATAAAAGTTATATTCGTGAGAGTATGAGTCTATGTACTGTTCCTGTTTTGTTGGTACCTAAAAAAGATGGATCATGCAGCATGTGTGTTGATTGTTGAGCTACAAATAATATTACCATTATGTATAAACATCCAATTCCTAGATTAGATGATATGCTTGATGAATTACATGGTGCATGCATATTTTCAAAGATTGAACTTAGAAATGGGTATCATCAAATTAGAATGAAGGGGGAAGATGAATTGGAAAACCGTATTTAAAACTAAGTATAGATTGTATGAGTGGTTAGTGATGCCTTTTGGTTTAACTAATGCACTTAGTATTTTTATGAGGTTAATTAATCATGTCATGTATCCATTCATTGGTAAATTTATGGTTGTATATTTTGATGATATTTTAGTGGATAGCAGAAACCTTGATGAGCATGTAAGACATCTTAGACAAGTCTTAATCACTCTTAGGAAATAAAGGCTAGTCGTTAACATGAAAAAGTGTGATTTTTACAAAGATGAACTTCTTTTCCTAGGATTTGTTGTAAGTGTTACAGCAATTAAAGTTGATCAATCCAAGGTGCAAGCAATCTAAGAGTGGCCGAAACCTACCTCTATCACGCAAGTGAGGAGCTTTCATGGTTGGGTTAGTTTCTACTGAAGATTCGTTAAGAATTTTAGTACGATCGTAGCACCTTTGACCAAAGTTGTAAAAAAGATTGTTGACTTCAAATGAAGGGAAGAACAAGAAAAAATATTTTACTTTATTGAAAGAAAAATTAACTAATGCACCTTTACTAATTTTGCCTTATTTTTCTTAAACTTTTGAAATTGAGTGTGATGCTTCAAGTGTAGGTATTTGAGCTGTTTTAATGTAAAAAGGAAGACCCATAGCCTATTTTAGTGAAAAATTGAATGGATCTGCCCTAAACTACCAGACCTATGAGAAAGAGATGTATGCTTTGGTGAGAGCTTTGGAGACATGACAACACTACTTAATGCCGAAGGAGTTTGTGAGACCTATGTACTATTTTCTACCTTAGATGCTAGATTGCTTGGATTTGAACAATTGGAAGCAATTTATGAGCATGATAGTGACTTTGGTGAAATATTTAGAGCTGTACAAAACATGGGTTTAATAAATTTTACATATTTGAGGGATATTTGTTTAGGAAAAGCCAACTTTGTGTGCCTAATTATAGCATTCGGGAATTGTTAGTGAGGGAAGGTCATGGTGGTGGTTTAATGGGTCATTTTGGTATTTTTAAAAACTTTATCCTTGCTACAAGAACATTTTTCTTGGCCTAACATGAGGAGAGATGTGGAGAGAATATGTGAAAGATGCTTAAAATGCCGAAAGGCAAGTCTAAATTAAAGCCGCATGGTATGTATCATCCTTTGCCAATTTCAACCTTTCCTTGGGTGGATTTCTATATGGATTTTGTTCTTAGTTTATCTAGGTCTAGAACAGGTAAGGATTCAATTTTTGTTGTTGTGGATGGATTTTATAAGATGGCACATTTTATTGTGTGTAATAAAATCGACTATGTATCTAATGTTCCTAATTTATTCTTTAAGGAAATTGTGAGGTTGCATGGTATGCTTAGAACTATTGTTTTCGGATAGGAATGCTAAGTTCTTAAATTATTTTTTGAAAACTTTGTAGGCTAATTTAGGTACTAAACTTTTATCTTCAATTACTTGTCATTCACAAATTGATAGACAAACTGAAGTAGTAAATAGGACTTTGTCTGCATTGTTAAAGGCTTTAATTAGTAGGAATTTAAAAATATAGGAAGAATGTTTGTCACATGTTGAATTTGCTTATAACAGATCTTTATATTCAGCCACTAAATATACTCCATTTGAAATTGTTTATGGTTTTAATCCTTCAACTCCATTCGATTTAACACATTTACCTTTAAGTGAACGTGCTAATCAAGATGGAAAGCAAAAACCTGATTTTGTGAAACAGACTCATGAAAAGACAAAGGCAAATATTGAGAGGAAGGCTGTGCAACATGCAAGGAATGCTAACCAAGGCAGAATAAATGTTGTTTTTGAATCTAGAGATTGGGTTTGGTTGCACTTAAGAAATGAGAGACTTCCCGAGCAAAGAAAGTCCAAGCTTATGCCGCGTGGGAATGCTTATAAACTTGACTGACCGGGTGGATATAATGTTATTGCTACATTTAATGTTGCTGACTTATCTCCTTTTATTGCAGGTGATGATTTTGATTTGAAGTCAAATCCTTTTTAAGACAAGGGGAATGATGAGAATCCGCCTGAACCCGTATAACCGACTACTCGCTGGGGTGTTGATCCTATACAGTTGAAGACCAGACCAATCACTAAAGCAGAAGCCAAGAGATTTAAAGACAATCTGGCTGGATTCATATAGGGAGTTATCAACTCTCAAAAGGGTTTATCCATATCCGAATATACAAGATCCGTTTTATGCATCTAGGTAGTAAAGACGAATACGAACCCGGATAGCTATTTTAGTGTAATTATGGATTCCGGGCAGCACAGAATGGGTTCAACACTTCTTGAATTCAACTAGTATCAATAAGAGGTCATGAAATCAAGGAAAGGCACAATCAAAAGCACCCAATGGTGATTTGCGCGTGGAAGGACTTTTGGGCCGAAAATGCTGTATTTACCGCTAGCTTTACTGGATTTTGTTGATTTGGCATTTTCTCTTTGTTCTAATCAAGGAAAATGTATGGGAATCATGAATAATCCTAGATGGCATACTACATGGCACATTGGATCTGACTTAGACTCCTTACAAGTTGGAAATTGGTCAAAAATAGCTTAGTAGTCAAATTAGTCAACTAATTTCCTAATTTGAGTTTGACTTTTTGTTTTAGGAAATTAGTCTTTTATTTGGTTTTTATTTACTTATTCGCTGGAGAAAACAACTTAGTAAAGTTATTTTTTTATTATTTTTATTGTAAATTAATTAATTCCTAATTCAAAATAAGGAAATTAATTAATCCAAATTAGTTTAGGAAAGCATGAAAAATTCGAGAACACTTGCTTCCTAATTTCTTTGGGCCGAATTTTACCTAGTTGTTTAGGGTTTATTGTTTTGTGATTTTAGCCTATTTAAGGGCTTATTTTTCAATGAGAAGAAACCTTTAATATTATTCAAAAATTTATTTGTGAGAAAAGAATTATCTTTGCTCTCTTTGAACTCCTAAAACACTATTAGAGAGTGAATTTTTTAGTTTGGCTTATCAATAGGAGTTTCATCACCTATTGTGGCATCTTCAATATACGAAGGTTTTTAGTCACATATTGATTAGGGGTTGAGATGACCATAATAACTTGAACTTAATTTTTCGATTCCAGGCTAATATAATACTAGCTTAGGTGCGAGTCGGCCTAGGTTCGTATCACTTAGTTTTTTGTTTATTTCTTAAGGTAGCATATGACATGAAATAGTTTTTTGTTTATTTCTTAAGGTAGCATATGACATAAAATACTATACTCCTTCTTTTCAAGTTACAAGTTCATCCTTTAATTGTATGAATTCAAAATTTATGCTCAAAATGCACTGTTTGTTTTTGCTTTTCATCTTGAATTCCTCGTAATCTTTCATATATATATAAAGGTTTGGAATTATTTTGAGCATTTTTCTTGCGAAAATTAGTTAAAATTAAAGCTTTATTAGTTTTATATTTTGTCCAACTATAAACATCATTAAGTAACGCTATCTGTGTTAATATATATTAATAGAGCTGCTCCCAGATCTTTTCTAGATATTTGAGATGGTCTCGCCTATGAAACCCTACTGAATCAATATCGAAAGTTTAGTGAAACTTTCTCATAAATTGGATATAACAAAATAGTACGAATAAGATATCATAAACATTTTTAACAAAAATCTCACAAAATCATTAAATAAAAATAAATTATACATATTACGTTAACCTGCTAGAGCAATCTAAGCTATACAGAAGAAAAATTGTAAAATATTAAAAGTGTTCAATTTAATGTATACATCATAATTAGTGAAAGAAAGAATATTTAATATCATTAGAGTCAAAGGAAAGAGCAATACATCATCAGCGGAAGAACATTTGAACACTGAAAATGCTTAGTCGTGATGTACACAGCCTATCAGTTGAGACATAAGGGAACAATTTAAAAAAACAAAAATTCTAAGATAAGTTTAGTGAGTGGACATGTAAAATATTATAAAAATGAATATTCTTTCTAGAAAAAATCCTTCCCATTGGGACCTCACTTTCACTTTCTGAAAGTTGTCTTGTTTTGTACAAATAGTTTTCATAAAACCCATAACTATCCCTAAAACATAACAATTTCATAAATTATAAGATAAATAATTTAAAATCAGTTAACAGCCATCCCTTTATTTATAAAATAATATTTTTACGAATCATAATTTATAAATATTGATAATCATAAATATATATATATATATATATAAATATATATTGCATTCGTAGTACACTCAACAACATCCTTGTGTACCATAAGTATAAATATATTCAGTGGCATGACCACAACTAGCATCCTTATATGTCATTGGCTATTGGGATAGGAGCAAGCTCTCACAACTAGAGTCATCGCATATTGGAAACTCCCATCAAATTTAAAAAATCACGTGATTAAATAGGAAATGGTCAAATAAGAATGTATAATCATAATTTAACAAATTTATGTCCATGGTATAGTATATTACACAATAATCCACAATCTAGTATCCAATTGATAACCCAAAATATTCATAAAATTTAGCAAATAGTACCCATAATCATTATATCAAAATATTCTTATAAATATGAACGTAAACACACTCATATATTTATATACTTGCATAGCCATATATTGAATTTTGCTAGTCAAACCATTTATTTTAATATATCATAATATGATAAATCAAATAATTCTTTCATACATGTAATAAACTATATAACTTAAATAAATCTAGAAATAATAATAATAAGATAATTTATATGCCATATATAATCAAATACATAATTTCCAAAACCATTTTCGAAAAAAAAGTTTACTTATAGATTTGTAGCCGAAAATAAACTCTTGATTCGCAGCCGGATTCACCTTTTATATCTGTCTTGTGCCTAAAATATTTCCAAATTACCCGATTAGGCAACATAATTCGATAAAATAAAATTGTGGGTACATACACAAGGCCAAACTCGTTCTCATAATCTTGTAATCCCAACTTCCGGTGTAGAAAACTTAATTTTTCAAAATCCTAACCTTAGAACTTGTGGTTTTTCAATTTAGGGTCCAAATTAATGAAATTGGACCTCCCAATAATTCTTACTAAACTCCAATTACACTTTTACAACTCAAATTTGGTAACAAGTTATTCGATTACATTCTAATTTTATCTAATAGCCCAGTTTATCTAATTTAGTCAAAAATTAGAAAACTATGCAAACGGTGTCAAAAAGTTGCAAATAATATACCGTTGGAAACCCTAAGATACAAGGATCACAATGGTGAACTTACTTTGCCAGAATTACATCATTGGTGGCTGAACCTGTTGCAAAGTTTGTGTCTTCCGAGCCAAAGAGATTTTGAATGAACAGATGTTGGATATGGAGTTAAAAGGGTTAAAATAGGTGGGGTAAGTTGAAAAATGGGCTTAAGTTGGCTGAGAAATGGCCAAATGGGCGATCTACATCACACACTCTATCTAGAGTATGTGATATAGATCGACTAGATAATGGCTAGATCTCAATGAAAAGTAAAAGTGCCATCGCCAAGAAAAGTCTTCGTTTCCGATGCATTCAACTTTTGTTCATCATCAAATTTTATATGGTGGTTGAAAATCTTTTGGGCTTTATGATTGGGTAGCACATATAGAGTAATGATGGCCAAAGATGTATACTGCATGATAAACCTTGCAAAACCGTAATTTTTTATTTGTAACTCATAATAGAGCATGCCACCAGCTTGAAAACCAAAATCATATTTGAAGAAAAAGTCAAACTTGATCCCACTTAAAAAGTTCAATTGGTCAAACTTAGTCAACTTAGATCAAACCACTCAAAAATTTCAACTCCAAGTATAATTTTGAAATGGGTCGCTATAAATATATATTACAAGCACCCAAATCAACAAATATAAATAACACTATTAATGCTCCATATAATATGTGCCAAGCATGTAAACTTACATAGTAGTGACATTAAAGTCGATAGTGGAAAACAGGACACTGTCAATTGATAAATTGTTATAAACTTGATTATATTAACTCTAACCATAGGTTGCCTAGATGAGATTATATTGGGTCCAAAATGATAAATTTCTATGTGCCAAGAGAAAAGATTATGTCTACCGACGTTTCTTTGTAGAATAATTTGCTTTGTGAGTAATTATTTTTTTTCTATTTTATATTTTTTGGCTAAGAAAAGAACAACAAAACGGATCCTTAAACATTAACTACAATTATTAAGAAGTCCCTTCTTAGAGCACGCAACCAGACTGAGAAGGACGTCTAAAGAATTAAGGACCTCAGTTAAAAAGACAAGAAAGAGAACAAAAAATCCGAATTAGCAAGTGGGAAATATGAAGCATTAATTACATTTTGTCAGTGAAAGATATATGAAGTAGTGACGAGAGATTATTTGACGGGATGCACCTACCACATCATATGTAGGTCCAACCAATAATATTATGTTATTTTATTAAATTGTAAATAGACTTAAATAATTTGAGATTGACTCGGTTTTAGCTGTTTGAACTTGATTTATGAAAAAAGAAAAATGTCAATCTTGAATAATAAATGAAGCATGTAAACTAATCTTTATTTATTTTTTATTATTTTTTATTATACTTGGCAAACTGATAGTTAATAATAATTAAAATGTGTAAATAAGTTATTAATAGCTCGAATTTGTTTATTTATATGTATTTATATAAAAATATAATCATTAATTTTAAGAATATCAAATAGTTTTAATGTATTGATAATATATATATATATATATATATATATTTTCTTTTTATGGTTATAAACTTTTAAGAAAAATAAATAGAATAAATGGAAATTATATTATTTCTTATTAATTTATATAAACTAACATACAAAAATATAATTTATTTTATTTCTTATTATTTGTATAAAACTGTCATACAAAAATATAATAGAGAAAAAGATCATATACTAATGTTCTATCTTTTTAAGCATTTTGGTTTATAGGTATAAACAATTAGGCAGTCTTGAGGGAACAACATAGTGCAGTGTCTATACTCTTTCATATGAAAGGCTTGATGACATGTGGTTTTTCTTTGCCTTCGACATGTGATTTGTGTTTTGGTGATTTAAAATCATCTCGGCATCTGTTTTTGTCTTGTCTGTATGCTCATTGCATTTGGGACTATATTAGCCTTTGGTTTCCAGTGGTTCTTGATACTTCGGTGGCTATGGTGGATTTCTTCTTGCATTGCATGAATATGTCTCTTAGTCCTCAATTGACAAATTTATTCCAAGCTGCGGTGTTCCCTGCTATTTCTTCCATTTGGCATGCTCAGAATCAAAGTAGGTTCAGCCATGTATTATATTCCACTTGTTCGATCTTTGATTTTTGTTCTGTGATCTATCAAAGAAGCGAATTTCACTCAAATGGTTCCATGCACAATTTTTTTTTTTAATTTAATTTAAAAAATTTAATGTTTTAATTTTTGATTTTTTTTGTCTGAGCATTTTTTTGGGCTTTTATTTTTATTTTTTTCTTTCTTGGTAATTTTTTAATCTTCGATTTCATCTCGACAACTCGGTCGCAGTGGCTTATTTTCGATTATGTATGGTGCAATATCCCAGTTTACGAGAAGCGACTCTCAAAGCCTTTGAGGCCAAAGGTGATTAATATTGATGATGATTTCAAGGCTGATTTCCAAAATTTCAAGGATGATTTGGATGTTGACGATGATGACGATGTGCTTGATGTCAAGCCTTTCACTTTCTCTACTTGAGAGCTACCTTCTCATGTGCTAAAGCCATCTCTCACCGACCTACTTTAAAAATTTTTGCACATCTGTTGCTATTTGGTTTTTAGATTTTTGCAAGGTTTTTATGACAATCTTTCTTCATTTCTTTATTGTAGTTCATGGCTTTAGCGATTTGATCTGTTAGGTAATTTTGTTTGATTCTACAAGCTATTCTCCAAAATTTCTTGTAATAAAAATTGGCTTTCCTTTATTTTGAGAAAGGGATATTGGGTTTATGATCCTGTTCATCATTTTTATAATAAATCTTTTTCGAGTACCAAATGTTGGATTTTTCTCGTTGTCGTTGTTGTTTTTTATTTTTATTTTTATTTTTTTCTTCATCTTGATTAAAATTTCAGTTTTTTTAACTCATTATTGATATTTTCATTGTTTTTTCTTGTTTTTTTTTTTTTTTTATTTGGAGAATTGCTCTATACACTACGCGAAAATTGATATCTAGCGACACTTATTTAGCGACGCTACAAAACAAACACGTCTGAAAAAACAAAACCGCGACTCTGAGGTTAATGCGTCAGTAAAAATTCAATAAATATACGACGTACTATATAGATTGTGCGTCGCCTGTTCTCTCCTCCACTTTTTTTTTTTAGTTCTTTTAATTAATCTTAATTTAACAACAAATAACCCATAAAGATATTAGAGCAACATAACTGAGGTTGATTTTTTTTTTTCTTCTTTGTTATACGTTTAACAGGCGACCCACTAGTAAGATTGTGCGTCGCCTGTTCTTTTTTCATTTAATTTTTTTTAGATCTTTTAATCAATCTAATTTTATTTTAATAATAACAATCAATAAAAATATTAGTGCACCAAAACTGAGGTTTATATATATACATATATATATAGTTAACAGGCGAGGCACCAATAAGATTGTGCGTCGCCTGTTCTTTTTTTTTTTTCAATTTTTTTGTTTAAACATTTAAAAAAAAAATCAAAATAGGACCATAACAAGAATTGAACCCAAGACCTCTTACACTCTCAAGAAATCACCACACCACTAGGCCAAATCACTTATATGTACTAATACAACAAAAATTGGCTAATATAGTGTTAGGCGATGCATTATTCAAACAATGCGTCGCCAAATACAAGAACAGGCGACGCATTCCTCAACAAATGCGTCGCCTGTTATTTTTTTTTTTTTTCTTTTTTTTTTTCAATTTTTTTGTTTAAACATTTAAAAAAAATAAAATCAAAATAAGACCATAACAAGAATTGAACCCAAGACCTCACTCACTCTCAGAAAATCACCACACCACTAAGTCAAATCACTTATATGTACTAATACAGCAAAAATTGGCTAATAGAGTGTTAGGCGACGCATTATTAAAACAATGCGTCGCCAAATACAAGAACAGGCCAGTATTCCTCAACAAATGCGTCGCCTGTTCTTTTTTTTTTTTCAATTTTTTTGTTTAAACATTTAAAAAAAATAAAATCAAAATAGGACCATAACAAAAATTGAACCCAGGACCTCATACACTCTCAGGAAATAATCACACCACTAGGCCAAATCACTTATATGTACTAATACAGCAAAAATTGGCTAATATAGTGTTAGGCGACGCATTATTCAAACAATGCGTCGCCAAATACAAAAACAGGCGACGTATTCCTCAACAAATGCGTCGCCTGTTCTTTTTTTTTTTTCAATTTTTTTGTTTAAACATTTAAAAAAAATAAAATCAAAATAGGACCATAACAAGAATTGAACCAAGGACCTCATACACACTCAGGAAATAACCACACCACTAGGCCAAATCACTTATATGTATTAATACAGCAAAAATTGGCTAATATAGTGTTAGGCGACGCATTATTCAAACAATGCGTCGCCAAATACAAGAACAGGCGACGTATTCCTCAACAAATACGTCGCCTGTTCTTTTTTTTTTTTCAATTTTTTTGTTTAAACATTTAAAAAAAATAAAATCAAAATAGGACCATAACAAGAATTGAACCAAGGACCTCATACACTCTCAGGAAATCACCACACCACTAGGCCAAATCACTTATATGTACTAATACAGCAACAATTGGCTAATATAGTATTAGGCGACGCATTATTCAAACAATGCGTCGCCAAATACAAGAACAGGCGACGCATTCCTCAACAAATGCGTCGCCTATTCTTTTTTTTTTTTCAATTTTTTTGTTTAAACATTTAAAAAAAATAAAATCAAAATAGGACCATAACAAGAATTGAACCCAGGACCTCTACACTATTAGAAAATCACCACACCACTAAGCCAAATCACTTATATGTACTAATACAGCAAAAATTGGCTAATAGAGTGTTAGGCGACGCATTATTGAAACAATGCGTTGCCAAATACAAGAACAGGCGACGTATTCCTCCACAAATGCGTCGCCTGTTCTTTTTTTTTTTCAATTTTTTTGTTTAAACATTTAAAAAAAATAATATCAAAATAGGACCATAACAAGAATTAAACCAAGGACCTCATACACTCTCAGGAAATCACCACACCACTAGGCCAAATCACTTATATGTACTAATACAGCAACAATTGGCTAATATAGTGTTAAAAAAAAAATCAAAATAAAACCATAACAAGAATTGAACCAAGGACCTTCTACACTGTCAAGAAATCACCACACCACTAGGCCAAATCACTTATATGTAGTAATATAGCCAAAATTGGCTAATATAGTGTTAGGCGACGCATTATTGAAACAATGCGTCGCCAAATACAAGAACAGGCGACGTATTCCTCAATGCGTCGCCTGTTCTTTTTTTTTTTCAATTTATTTGTTTAAACATTTAAAAAAATAAAATCAAAATAGGACCATAACAAGAATTGAACCCAGGACCTCATACACTCTCAGGAAATCACCACACCACTAGGCCAAATCACTTATATGTACTAATACAGCAAACATTGGCTAATAGAGTGTTAGGCGACGCATTGTTTCAACAATGCGTCGCCAAATACAAGAACAGGCGTATTCCTCAACAAATGCGTCGCCTGTTCTTTTTTTTTTTCAATTTTTTTGTTTAAACATTTAAAAAAAAATCAAAATAAGACCATAACAAGAATTGAACCAAGGACCTTCTACACTCTCAAGAAATCACCACACCACTAGGCCAAATCACTTATATGTAGTAATATAGCCAAAATTGGCTAATATAGTGTTAGGCGACGCATTATTGAAACAATGCGTCGCCAAATACAAGAACAGGCGACGTATTCCTCAACAAATGCGTCGCCTGTTCTTTTTTTTTTTCAATTTATTTGTTTAAACATTTTAAAAAAAATAAAATCAAAATAGGACCATAACAAGAATTGAACCTAGGACCTCCTACACTCTCAAAAATCACCACACCACTAGGCCAAATCACTTATATGTAGTAATATAGCAAAAATTGGCTAATATAGTGTTAGGCGACGCATTATTGAAACAATGCGTCGCCAAATACAAGAACAGGCGACGTATTCCTCAACAAATGCGTCGCCTGTTCTTTTTTTTTTTCAATTTTTTTGTTTAAACATTTAAAAAAAATAAAATCAAAATAGGACCATATCAAGAATTGAACCAAGGACCTCATACACTCTCAAAAAATCACCACACCACTAGGCCAAATTACTTATATGTACTAATACAGTAAAAATTGGCTAATAGAGTGTTAGGCGACGCATTATTCAAACAATGCGTCGCCAAATACAAAAACAGGCGACGTATTCCTCAACAAATGCGTCGCCTGTTCTTTTTTTTTTTTCAATTTTTTTGTTTAAACATTTAAAAAAAATAAAATCAAAATAGGACCATAACAAGAATTGAACCCAAAACTTCATACACTCTCAGAAAATCACCACACCACTAGGCCAAATCGCTTATATGTAGTAATACAGCAAACATTGGCTAATATAGTGTTAGGCGACGCATTATTGAATCAATGCGTCGCCAAATACAAGAACAGGCGACGCATTCCTCAACAAATGCGTCGCCTGTTCCTTTTTTTTTTTTTTCAATTTTTTTGTTTAAACATTTAAAAAATATAAAATCAAAATAGGACCATAACAAGAATTGAACCAAGGACCTCATACACTCTCAGGAAATCACCACACCACTAGGCCAAATCACTTATATGTACTAATACAGCAACAATTGGCTAATATAGTATTAGGCGACGCATTATTCAAACAATGCGTCGCCAAATACAAGAACAGGCGACGCATTCCTCAACAAATGCGTCGCCTGTTCTTTTTTTTTTTTCAATTTTTTTGTTTAAACATTTAAAAAAAATAAAATTAAAATAGGACCATAACAAGAATTGAACCCAGGACCTCTACACTATTAGAAAATCACCACACCACTAAGCCAAATCACTTATATGTACTAATACAGCAAAAATTGGCTAATAGAGTGTTAGGCGACGCATTATTGAAACAATGCGTCGCCAAATACAAGAACAGGCGACGTATTCCTCCACAAATGCGTCGCCTGTTCTTTTTTTTTTTCAATTTTTTTGTTTAAACATTTAAAAAAAATAATATCAAAATAGGACCATAACAAGAATTAAACCAAGGACCTCATACACTCTCAGGAAATCACCACACCACTAGGCCAAATCACTTATATGTACTAATACAGCAACAATTGGCTAATATAGTGTTAAAAAAAAAATCAAAATAAAACCATAACAAGAATTGAACCAAGGACCTTCTACACTGTCAAGAAATCACCACACCACTAGGCCAAATCACTTATATGTAGTAATATAGCCAAAATTGGCTAATATAGTGTTAGGCGACGCATTATTGAAACAATGCGTCGCCAAATACAAGAACAGGCGACGTATTCCTCAATGCGTCGCCTGTTCTTTTTTTTTTTCAATTTATTTGTTTAAACATTTAAAAAAATAAAATCAAAATAGGACCATAACAAGAATTGAACCCAGGACCTCATACACTCTCAGGAAATCACCACACCACTAGGCCAAATCACTTATATGTACTAATACAGCAAACATTGGCTAATAGAGTGTTAGGCGACGCATTGTTTCAACAATGCGTCGCCAAATACAAGAACAGGCGTATTCCTCAACAACTGCGTCGCCTGTTCTTTTTTTTTTTTCAATTTTTTTGTTTAAACATTTAAAAAAAAAATCAAAATAAGACCATAACAAGAATTGAACCAAGGACCTTCTACACTCTCAAGAAATCACCACACCACTAGGCCAAATCACTTATATGTAGTAATATAGCCAAAATTGGCTAATATAGTGTTAGGCGACGCATTATTGAAACAATGCGTCGCCAAATACAAGAACAGGCGACGTATTCCTCAACAAATGCGTCGCCTGTTCTTTTTTTTTTTCAATTTATTTGTTTAAACATTTTAAAAAAAATAAAATCAAAATAGGACCATAACAAGAATTGAACCTAGGACCTCCTACACTCTCAAAAATCACCACACCACTAGGCCAAATCACTTATATGTAGTAATATAGCAAAAATTGGCTAATATAGTGTTAGGCGACGCATTATTGAAACAATGCGTCGCCAAATACAAGAACAGGCGACGTATTCCTCAACAAATGCGTCGCCTGTTCTTTTTTTTTTTCAATTTTTTTGTTTAAACATTTAAAAAAAATAAAATCAAAATAGGACCATAACAAGAATTGAACCAAGGACCTCATACACTCTCAAAAAATCACCACACCACTAGGCCAAATTACTTATATGTACTAATACAGTAAAAATTGGCTAATAGAGTGTTAGGCGACGCATTATTCAAACAATGCGTCGCCAAATACAAGAATAGGCGACGTATTCCTCAACAAATGCGTCGCCTGTTCTTTTTTTTTTTTCAATTTTTTTGTTTAAACATTTAAAAAAAATAAAATCAAAATAGGACCATAACAAGAATTGAACCCAAAACTTCATACACTCTCAGAAAATCACCACACCACTAGGCCAAATCGCTTATATGTAGTAATACAGCAAACATTGGCTAATATAGTGTTAGGCGACGCATTATTGAATCAATGCGTCGCCAAATACAAGAACAGGCGACGCATTCCTCAACAAATGCGTCGCCTGTTCCTTTTTTTTTTTTTTCAATTTTTTTGTTTAAACATTTAAAAAAAAAATAAAATCAAAATAGGACCATAACAAGAATTGAACCCAAGACCTCCTACACTCTCAAGAAATCACCACACCACAGGCAATCCTTCTTGAAGAGAATACGTCGCCTATTCTCTCAATTAACAAAAACAAAAATTTTGAAAGACATGCAAATTTTATAAAGAATAAAGGTGTACTTGAAAAACAGAAAAATAAATAGCAATCTTCGATATTTTGCTTCGCATTTTTAAGAAATATTTTCAGTTTTTATTTGTAGTTGAAAAGTACAAATATTAATAAAAGAAAAAAAATGCAATTGGGAGAAAAGGCGCGTTCTTGCCATTTTTTGAAAATTTTTGGCGCGTTTTTAAATTTTTACGCGCTCCTTTAAATCCATTTTTTCTTTTTTAAAACTACATCAAGTACACCACCTAATCGATATTAGATTTGGAAGCAATCTAAGAGAGACTTGAAGGGTGAGATATTCCAAGTTTCATTTTTCATTTGCCTACGTTGTCGTCGGCCGAGAAGCTTCTCTTTGTCGCCCTCGTGATTTTTTGGTTTTCTTCTTTCTTTATCTCCATCATTTAGGTGAGTTTCTTTTTTCTTAACATGAGGTGGGTTGTTTTTTTTTTTTTTTTTTTCATTTTAACTGCAGCTTAGGTTCATTGGGTTTTATTAATCTTGCTTTTTTAGAAATTATGTTTGTGATATTGCTTGACATTATTTTGTTAAGTTCAACAAGTATTTTGTGTTGAAGATTAACTTGAATCAAGATGGTCTATTGTTTTAACTTCACCACAACATCGTACGGTTGTTGAAGAAGATGTTCTTGGAGATACAAAGATGGCTCACAATCCATTTGTCATATAGTTGCCAAGTGTCGATGAAAATGATAATGAGGATGAATATGAGAGTGACTATGTTTGTAATGACTGTGAGGGGAGAAATGTGATTCGTCGAATCTTAAGAACAATGGTAATATTTTTTAAATTTTCATTTATACTAAATTACAAATTTAATAATGATTAATATTTATTTATTTTGCATAAGTGCTAATAACTTTTTTAATGTTTCCATATGCAGTATGAGGATGTAATATCGTCAACAAGAGGTCAACTTCCATCTCAATGAATATGCATTCATGGAAGTTTAATTAATATTAAATTTGTTATGAAAAATACAATAGCTTACAAATTATGTAAAAATATATCAATGAGATGATATTTAATTTATTTGATAATTAATTTGTTATGACAAAATATTTATTTAAAATTTTTGTATTCTATTTATTTTGGATGAAGCTAGTTTTCATTTTTTTGTATTTTAATTATTTTTATATTTTTACTATTTTAATCACTTTTCACAAAATTTAAAAAAATTAAAAAAAAAAAAGAAGGGGCGACGCATTAAGAAATAATGCGTCGCTAAAAGTGTCGATCCGTCGTTAAATAGGTGACTCTATTAATGCGTCTCTAAATAGGCAATTCTACTAATGCGTCGCTAAATAGTCAACTCTATTAATGCGTCGCTAAATAGGCGACTCTATTAATGCGTCGCTAAATAGTCACTTTATTAATGCGTCGCTAAATAGACGACTCTACTAATGCGTCGCTAAATAGTAAAATGCGTCGCTAAATAGGCGACACTGATAATGCGTCGCTAAATAGTCAATGCGTCGCTAAATAGGCGATTTTATTAATGCGTCGCTAAAAGTAAATATGAGTCGCTAAAAATTCAAAGATAGGCGACTCTTATAATACGTCGCTTGTTGTCTTATAGATTTAGCGACAAGACGTTAGGCGACTCCGTGCGATACGTCGTTATTTATTTTGTGCGACGCATTTATTGCGTCAGTTATCAACGCGATTCTAGTAGTGATATGTTTGGCATAGTTTATGCATTTTTTTGACTTTTATGTTGATTTCAATACTAACTTTTGGGCTTGCAAAATGTGATATGTGATTTTATTGATTCGATTGTAGACAATTTTGTCTTGTTTTCTTTTCTTTCTTTTTTTTTTTTTTTTTTTTTTTTTGGGGGGGGGGGGGTGGGGCTTTGTATTTTTTTAATTTTTGTTCAGGATTCCATTGGGACGATTTTGTCCGACATATCATTTATATATTCTGATATTTATCTATCCTATCTTGTTTGTACTTTTGTGTGGCCCACGGCTTGTAGTATGTGGCCGGAAGATATTTGGATTTTTAGGTTTTCAATAATTTGGCTTAAGATTTTATTTTTAAAATGTTTTCCTATATAAATAAACAATAACTTAAATTTGCAACTTATGGTATGATATTTTAAAATTATAGATCTTATGCTCCATTATAAAGATTTCTTTGTGAGTATTATTTTTTTTTAAATCAAACTTAATGGGAATTTTTTGGAAAAAAAATCCAAAATGAAAAAAATAAAAAATAAAATCTCAGAAAAATGTTCGGAGAAAAAAATAAAAATCATAAAATTAAATTTTTAAATTTAAAATTACAAAAATAAATTTAAAAATGATGCTAAACTAAATTTTTTTAACTTAAAATTAAAAATAAAAATAAAAAATGATGCTAAAATAAAAATTTATCATTTACCATCGAGTTAATGGATCATAGGCAAGTCACATTCAAAATTGGATGGAATCAAAGTTGGGGCCTTTATGTAAAAAAATAAGTTTATGTAAGTGGTTAATGTTAGGATTTTAAGGATCTTAATACGCATAATAAATTCCAATCAAGTATAAGATACTAACCTCCGAAGGCAGCTATTGATAAACTATCAATCTACTATCTGCAAAACAGAAAACAATGTAAAGTAGTGCCTATGGACACACTACTCTCAAACCACTCTCAGATCTCTGAAAACCCTAATATCAGAATACCGTATAGCATATGTTTATTTGCTTGCCCTAGACCTTTTATAGTCTATGCAAGTCACACTTACCTATTAATTTTTAACACACACAAAATATTAATAATTTAATAATATAATAATACTAGAAAAAATATGGGTAAGTTATTGGGCTTTTAAAGAGAGTTGCTCTTCCAATCTAATGGGCAAACTGGAGTCTTATAGAAAGTGTGTGACCAAGGACCCTACTACAAAATAATAATAAAATAAGTCAGTCCCATTAATGGCATAAATAGGTCCTGTAAGTGAGTAATTGATTATGCTAAGTCCACAAATTATTTATTTATCTAACATTCTCCCACTTGGACTGCATAATCATCATCATATATATAATCCAAACTTACTTACTACAGAATCTCCCGAACCATATTGCCATTTCATCTAAATATATAGCATACCGACAGGGCATAACAATATACTAGTCTAGGCAATAGAGATTCTCTCAGTAAATCTCCCAAAACATGATACCATTTCAACTGACTACTTTGCATGCTATAAACTCAGTCTAGGTAATAGAGATTTACCTAACCATGTGCAATCCCCCAACACACAAATACCATTTCATCCAAGCATATTGTGTATCGACAGGATACAACAATATACCTAAACTAGGTAGTAGGGACTCACCATGGTATTTGTAGATCAACATACACATATATATAGACTAATAGTCTCAACAGGTCTGTAAATATAGGAGCAATAATATATGTAATATATTATCTTATAAATAAATAATGATCCACCTACATCAATGTATCAAAATACTCAATTAAATAAATAATACTCAACATGGATATTACTGCAGAAATTATAACAACTCCCACTAACCCACAGCGGTCTCAGCTGTCTAACAATCCCATACGGGACACATGCTCCTCAAATATGCCTACGGATAAGGTCTTAGTCAGTGGATTCACCACCATGCTGTAAGTAGGCGTGTGAACTACAATAATGAGGCATTTTTCAACTTTCTCCTTAACCACAACATACTTAACATCAATGTACCTCGCACCAGGGGTATCTTTTAAATTATTAAAGAAAGATACTGCTGCAGTATTGTCACAATACGTCATAATAGGCCTCTTAATAGAGTCAACTACTCCCAAATCACGAATAAAATTCCGAAGCCAAACTGCATGACGAGTAGCCTCATAACACGCCACATACTCTGCCTCCATAGTCGAGGATGCTGTCACTGACTGTTTGGCACTGTACCAAGATACAGCACCTCCTGCCATGATAAATATATATCCAGTGATAGATTTCTTATCATCCACACAGCCTTTATAATCTGCATCACTATAACCAACAACATCTAGGGAGTTGGTACGTCGATATGTCAACATATGATCTTTAGTACTCTGAAGATACCTAAAAACCTTCTTAACTGCGTGGTAATGAATAGGACCAGGATTGCTCATAAATCTACCAAGCACACCCACAGCAAAAGCTATATCAGGCCATGTACATACTTGAGCATACATCAAGCTACCTACTGCTGAAGAATAGCAAACATTCTTCATTGCCATCCTTTCTCTATCATTCTTGGGACATTAATCCTTATAAAACCTTTCACCCTTTGTGGCTGGCACACTTCCAAGAGAACTATTGTGCATATCAAACCTCTTAAAGATTCTATCAATATACACTCTCTGAGACAACTGCAACACATAATTAGTCCTATCTCGAACAATCTTAATGCCCAAAACAAAAGAAGCTTCA
Organism: Ziziphus jujuba; assembly: GCF_031755915.1. NCBI lineage: Eukaryota > Viridiplantae > Streptophyta > Magnoliopsida > Rosales > Rhamnaceae > Ziziphus > Ziziphus jujuba. Next base: position 13,315,836 of record NC_083388.1, read on the forward strand.
CCAAAATCTTTCATATCAAAATGGTTGCACAACATCTGCTTTATCTTAGACAATAGGTCAGTGTCATTAGTAGGCAAAAGTATGTCATCAACATACAACACCAGAAATATAAAACTACTCCCACTGACCTTCATATATATGCACCTATCAACCACATTCTCCTTAAAGCCATTTCCGATAACAACCTCATCAAACTTGAGATACCATTGTCTCGAAGCTTGCTTAAGACCATAAATTGACTTCTTAAGCTTACAAACCAAATTACCATTCCCTGTTTGTTGGAAGCCAACTGGTTGAACCATATACACATTTTCATACAAATCACCATTCAGAAAAGCAGTTCTGACATCCATTTGGTGCAACTCCAAGTCATAATGTGTCATTATCGCCATAATGATTCTAAAAGAATCCTTTGTGGATACAGGAGAGAAAGTCTCTGTATAATCAATTCCTTCCTTCTGGCTAAACCCTTTAGCTACAAGTCTAGCCTTATACCTCTCCACTTGACCATTGGAGTCCTTTTTGGTCTTAAAGACCCATTTGCACCCAATAGGCTTGCTACCCTCTGGTAACTCAACCAAATCCCAAACTCCATTTGATGCCATGGATTTCATTTCATCTTCCATTGCATCCAACCAAAAATTTGAGTTTGAACTGCTTATGGCCTCCTCATAAGTGACTGGATCTGAATCATCACTTATGTCAAAATATAAGCCGCCGTCCTTAAAACCTCTCCCCACAAATAATCTGGCAAACTAGAATTTGCCAACATAGACCGCACCATATCCAACAAAGTCCTATTCCTTCTCTCAGCTATACCATTTTGCTGAGGTGTACCAGGCATCTTATATTGCGCATCAATGCCACACTCATGCAAATAAATAGCAAAAGGCCCTGGGTTCCTTCCAGTATCATCATATCTACCATAAAACTCACCACCTCTATCAGACCGTACGGCTTTTATTTTCTTATTCTTTTGAAGCTTCATCTTGACCTTAAACTCCTTAAAAGCAACAAGCAACTAAAGAATCTGACTTCTCACGGATAAGCTCAACATGTCCATAACGAGAAAAATCATTAATAAAAATAATAAAATACCTATACAACCCAAAGCAGTTGGAGTGAAAGGTCCACATACATCAGTATGGATTAATTCCAAAACATCTCCACACCTTACTTTCTTATCCTTTCTAACCTTGGAAGTTAGCTTCCCTTTCACACATTCAACCCAAGTCGACAGATCGGAGAAATCAAGATTAGCAAGTATTCCATCATTCATAATAAATTCCTCCTAATTGAGTGTACATATGAAACTTTTTGTAATTCTAAAACATATCCAGTAACAAGCTTCAACTTGATTGTTTCTATAATATCCACTTTCACTCTTGAGCTATCTCCTATGTAAACATGTTGCTTAAGATTAGTTGGCTCCCTTTGCCTTATCATCCTTTTCATTGAATTAGTAACTGTTAGGTCTAAAATATTGATGATTTTATGCCATATTTATAGCTTAATATTTGTTAGTTTGTGTTAATTTGTTATGGAAAGATACTTAATTATGTATTTTTCTTAATCTAGGTAAAAGAGGAAGAATTTTAAGAAAACAACCATAAAAATGGATTCCTTGGGTCGAATTATGGTGGGAAGATTTGAGCTCGAACGGACTAAGCATTAAAAAGATACCTTGAAGATTGCATAAAGATTCTATCGGGAATTTCATGATGGAAGTGGATGTCATATGAATCATCAAGATCTGAGGATTTCAAATGTCTCGTTATTTTTGGATTTCGAGGTGCGAGCAAAGAGTTATCATCATTTAAAGTTTAGAATTTATAAAAAATAATATTCTAGTTAAATCTCCACCATTGATCAAAAAAGGGAATCAAGGCAATTTGAGGGCCAAGATAAAAACAAGTGGCAATAATTGGTTAATTTATCATTAATGAGGCACATGTCATGTCACATGCTTCATTAAGGGTAAATTAGACTAATTAACTATTTTTTTTAGGAGGAATTAGATAAAAGGAAAGTAGTAGAGAGCAAGTAATATACAGTTTCCTTTTTACATATGAAATTCGTCCAACCCTTTTCATGGCCTAAAAAAGGTATCTTCCAAGACTCCCACATTGAAAATAAAGAGAGAAAAAGATTCCCGAGATCCTATATATATAGCCCCCACCACATTGAAGGAAGATATACAAGTTTAGAGAGTTATTTAAGAGCTTTTAGGAGGCTTAAATAGAAACAAACCAAATTTTGGGAGTTTCTAAGATTCTCTTAAGGGTTCTAGGGTTTTAAAGTTTTAGAGTTTTAGAAGATCAATTGGAGAGCTTGGAGGAGGGAGAGAGACGTGGGCTTGCTTGGAGAAGAAGGCTACGACTTTGAGAGCTCTTGGAGGAGAATTTCTTCAATAGTTTTTATTCTCTTTTCCTTTCTCTTTAATTAATTGTGAATCTTATTATTTTTAATAATTATGGATGTTGAAATTATTTTTACCATGAACTAATTTTCATAGCTAGGGCTATGATGTAGCCCTAACTATGAAGGTTTAATTATTTTAATATATGTTGAGTTTTATTTAATTAGTAATATGTTTTGTTAAAAAATTATTGGTATACTTAATGCTTTCATAGGCCGGAAGGAATGAATGATTTTAATAATATTTGAGCTTGGAAAAGGATAATATTATGGATCTCCAATGATTTACATGAATGCATAATTGATTGGAAAATAGTTATGTCCCATGCCATATTATTTGCTTAATCTATGCTTGATGAATTTGCATGATTTAATTTATAGGCCGGAAGGAATAAATTTGGTTATGTGAATATTATCAATTGTGAGTGGAAACTACTTTTGATTAATTTTGTGATTAAGTGTGGTTAACAAAATTACTAGTTAATTAAATTCACATATTTAAGTAATTAAATTGGAATACGTAGTGGTGAAATCAAATGTCCTAGTATTCATAATTATTCAATTCTCTCTCTTACTTGAAATTGATCTAATTTTAATTGATTGCTTTTGTTTAATTTAGTTTATTTAGTTTTCAATTACCATTTTAAATTTTCGTTCAAATATTATCAAAACCTAATTATCTTTGGTACTTAATACTTAATCCCTTGGGTATGACAACCCTATTTTTCCACTTTATTACTTGAAAACGATTCGTGCACTTGCGAGTTGATTTTACACATCAGTAACATGAATTGTTGCTCCAGTATCTAGCCTCTAAGAATTCAAAGGCACATCAACAATATTGGTCTCAATCATTAAAATATTATCTCTTTTTTTTTTTTCTCTTGCTTTCCCTTTAAATTCCAACACTCTATCTTCTTGTGTCCAACTTTATTGCAGTAACCATACCGTCCATTGAAGTACTCTTTCTGATAAGCATCATCATACTTAGTATTATTCAAAAGGTCCAAATAATGATGTTCCTCATTCATATTAAACTTGATAAATTTATTTCCTATCTCTTCAAGAAGTTCCTTTGCTGTTTCCACCTTTTGAATACTCGCATAAATTGATTCATCCATATAATTCTCCATCATCATCATGCAGCACTTATTAGAATGCCTTCAAAACTCATAAAGCTTTATATCTGTTGCACTACTCTCATCAGTTGGTATCTCTAGTGGATCTATCTCTAAAGCCAAATCCAATTTCATAAATGTCAAATTCATAGCTAAAGTCTTCTTCCACTTCTGATAGTTTGTCCCATCCAATTTCATCATGGCAGTCATAGGCAGAACATTCGGGGTGCTACTAACTTTGAAAATAGCAAGCACAATAACACATTTAATACATATAAAATAATAACTATTTTCGAGCCCCTTAACACAAAACACAAACATAAATTCGCTTAGGGTCTTTGTAGCACTAAACATACCCTTACGCGGGCTAGGGACAGTCAACCAAATAACCACAATCAAATGCATTGAACTGAATCACCGATAGGGTAACCCAGAACCTGCGATTCATGGTATTCAATCAACTTCCACTGCCATTCCAGGCATCATACAAAGCAACTAAAACCACCGACAGGGTAGCCTAGTTACCTGTATAGACCCTGGTTAATAAGTGGGAGATAATTAACAAATTGGCAATTTCATGATATAGGTAAATAAAAGATAATCCATCCACTATGCCAACACACATTACATTGGTACACATAATGCAGACAAAATAAGTCTCACGACAGGTGAGTACCTAAAATCCCACACTACTATACCAACTAGGCACAAAGCCTCTTTGGGTAAGCTCACACAATCCAATTTTCCAATCACAAATATTTAATTTAATTTAATAAAATTGGAATGTGATAATTAAACAAATAAATAAACAATAAATATATAAATTAAACAATTGAATCATTAAATTAATTAATAAATAAATAACAAATAAATCAATAATAAAAAAAAAGAGAATAAAAATAAATAGGTTTTTTTTTTTTTGCCTGCTGACGTCAGCAGTCAGCCTAAAAATGGCACATTGTTCGCGCCTTCTTCCTTAGCTAGCCGGGTCAGGTCTGAATCGATTCCAACCTGTACGGGTCCGGCGACCCAATTTCTTACCTGGCTCTATCTAGCCGTTCTGGAGTCCGTTTCCGGAAATACCGGCGCCAATAGTTTCGTCTTCCCTTGGGCAACATTTCCCACAAATCAATTTGATTCAAAAACAACCCAAAATAAACACCCAAGCAAGGTTTATATTCGGCCATGGAAGGTTCAATAAAACATAGCCCAGTTTTCAAATAGCATCAATAACCATTATTCGGATTTTAAGGGTTTGATTTTTTTTTTTTTAATGAAGAAATAGCAATTGAATTATATATATATATATATGAATACATAATCGAAAGTATTATCACACAGATTCCAGCAAATATATAAACATCACAAACACAATCGGGCATGAATCATATATATTCACAAGATATGTAATTTTGATTCTCTTAATCTACACATGTATTCGAATCAGAGAAGAAGGACAAATAAACAAAAAACATGTATAGATTATTCAATGGCCAAACATATAGTAATAATCCGAATAATCACATGAAATTTATTATACATATTAACCATGCTCTGATACCAATTGTTAGGATTTTAAGGATCTTAATAGGCATAATAAATTCCAATCAAGTATAAAATACTAACCTTCGAAGGCAACTATTGATAAACTATCAATCTACTATCTGCAAAACTGAAAACAATGTAAAGTAGTGCCTATGGACACACTACTCTCAAACCACTTTCAGATCTCTGAAAACCCTAATATCAGAATACCGTATGGCATATGTTTTTTTGCTTGACCTAGACCTTTTATAGTCTCTGCAAGTCACACTTACCCATTAATTTTTAACACACACAAAATACTAATAATTTAATAATATAATAATACTAGGAAAAATATGGGTAAGTCATTGGGCTTTTAAAAAGAGTTGGTCCTCCAGTCTAATGGGCCAACTGGAGTCTTATAGAAAGTGTGTGACCAAGGGCCCTACCACAAAATAATAATAAAATAAACCAGTCCCATTAATGGCATAAATAGGCCCTGTAAGTAAGTAATTGATTATGCTAAGTTCACAAATTATTTATTTATCTATATTTTGTTTTCTAAAAATAGAAATCTTTTTTTTTGGTAATTGGAGAAACTATAAAACTTGTTACCGATAAATGGTAATTTATCGTAGAAATAGTCGAATTGCCTATTCTAAGGATCCTCGATACAGAAGAAATAGTTTAGGAATTACAAAGATGGGACTACATTTCACAACGGGCATTTGGTCTAGTGGTATGATTCTTGTTTGGGGTGCAAGAGGTCCTAAGTTTAATTCTAAGGAAATTTCTACAACCTTGGGAAGAAATTTTCAAACACTTGATTGAATCTCGCCGTGAAAATAAATTCAAATGGTTGTTGGAAGCTTAAGTTAAGAAGGTTTGCGGGGAATCTATTGAATTGGATGTCTTGAACCATTGTATCTATACATCTTAACAGTGCCAGCTTTTAATTACAGGCACCATATTGTTCACAATTTTAGGCACCTTGAGAAACGAGGAGCATGGGAGAGCCTGTGAGAATGATAGCGAAAGCTCTTTCCCGCAATCAAATCAGGGTTAAGGTTTTGTTTGATTGGCTGAATGCTTTTCACTTGATGATAAGATCAAAGATGATGGAGTAAAGAAGATACTCGATGTTGGAGAACTCTGAAATAGAGCTTAAAAATTCAATGTGAAATTTTTAGTTGGGACCCATAATCAACCATTCCAACTCTACAAGGCATATTAGATTTGGAAATTAGACTGGGGCAAAAAATTTTTGTTTGTGGGCTTGTTGGTGCAGGAAAGTTCATCACTATTATATGCTATAATATGAGAGATACCAAAACTTTTAGGAACTATAAAAAAGAAAAAAAGAACTTTAAGCTGCATGCTCTACCCTTGTTATCAGAAGTTGAACTTTTTAAGAAGACATTGTAAGTTTTTTATTTTTTTTAATTACTATGCAGGAAAATATGATTAGATTTCCCATTTTTTCAGCTATATTTTCGTATTAAAAAATAATTTTCTGAAAATAACATCAAAATAAGTCTCTAGAATAAATTTTATAGGAAAAATATTAGAGATTCTTTCTTAGACTCAATAGATTTATTGCGTGCCTAGATTTCTATATTAGAATATTAACTTTCGATTGCATATAAATTTTTATCTTTAAAATTAATTTTCATATACTATGGTGCCTTCAAGCGTAGAATTGGTGTTTTTTTTTTCCCTTTTTTTCTTTTTTTTTTTTTTTTTTTTTTTTTACGTTGGTGGTTATTGGCACTAGCAAAGAGGTGCTTGGACTAATTTTCCTACGAAAGGGGAGTCCAAGTCATGTTTCCTATTTGGATATTTAGTTTTCTTGGTGCATATATGCAAACAAGCACACAGACCCTTACCCCTCTCAAGTCTCAAGTGAGTGTGTGCCTGATGCTCTGTAGTAACAAGTATTAGTTGTTTGTCTTTTACTTTTTGTTAGTTTTTGAGTTCCAAAGTGGCCAACTCTGCACCATGCTTGCTTGTTTGCTTTTGTGTATGTTACTATGCAATTGTCTGGGGACAGTTCATCTACGTATTAGAAAATCATGGCATTGTTAGCCATGAACATAAGCAAACCTGAAACCTAGGTGCTTTGGTCGAAGGGTTGCTTCCTAAGCGTTTTTTTTTTTTTAGGTATTTTTTTTGTATTTTGTTTAAGCCCAATTTTGTATAATCTAGGCTAGTTCATAAGAATCCGCCCATACCCATACCACTGACTATCCGCTGGGGTGTTAACCCTTTACAAATGAAGTCGGGACCAATCACTAGGGTACAAGCTAGGAAATTCAAAGACAATCTAGTTAGCTTAATCCAATGAGTGATTCAATCTCAAGAGGGCATGGCATTATCTGAAGATCCAAAGCCTATCTTGTGTATTCAAGTTACAAAGGCGGAAATGGATCCGGCAAGCTGTTTTGGTACATTTTTGGGCCCTAGGCAGTAAGGAATGGATTCACCACTTCATGAACTAAAGTAATATCACCAAAAGGTCATAAAATCATGTAAAGGTAGAAACAAAAGCAATCAAAGATTACATTTGGGCATACAATTCTTTTTGGCTGAAATTGCTCACTTTTGGCGTTGGCTTTGTTCTATTTTGTTGATTAAGCACTTTCTCTTTGTTCCAATCAAGGGCAATGTATGGGAATCATTATCAATCCTATTTGGCATCCTACATGGCATATGGGAGTTGATTTGGAGCCAAAATTTGCTAGAGATTGGATAAAGATAGCTTAGTTGTCAACTAGTCAACTAGTTTCCTAATTTGAGTTTGACTTTTTGTTTAGAAAACTATCTTGTCAACTAGTTTCCTAATTTGAGTTTGACTTTTTATTTAGAAAACTTTCTTTTATTTTGGTTTTTATTTGTTTAGTTGCTGGACAAATTAACTTAGGAAAGTTGATATATTTCAATTGTAAATTAATTAATTCCTAATTCAAAATAAAGGAATTAATTAATTCAAAATTAGATTAGGAAAGGAGGAGAATTCAGCCACACCTAGTTTCCTAAACCTATGGCTGGTTTCTCTATGGTGTTTTAGGGTTTTTGCTTTTGTCTTTCAAACATATTTAAAGTTTTATTTTCTTAATAAAATATAGTACATTATTCACATAGAAAAATATTTGTGAGAAATAATTCTCTTTATTCTCTTTGAATACCTAAAACACTTAATAGAAATCAAGTGTTTTAGTTTGACTTATCAATAGGATATCCATCACCTATTGTGACATCTTCATCATGTGCCAAAGTTTCTAATCCCAAGTTAATTAGGGGTTAAAGTTTCCATTAGAATCTGAATATAATTTAAGATTCGGGCTAATATAATATAGGTTTAGGAGCAAGTCAACCTAAGTTCGTATCATTATCAGAGACGAATTTTGTTCAAGCATGATCTATCTTATTTGCTTTATTTTGTTTTGCGTTATTCTGTAATTTTAACATGAGGTTAAGATTGTATTCTATCTCATCCACATTCTGCATTAAAAGAAAAAAAAAAAGGATTTTTCTTCATAGTCGAATTTGTTTGTTTGTTTTGGTCAAATTTTTGCTTCTTAGTTTGTTGGTTGTTTTGCATAATTGTTCTTAGTAATTTGGTTTATTGTTAATTTTTCTTTTCTGTTTTAATCTTAAATTATTTGCATTCATATATTAAAAAAAAAAAAAAAGGAGTTTGAGAACATATTGGATAAAACCTACAAATTTTTGCTATTTGTTTTTGTTGAAAGTTTGTCTCGGGTTTGGCGGACATTTGGCATTTGGAATTGCAAGTTTGGTGTTGTTTCTTACTACAGGAATTTGTGTTTACAATCTGTGAGTGATTTAAAAAAAAGAAAGAAAAAGAAGAAAAGTTGAATATAAAAAAAAAAAAAAAAAAACAGCACATAGATCGGTTTGTGGAAGGTTGAAAAATTGAGTTTGTTTTGGTGTGGAATTTCAATTGTGATTATTTGGAGTTGCTGTTATTCATTCTATATAGCTATTGGAGATTTGAATTTTGACTTCCAAAATCATTTGGATTAAAATTGGTAAAGAATTTGAAACAAAAACTTAAAATTACAATAACTACAACCAACAACATTCCACATTTTATTCGAATTGTTTCTTATTTGTTTTTTTCAATCTCCTTTCCAAACTTTATCCTTCAATTATTGGCCCTTAATATTCTGATTTATCCCTTATTAAATCCAAAAATTTGCCTTGCTAATTTACCTTGTTGTTGGTTAGTTAGACCGAGATTAGATTTTATCAATTCACCCAGTATTTGCTTGTTTTAGTTACTGTTCTATTGATAAGTTTAATTAAGGCATATTTGTGATATAGCTGCTGCTTTTAGTGTGTTTTAATAGAACTTTAAGATATTCTTGTGAGTGGAAAAAGACAAGAGAGTGTTATCTTAGAAGAGGGTCAAAAGCTGAAACTAGTGTGCAAACACGAATGCCGAGACCTTATTTGAGTGAAACACGTGAGGGAGTAATTTTGGTGAGAATTTTTGTGCTATTTATACTAACATGGCAGATTCAAGAATGAGAAGAGGAGATGGCTCATTAACAATTAATGAAGAGGAATTTGTAGGGTTCAAGGGTGAATCTCTAGTAACGGGAAATAAAGGTGAACCTACCGATATGATGGTGATCTTAGAACAACTCCAAAGCATAAATGCTCACTTTGATCACCTAGATCAAAGAATTGACAGATTTTAGAACTCACAAGGTGAACGAATCCTAGGGTGGATTTACATGGAGCTCGAGGCCGAGGACGAGTTCGAGGAGGCCGTGGATGTCCTAGGGTAGGATTTAAGGAAAGTAATTTTGGAGACAATCTAGAGGAGGAGTTTGATGATATTTTTACATTCCAAGAAAGGTAAAACTGTGGGAGGAAAGCTAGAGATGAGGATGATGATCTTGGGAATGTTAAAGTGAACATTCCACCATTTATGGGAAAAAGTGATCCAGAGGCATATCTAGAGTGGGAGGCACGTATGGAGATGATATTTGATTGCCACAATTATTCCGAGGCAAAGAAAGTTAAATTGGTCGCTGTGGAATTTGGACATTATGCACTCCAATGGTGGACAAATGAGCAAAGTATTCGGAGAAGAGTTGTTGATGAATTGATTACTACTTAGTGACAAATGAAAGAAACCATGAGAAAGAGATTTATGCTAACTCACTACCATAGGTTACTGATACGAACCTAGGATGACCTGCTCCTAAACCCGTATTATATTAACCCGGATCTTAATTAAGTTCAAGTTCTAGTGGAATTGACCTCAACCCCTAACCAACCTGTGGTTAGAAACCTTGGTATAATGTAGACGCCACAATAGGGGATGGAAAACCTATTGATAAGTCAAGCTAAAACAACCAATTCGCTAATGGTGTTTTAGGTGTTCTCAAAGAACAAAGAGATAATTAATCTCACAAGTATTTTCTTAATCAAATCAAAGTTTTATTCGTATTGAAAAATAAGCCTTTAAATAGGCTTTGAAAGAAACAAAATAAACCCTAAAAAAAAAAAAACCCTAGGTAAAACCCGGCAACACACATAAAGAAACCTAGTTGGACGCAACTATACTTCCTTTTCTAATCTAAGTTTAATTAATTAATTCCTTTATATTAAATTAGAAATTAATTAATTTACAATAAAATAAAAACCTTCCTAAAGTTATTTGTCCAGACATTAAATAAATAAAAACCCAAAAAGAAATAAAGTCAATCGCAAATTAGATAACGAGTTGACTTTGACATCTAGGCTGAATTATGCCTTCAACCGGGCTAACTTATATCTGCCTGATGTCCGAGCTAACTTATGGCCTATCCGAGCTAACTAATGTCTGGCCGAGCTAACTTGTGTCTGGCCGAGCTAATTGATGTCTGTCCGAGCTAAGTTGTGTCTGGCCGAGCTAAGTTACAACCGATATCCGAAGTCCGAGATCAAATGTCCGAGGCAAGGCTCCGATGTCCGAGAGAAGGGTGTCCGATATAAAATGTCCGATGTATGGGTATCCGATGTATCAGCTTCCACCACTTGAATACTTAAAACAGGTCTTTTATCTTTAGGTATGGACAAGCCCTTTTGAGAATGAATTACTTTCTGGATAAAGGCAGCAAGGTTGTCCTTAAACCTCTTAGCTTGAACCCTAGTGATCGGTCCAGTCTTCATCTGTATCGGATCAGTACCCTAGCGAGTTGTCGGTGGTGCGAGCTCGGGCAGGTTTGCATCATTCCCCTCCTCTTGAAAAGGATTTGTCCTCAAATCGAAGTCATCACCTGCAGCAAAAGGAGATAAATCAGCAACATTAAAGGTGGCACTAACACTATACTCACCCGGTAAATCAAGTTTGTAGGCATTAGTTTGGATTTCCTTTGTTCAGGAAACCTTTCTTTCCTTAAATGTAGCCACACCCAATCTCCAAGTTCAAACACCATTGATTTTCGGCCTTGATTAGCCACCTTTGCATATTGCTCGGTCCTCCTCTCAATATTTGCTCGTGTCTTCTCATGAATCTGCTTTACAAATTCAGCTTTTTGTTTTCCATCTAGATCAGCACGCTCACTTAAAGGTAAAGGTGTTAAATCTAATGGAGTCAAAGGATTAAAAACATAAACAATTTCAAATGGAGTAAATTTAGTTGCTGAATGTAAAAACCTATTATTTGCAAATTCAACATGTGGCAAACATTCTTCCCAAGTTCTTAAATTTCTACTAATTAATGCTCTCAACAATGCAGACAAGGTTCTATTTACTACTTCAGTTTGTCCATCAGTTTGTGGATGACAAGTAGTTGAAAATAATAGCTTAGTACCTAATTTATCCCACAAAGTTTTCCAAAAATAGCTTAAGAACTTAGCATCCCTATCCGAAACAATAGTTCTTGGCATTCCACGCAATCTCACAATTTCCTTGAAAAATAAATTAGCAATATTGGATGCATCATCAGTTTTGTTACATGCAATAAAATGTGCCATCTTAGAAAACCTATCTACTACAACAAAAATTGAATCCTTACCTGTCCTTGACCTAGGCAACCCAAGAACAAAATCCATAGACAAATCTACCCAAGGATAGGTAGGAATTGGCAAAGGCTTATACAATCCATGCGGCTTCAATGTTGATTTTGTTTTTCGGCACTTTAAACATCTTTCACAAATTCTCTCAACATCTCTCCTCATGTTAGGCCAATAAAAATGTTCTTGCAGCAAGGATAAAGTTTTTAAAACACCAAAATGACCCATTAAACCACCCCCATGTCCTTGCCGAACCAATAATTCCCTAATAATACAATTAGGCACACAAAGTTTGTTTTCCTTAAACAAATATCCCTCAAATATGTAAAATTTATTAAATCCATGTTTCAAACAGGTTTTAAAAATTTCTCCAAAGTCACTATCATGCTCATAAAGTTCTTTCAATTGTTCAAATCCAAGCAATCTAGCATCTAAGGTAGAAAAGAGTACATACCTTCGGGATAATGCATTGGCAACCACATTTTCTTTTCCTTTTTTTGTAGTGGATCACATAGGGAAAGGTTTCAATAAATTCAATCCACTTGGCATGCCTTCGGTTGAGCTTTCCTTGACCCTTGATATGCTTCAAAGACTCATGATCTGTATGAATCACAAAATCCTTTGGCATGAGATAATGCTGCCACATCTCCAAAGCCCTCACCACAACATACATCTCCTTATCATAAGTTGGGTAGTTTAGGGCAGCTCCATTTAATTTTTCACTAAAGTAGGCTATGGGTCTTCCTTCCTGCATTAAGACAGCTCAATACTTACACCCAAAGCATCACACTCAATTTCAAAAGTCTTAGAAAAATTTGGCAAAACTAACAAAGGTGCATTACACAATTTTTCTTTCAACAAATTAAAAGATTTTTCTTGTACTTCCCCCCATTTAAAGCTGACATTCTTGGCAAAACTAACAAAGGTGCTCCAATTTTTCTTGACAACTTCATTCAATGGTGCTGCTATGGTACTAAAATCCTTGAAAAATCTTCTATAAAAGCTTGCCAAGCCATGAAAGCTCCTCACTTGGGTGATAGAAGTAGGAACCGGCCACTCTTGAATTGCTTTCACCATAGCTTGGTCAACTTTGATTCCTGCAGCACTTACTACAAAACCTAGAAACACAAGCTCTTCTTTGCAAAATTCACATTTTTTAATGTTAGCAAACAATCTTTCCTTTCTAAGAACTTGCAAAACTTGCCTAAGTTGATCCCCATGGTCATCCAAGTTTCAGCTATATATTAGAATGTCATCAAAATAAACAACCACAAATTTACCAATAAATGGACGCATTACATGACTCAGAAGCCTCATAAAAGTACTAGGTGCATTGGATAATCCAAAAGGCATAACCAACCATTCATACAGCCCATATTTAGTTTTGAATGCGGTTTTCCATTCATCACCTTCTTTTATCCTAATTTGATGATAACCACTCCTAAGATCAATTTTTGTAAACATGCAAGCACCATGCAACTCATCAAGCATATCATCTAATCTAGGAATGGGATGTCTATATTTGATGGTAATGTTATTTATAGCCCTACAATCAACACACATTATCCAAGAACCATCCTTTTTAGGTACCAACAAAACAAGAACAGCACATGGACTTAAACTCTCACGAATGTATCCTTTATCAAGCAAATCACTTACCTGTTTTTGCAGCTCCTTTGTTTCTTCGGGATTGCTCCTATAAGCTGGTCTATTCGGTATGGCAGCTCTTGGAACAAAGTCAATTTGATGTTCTATCCCTCAAATGGGTGGTAGTCCATTTGGAATTTTATTTAGGAAGACATCTCCAAATTCCTTCAAAAGAGAAATCATTGAACTTGGCAATTCAAGTTCTTCAAAGTTAGTTTGATCATTAAAATAATTTTCTTTATAAATCATGAACAGCAAAGGTTTCTTGCACTCAATAACCTTATTAATATCCCCTAAACTCAAATAAAAATTGCTACTTAACTTTTCTTTTCTTTCTTTTTCTCTTTTTCCCTTGGCTTGGCGCACACCTTTGGATTTCTCTTCCTTCTCCAAGCTCTCGGGTTTGCCACTTCCTTTTCCCTCTCTTTTGGTTTTCCCTTGATCTTTCCACTCAGTATGAACCTTAGAAACCTTACCTTGGTCAGCAACCTCAATCTTACCTTCTTGAAAGGATGGTGAAGCTGTTGGTGCCATACTTGCTTTTTCCTTGAGCTTTTCGGCTTCTCTCCTTTGTTGCATTTGTAATTAGTCTTTGTAAACCTCTTTAGGCGATAATGGTTCCAGCTTGACCTTCTTCCCTTTAAACCTGAAAACAATACTATTTTCTTGACTAAAATGAGTAGCATCTTTATCAAATTGCCATGGTCTACCTAATAGTATATGTCCATAAATCATGGGAACAATATCACACAAGACTACATCCTCATATCTACCTATACTAAATTTACTTTGGCTTGTTTATTTACCCTCATCTCACCACTATCATTTAACCATTGTAACGTATAGGGTTCTGGATGTTTAATTGTTTTCAAGCCTAATTTATCAACTACAAGATTACTTATCACATTAGTACAACTCCCACTATCTATAATCATGCTACAAATTTTACCTTGTATTTCGCAGCGAGTGTGGAAGATGTTTTCTCTTTGTATCTGCTCTTCATCTTTGTAAACTGCAAGTACTCTCCTTGAAACCAAACTCAACTCGGCATTAGATGTATCTACAGGTTCAGTTTCATCTTCATTGCAATCCTCCTCTTGCTCGGTTTCAGCCCCACTAGCCTCACTCTCGAATTCCACTTCTCCATTACCCTTAATTACCATTATTCTTCTATTTGGGCATTGGCTGGCTATATGTCCTCTTCCTTGGCACTTGAAACAAATAATTTCTCTTGACTTTTGAGGTTTAGGTTCAGATTTTACCTCACCTTTAATGGCTTGGACAGATTCGGCTTTAAGTTCCCTTCTTAGCTGGTTAGTAGCTTCTTCACCAAGCTCGGGCTTCAGCTTGCTTTCATAAGTAGAATTATTTTTCCAGCCACTTGAATTGGACTTCCACTGTTGGAAACACCTCCAAACCATGATCTTACACCCCTCCTCTTGAATTGATGCTCTAATTTAATAGCCACATGCAACATCTCCTCCAATTCCACATATTGTTGTAATTCTAGTTAATTGGCCATTTCACGATTCAAACCACCAAGAAACCTTGCCATGGTTGCTTCTCTATCTTCATTCAAGTTTAATCTCATCATAAGCATCTCCATCTCCTTGTAATAATCCTCCACGGATCCACGTCCTTGAGATAAAGATTGAAGTCTTTGATGCAGCAACCTATGATAGTGTGATGGTACAAATCGCTTCCGCATGGCTCCTTTCATTTGTCACCATGTAGTAATCAAGTCATCACCAACTCTCCTTCGGGTGTTTTGCTCATTGGTCCACCATTGGAGTGCATAATGGCCAAACTCCATTGCTGCCAATTTCACCTTCTTAGCCACTGAATAATTATGGCGGTCAAATATCATCTCCATCTTTTCTTCCCACTCCAAAATGCTTCGGGGTCACTTTTTCCCATGAATGGTGGGATGTTGATCTTGATATTGCTAAGATTGTCATCTGTTTCTTCCCTCCTATATCTTGCACGGCCAGCTCTATCTTGAACAGCAAAAGTTTCATCCATACCTTTCTCAAAGTCTCCACCGAATGGCTCCTCATCAAATTCCTCTCTCGGTCTCTCGCGACCTCCTCGTCCTCGGCCTTGCCCTCCATGGAAATCTTGCCTATTTCTTGTATTCGGCATTCCTTGTGAGGCTTCTAGCCTTCCCATTCTTTGATTAATATGCTCAACTTGAGCACTAACCCGCTGTATTGACTCCAAAACAGCTCTCATGTCCACTTGATCTCCACTCTCGGTAGCTCGGGCATCGCCATGGAATGCTACGGACTCCTCCTCATTGATCCTCAAGGGTGGCTCTCCTCTCCTCATTCTTGATTTTGTCATGTTAGTATAATAACTCAATAGAAATAAAATAGGACCTTACAATTTTACTCCCTTACGTGTTTCACTCAAATGTGGACTCGACACTCGTGTTTGCACACTTGTTTCGGCTTTTAACCTCTTTTAAGCTTACACATTCTTGCCTTTTTCCACTCAATAGATTATCTCAAAGTTCTAATTAAAACACCCACAAAACAACAATTAGATCACTAGTATGTTTTAATTAAACTTATCAACAAAACAGAAAGCAAAAGGTAGGCAATACCAAAAGAATCCAACAAATCCTAATTTTTCGGCTTTCTAGACAAGAAAACACATAAAATAATGGGAAAACGTTGGAATTTTTGAAAACTGCACCAGATGGTAGTAGATTACGAGTTCAAGAATAAAATTCCAGAAAAAGAAATTGAAATACGAGCAAGAATCAAAGAGAACAAAAATATAGAATAGTTGTTGGTTGTTGTTCTTTGTAATTCAAGTTTTTGTATCAACTCCTTTAACTAATTTTAATCCAAATAATAAAAGCACTCAAACTCAAATATCCAGCAGCAAAAATAACTGTCCAGAAACTCCAAATATGAAATAAATAATCAACACAGCAGCAGTTACAAGAAATTTCCAGCAACAACTTCAACACCAATTTTCAACAAACCGATATATATATATATTTTTTTTATATTCGGCTTTCTACTTTTTTTTTTCCTTCTCTTTTTCACTCAAAGAACATAAACAACTGCAGTAGCAGGAATAATTACCAAAATTACAATTCCAACTCCAAAACAAACACCAAACCTGTGACCTCCCAATCAAAAATTAAAGTGCAGTTTTTTTATTTATTTATTATTTTTTTTTTTTTATATATGTTGCCGCAAAACCTTCTCTCTTTTTTTTTTTTGAATATATGAATGAAAATATATAAGAATAAAACAGCAAAGGAAAATCAACAAAAACCAAAATTAACAAGAACAACGATAAAAAAAAACCAACAAAGTAGGAAACAAAAATATGATAAAACTAGGAAATCCTAATTCAACTAGGAATGAATCTTTTTTTTTTTTTTTAACACGCAGAATGTTTATGGGATGGATGAAACCTTAACCTAATGCTAAAAGTTTAGAATAACACAAAAACAAATAAAGCAAATAAAGATAGATGAAACCTGAACAAAATTTAGCTCTGATACCAAATGATACGAACCTAGGATGACCTGCTCCTAAACCCATATTATATTAGCCCGGATCTTAATTAAGTTCAAGTTCTAATGGAATTGACCTCAACCCCTAACCAACCTATGGTTAGAAACCTTGGTATAATGTAGACGCCACAATAGGGGATGGAAAACCTATTGATAAGTCAAGCTAAAACAACCAATTCGCTAATGGTGTTTTAGGTGTTCTCAAAGAACAAAGAGATAATTAATCTCACAAGTATTTCTTAATCAAATCAAAGTTTTATTCTTATTGAAAAATAAGCCTTTAAATAGGCTTTGAAAGAAACAAAATAAACCCTAAAAAAAAAAAACCCTAGGTGAAACCCAGCCACACACATAAAGAAACCTAGTTGGCCGCAACTATAATTCATTTTCTAATCTAAGTTTGATTAATTAATTCTTTTATATTAAATTAGGAATTAATTAATTTATAGTAAAATAAAAACCTTCCTAAAGTTATTTGTCCAGACATTAAATAAATAAAAACCCAAAAAGAAATAAAGTCAATCGCAAATTAGATAACGAGTTGACGTTGACATCTAGGCTGAATTATGCCTTCAACCGAGCTAACTTATATCTGCCTGATGTCCGAGCTAACTTATGGTCTATCCGAGCTAACTAATGTTTGGCCGAGCTAACTTGTGTCTGGCCAAGTTAACTGATGTCTGTCTGAGCTAAGTTATGTCTGGCCGAGCTAACTGATGTCTGTCCGAGCTAAGTTGTGTCTGGCCGAGCTAAGTTACATCCGATATCCGAAGTCCGAGATCAAATGTCCGAGGGCAAGGCTCCGAAGTCCGAGACAAGGGTGTCCAATATAAAATGTCCGATGTATGGGTATCCGATGTATCAGCTTCCACCACTTGAATACTTAAAACAGGTCTTTTATCTTCAGGTATGGACAAGCCCTTTTGAGAATGAATTACTTTCTGGATAAAGGCAGCAAGGTTGTCCTGAAACCTCTTAGCTTGAGCCCTAGTGATCGGTCCAGTCTTCATCTGTATCAGATCAGTACCCTAGCGAGTTGTCGATGGTGCGAGCTCGGGCGGGTTTGCATCAGTTACTGCGTCAAAAGCTACTATCATTATCACAAGGAAGTAGAATTGTAGAGGACTACTACAAAGAGATGAAGATGCTCATGATGAGATTGAGCATGAATGAGGATTGTGAGGCAACCATGGGACAATTTTTGGGAGGTTTGAATTGAGAAATAGCCAACCAAGTGGAGTTACAACAATATGCGGAATTGGAAGAGATGCTTCATGTGGATATGAAGATTGAGAACCAATTCAAGAGGAGGGGTACAAGCTCATGGTTTGGAGGAGTTTCCAACAATGGGAGGTCTAATTCAAGTGTTTGGAGAAGCAATCCCACACATGACGCACGGCCAAAACCGAAGCAAGGAGAAGAAATTTCCAATCGGCCAAGGAGGGATACAAGGCCAGATTCAATTCAAGCTCCTAGGTTAGAGGGTAAATTCGATCCTAAATCCTCTAGAACTAGAGATATTGTTTGTTTAAGTGCCAGGGACGAGGATATATTGCCAACCAATGCCCGAATAGAAGAATTATGGTGTTGAAAGGTAATGGGGAGTTAGAATTTGAAAGTGAAGAGAGTGAAAAAGAAGTTGAACTTAAAGAGGAAGAAATTGATGTTGAAGAACATGAAGAAGCCGAGACTCTCAAAGCTTCAAAAGCTAAATTAAGCTTGGTTACAATAAGGGTTCTAACCGTATACAAAGATGAAGCCCAAGTCCAAAGAGAGAACATCATCAATACCTAATGTGAAATCCAAGGTAAAATTTGTAGTATGATAATTAATAGCAGAAGTTGTGCTAATGTAATTAGTAATGTGATAGTTGAGAAATTAGAGTTAACAACCATTAAACATTCCAAACCATATAGATTACAATCACTTAATGGTAGTGGTGAGATAAAACTAAAGATGCCATTATGAAAGTAATGCCATGGTACAGAGAATTCCATTGTATTTAAATTTAAAGAAAAGTAGATCAAGCTGGAGCCATTATAATACGAACTTAGGTCAACATACCACCTATATTATATTAGTTCCGATCCCAATTAAGTTTAGATTTTAATGGAATGACCTCAACCCCTAACCAACCTATGATTAGAAACCTTGGTATAATAAAGATGCCATAATAGATGATAGATATCCTATTGATAAGTCAAAGCGAAAACACACACTCTTTAATGATGTTTTAGGTGTTCAAAAAGAACAAAGAGAAATTCAATCTCACAAAATAATTTCTTAATAAAGGTGTGTTCTTCCCCAAAAATAATCCCTTAAATAGGCTAGAAAATAACAAAATAAAACCCTAATTATCTAGGCAAAACCGGCCACCAAAGAACAAGATACCTATCTTGGCTGAAATTCACCTCCTTTCCTAATCTAATTTGGATTAGTTAATTCCTTTATTTTGAATTAGGAATTAATTAATTTACAATGAAAATAATAAAATAATAACTTTTCTAAGTTGATTTGTCCAGCAAATAAATAAATAAAAACTAAATAAAAAGCTAATTTCCGAAAATAAAAAGTTAAAATCAAATTAGGAAACAAATTGACTATCTTTTTAAATAAGCTAACTTTGATCAATCTCCAGCTTGTTTGGGCTCCAAATCAGCTTCCATATGCCATTTATGATGCCAAATATGATTAATAATGATTCCCACACGTTGCCCCTTGATTGGAATAAGTCAAACAAGAAGAAAAGTCAAAGTCACAGGCTAAACAATAGATTTTCAGCCAAATTAAGATGCTGTCCGTACAAGTCCTTTTTAGATGCTTTTGATTTTTCCTTGGCTGGATTCCATGTCCTATTAATGATATTCATTGAGTTCATGAAGTGTTGGAACCATTCCTTACTGCCTGGAGTCCAAATTTGCACTAAAATAGCTATTCGGGTCTGTATCGGCTTCAACTACTCGGATGCTTAGAAAAGGCTTTGTGTCTTCGAGTATGTACAAGCTCTTTTAAGAATTAACTACTCCCTGTATAAATGCTTCCAGGTTGTCCTTAAACCTCTTGGCTTGAGCCCTAGTGATTGGCCCGGTCTTTATTCGTATCGGGTCAGCACCCAGCGAGTTGTCGATTATGCGGGCTTGGGTGGATTCTCATCAACATTACTAATTACATTAGCACAACTTCCACTATAAATATCATACTACAAATTTTACCTTGAATTTCACATCGGGTATGGAAGATGTTCTCTCTTTAAACTTGGTCTTCATCCTTATATATGATTAGAACCCTCCTTGCTATAAAGTTCAATTGGACTTTTGATTCTTTAAGCGTCTCGACTTTTTCTTGCTCTTCAGCTCTAATTTCATCAACAAATTCGGTCTCTCCCTTGAATTCTTCACTTTCTAACTCCAACTATCTATTGCCTTTTAGCACCCTTATTATTCGATTCAGACATTGATTAGCAACATGTTCTCGACTTTGGCACTCAAAACAAACAATGTCTCGAGTTCTAGAAGGTTTAGGTTCATATTTACCTTCAAACTTTGTTGCTTGTGCAGGTTTGACCTTAACCTCCCTTCGTAGCCGATTGGTACTCTCATCTCCTTGATTCGGTTTTGTCCTTGCTTCATAGGTGGGATTGCTTCTCCGAACATTTGAATTGGTTTTCAATCTTGATAGCCACATGAAGCATCTCCTCCAATTCTACATATTGTTGTAACTCCACTTGGTTGGCTATCTCACGATTCAACCAACCCAAAACTATGCCATGGTTGCCTCACGATCCTCATTCATGCTCAACCTCATCATGAGCATCTCCATCAAGATGGTAATCTTCTGCGGTCCTACTTTCTTGATTCAATGATTGAAGTCTTTGATGTAGCTACCTATGATAGTGAGTCGGCACAAATCTCTTCCTCATCGCTCTTTTCATTTGTTGCCAACTAGTAATCAATTCATCACCAACTCTCCTTCGGGTACTTTGCTCATTAGTAAACCATTGGATTGCATAATGACCAAATTCCAAAGCGGCCAATTTCACTTTCTTTGCCTCAAAATAGTTATGGCAATCAAATAAATGGTGGGATATTCATTTTAACATTCCCAAGGTCATCATCCTCATCTCTAACTTGCCACCCATGGTTTTGCTTTCCTTGGAATGCAAAAATAGCATCAAACTCCTCCTCTAGATTGTCTCTCAAATCCTACCGTAGAACATCTACGGCCTCCTTGACCTCGTCCTTGGCCTCCATTGAAATCCATCATAGGATTCGACCCACCTTGTGAATTCCCAAATCTGTCCACTCTTTGATCTCGGTGGTCAAAGCAAGCATTCATCCTTTGGAGTTGTTCTAAAACCGCCAACATGTCGGTATGTTCACCTCCACTTCCTGTAGCTCTAGAATCCCCTTTGAATCCCATGGACTCCTCTTCATTAACTCTGAAGGAGCCATCTCCTCTTCTCATTCTTGAATCTACCATGCTAGTATAAATACACAAAAATCCTCACCAAAATCAGTCCCTCACGTGTTTCACTCAAATAAGGTCTCAACACTCGTGTTTGCTTACTAGTTTCAGCTTTTAACCCTCTTTTAAGCTCATACTCTCTTGTATTTTTCCACTCAAAGAATTATCTCAAAGTTTTAATTAAAACACATGCAAAACAGCAACTAGATCACAAGTATGCTCTAATAAAACTTATCAACAAAACAGCAACTAAAACAAGCAAATACTGAGTGAATTGATAAAACCTGGTGTCGGCGCTGCGAACCAAAAACAAGGTAGATCAACAAGTTATTTTTGAAATTAACAAGAAGCAAAACCAGAATATTAAGAAACCAAAAATTCAAGAAAAAAATTTAGAAAAGAGATTCAAACAACGAACAAGAAACAATTCGAACATATTATGGAAAAGTTATGGGTTGTAGTTCTTATAATTTAAGTTTTTCTTGTAAATCCTTTACCAATTTTGGTCCAGAAAATTTTAGCACTCAAAATTCAAAATCCCGCAGCTATATAGAATGAATAACAGCAACTCCAAATAATCACAATTGAAATTCCACACCAAAATGATGAGGACATGACCAAGAGCCCTTCAAGATGGAGCCCAGATCCACTTCAAGTGTCTACAGGACCCATAACCCGAGCGCGAGCAAACAGATTGAAAGAGGCACTAAATGGTTTAATCCAAGAGGTGTTTTCAACCTAAGGAAGCAAGTTCTTAGTGAAGATGAACTAAAATTTGTCCATATGATTGGGATGGTGGATGCCAACGTGAAAGAGAGTTTAACGCATGGACTTCTACAACATGGCGATGTGGCATCATATGGTGACATGGCATCCAAGTAAGCTTAGCCAAATTTTATAATTAGGGAAATATTAATTTTTATTTATGTTTTGATTGGATTTTGGCATGTTGCCTATTTACTTTCCTAATTTAGTTTTTATTAGGTTTTTAAATTACTTTCCTAATTTTATGAGAGTATAATTGGTCAAAGAATTAAATGCCATTTGAATTAGGACACTAGGAGCTACATTAGGTTTCCTAAACTTAACCAAATTAGGTTTCCTAAACCTTTCAAAATTAGGTTTCCTAAACCTACTTTTTGTCCATTATTATTCCACCTTTACTTTTAGCAAATTTAGGAAAGCTTTGTAATTTATTTTGCCTATTTAAAGGCACATAAGTCATGAATAAAGGGAGATTACAAATTTGATTCAAAGTGAGAGTGATTCTCTTGGTTCTCTGAGAACTATATCGAACTTTTTTAAGCTTTGTTTGTGGAGTTCAAATTTGACTTATCAATAGGTTATTCCGCACCCTATTGTGTCGTCTTCACTATACCAAGGTTCTTACCTCAAATATAGGTAACGGGTCGAGGTCTTCCATTGATAACTTGTAATTAGATGGTCCTAATTCAATCTTTGTTACGGGATTAGAGCCAGGTCGCTCTAGGTTCGTATCAAATTGGTATCAGAGCTAGTTTCTAATTACAGGTTTGATCTATCTATTTCTTTTCTTTTGTTTCATTGTTTTCTTGTTTTTTCTTTTTTTTTTTTTTTTTTTTTTTTTTTTTGCAATCTTAGCATTAGGTTGAGGTTGCTTCTATCATCATACACGTTCTGCATCTTAAAAAAAAAAAAAGAAAAGAAAATTCGAACAGATATTAAAAAAAAAAAATTTGGTGTTGTGTGAGTGAAAAAAAAAAAAATTGTTCTTATGGTTTGTGGCATTGAATTATTGAGATTTCAAGAGAAACCAGGTAGTGAATTTTTTTTTTTTTATAGCTAATTTGAGGAGCACCAAAAATAAGCCAAAATCAATACCGAAGATAAGGTTTGTTGAATATTCACTAATTCTATTTTGCAAATCTCATTCCAATTTGTTCCTCACATTCTAGTTTCTTTTGTTCTCGCTAAATTTCTTGTTGAGCTTTCATCGTTGCCTTTTTTTCTTGTTACTTTTCATTCTATTTGTCTTGTAGCCTTATTTTCATAACTGTTTGGTAGGTCTATTTGGATTGTTACTTGCTAGTTTGTTTTAGTTTGAAATTAGTTTACAAAGAACCAAATAAAATTACTAGAGTGGTAAAAGGCAAGAGAGGTGAGAACTATAGAGAGTAAAAGCCAAACTATAACTAGAGTACAAACATGAGTGACCTTGAATTTGAGCGAGACACGTGAGGGAGTGTTGTGAGGCCTTTCTTTTTTACTAACAAATTTTGTAGAAAAATCATGTGACAAGACAAAAGCAAAGAAAGCATGGATGAAACTCCAAGTGTAGCTGATCCGAAGTTATACATTCAAGCCATGGTGGGAGAACTTCAAAGAGCACTACGATTGGAGATGGGGCAGATCCATGATAGGTAGGATAGGATGGAATCATCAATCCAAACACCGCAGCCACAACCTCCACAAAGTTTTGTTCATGGATGTGGTAGAGGAAGAAATACTCCAAGAAGGGAAGAATGGGAATGTGTGGGAGATGACTATAAGGAAGAAGAGGAAGACATTGGTTCGGGAACCAACCAACTCCATGGGAGACAGAGGTTAGACCGAGGCAATGACTATGGAGGAATTAAGATGAAAATACCATCATTCTAAGGTAAAAGTGATCCAGAAACATATCTCGAGTGGGAGAAGAGGATTGAGATGGTATTTGATTGTCAGAACTACTCTGAGCCAAAAAATGTGAAATTAGTCACTGTTGAATTCACGGACTATGCTATTGGATGGTGGGACAAATAGACAATTTGTAGGAGGTGAGCAGGACAAAGACCTATAGATACATGGGAGGAGATGAAGGCTTTGATGAGGAAGCGTTTTGTACCTAGCCATTACTATAGGAGCATTTTTCAGAAATTACAAAGCTTGTCTCAAGGAAATAGAAATGTGGAGGACTATTATAAGGAGATGGAAATCCTTATGATGAGGGCTAATGTTGAGGAGGATAGGGAGGCTACAATGGCACATTTCTTGGCTGGTTTGAATAAGGAAATAGCAAATCAAGTGGACTTGCACCATTATGTGGAGATTGAGGAGATGATGCACATGGCCATCAAAGTAGAGCAACAACTCAAGAGGAGGGGTACCACAAGAGCTTGTATTGCTTAACACACTTGGAAAGCAAGCCTATCCACATGGAAACCAAATCAACCCAAGTTTGAAGATAAAGCCACCACACGGCTAAATTCGAAGTTAAGGCCAAACCATCCTCATCTAAGCAAGTAAGTAAATCCGATTCATCTTCAACTAGAAGTCAAGATATCATGTGTTTTAAATGTTAAGGCAGGGGTCATATTGCAAGTCAATGTCCTAATAAGAGGGTCATGGTGATTCGGGAAAGTGGAGACATTGAAAGTGAGGAAGAAGAGTCAGACAATGAATCTATGCCACCATTGGAGGACGTTGGTGATGAAGATGAAGAAGATTACAAATATCCAGTTGGAGGGGACTTGTCATTGGTTGCTAGAAAAGCTTTAACTGTGTATAAAGATGAGAAGGAAGTGCAACGAGAGAACATCTTTCATACGAGGTGCAAAGTCAAGGATAAGGTATGCAGTATGATTATTGATGGAGGAAGTTGTACTAATGTTGTTAGTCTTACTATGGTTGAAAAGCTAGGTTTACCCACTATGAAGCATCCAGAACCATATAAGCTACAATGCCTTAATGATTGTGGAGAGTTGAAGGTGAATAGGCAAGTGAATATTGCATTCTCTATTGGTGATTATGAAGATGAGGTTATTTATGATGTGGTACAATGCAAGCTGGTCATTTGCTTTTAGGATGTCTGTGGCAATGTGATAGAGATACTAATCATCATGGTCGAACTAATAAGGTTGTCTTCAATTTCAAGGGTAAACAAGTGGTGCTTATGCCGATGACTCCTAAACAAGTTTTTGATGACCAAGTGGCTTTACAAAGGCGGAAAGAAGCTGAACAACAACACAATCAAACTATATCCAACCACCAAGAGAGGAAAAAGAGTGGTGAGGATGATAGTGTGAGTGAAAAAGAAAAGAAAAAGAGTGGAAACAAAAAAGAGAGTTTTTATGCAAAACAGAGTGAGATGAAGAAGCTTTTTTGTTGTAGAAAGCCTATGATTGTAATGATGTACAAAGAAGCATATATGAATCATTTAATGAACCCTGATGAATTTGTTTTGCCTAGTTCTATTGTTGAACTAGGCAAGATTCCACGTGGCTTATAGAAGTAATCCAGAGGAGACAAACGAACTTCAAAGGCAGGTTCCACATAAGGAAGTCGAGGTTTCCAAACCAATGAAACTCTACAATCATACTGCATGGAGATGGTCCATTCCAAGTGTTGGAGAGACTTAATGACAATGCTTACAAATTAGATCTTCCAGGTGAGTATAATGTAAGTGCTACTCTTAATGTCGCTGATTTATCTCCTTTTTGTGCAGGTGACTATTTGAGGAAAAATCCTTTTTAAGAGGAGGGGAATGATGAGGACATGACCAAGAGTCCTTCAAGATGGAGCCCAGATCCACTTCAAATGTCTACAGGACCCATAACCCAAGCACAATCAAATAGATTGAAAGAGGCACTAAATGGTTTCATCCAATAGGTGTTTTCAACCCAAGGAAGCAAGTTCCTTAGTGAAGGTGAACTAAAATTTGTCCATATGATTGGGATGGTGGACGCCAACGTGAAAGAGAGTTTAACGCATGGACTTCTACAATATGGTGATGTGGCATCATATGGTGACATGGCATCCAACTAAGCGTGGCCAAATTTTATAATTAGGAAAATATTAATTTTTATTTATGTTTTAATTGGATTTTGGCATGTTGCCTATTTACTTTCCTAATTTAGTTTTTATTAGGTTTCTAAATTACTTTCCTAATTTTGTTAGAGTTGAATTGGTTAAAGAATTAAAGGCCATGCAAATTAGAAAACTAGGAGCTAAATTAGGTTTCCTAAACCTAACCATATTAGGTTTCCTAAACCTTACGACATTAGGTTTCCTAAACCTGACCACATTAGGTTTCCTAAACCTAACCAAATTAGGTTTCCTAAGCCTAACCACATTAGGTTTCTTAAACCTATCAAAATTAGGTTTCCTAAACCTAATTTTTGTCCATTATTATTCCACCTTTAGTTTTAGCAAATTTAGGAAAGCTTTGTAATTTATTTTGCCTATTTAAAGGCACATAAGTCATGAATAAAGGGTGATTACAATTTTGATTCAAAGTGAGAGTGATTCTCTTGGTTCTCTAAGAACTATATCGAACTTTTTCAAGCTTTGTTTGTGGAGTTCAAATTTGACTTATCGATACGTTATTCCGCACCCTATTGTGGCGTCTTTACTATACCAAGGTTCTTACCTCAAATATAGGTAATGGATTGAGATCTTCCATTGATAACTTGTAATTAGATGGTCCTAATTCAATCTTTGTTACGGGTTTAGAGGCAGGTCGCTCTAGGTTCGTATCATAAAACAAACTCAATTTTTCAACCTCCCATAAACAGGCCAATGTGCAAAATTTTTTTCTTTTTTTTTTTTTTTATGTTTGGCTTTTCTTTTTTCTTTTTTTTTTTTTTTTTAAATCGCTCATAGATTGTAAACACAAACTCTAGTAGCATGAAACAACACCAAAATTGCAATTCCGAATGCCAAATTTATACCAAACCTGAGACAAACTTTGAACAAAGACAAATTGTAAAAATCTGTAGGTTTTATGCAATATGTTCTCAAACACCTCTTTTTTTTTTTTTTTTTGAATATAACAATGCAACCAATTAAGATTAAAACAGTAAACAAAAATCAACAATAAACCAGATTACTAAGAACTAATATGCAAAACAACCAACAAACTAGGAAGTAAAAAGTTAGATAAAACAAGGAACAAATTCGGCTATGAAGAAAAATTTGTTTTTTTGTTTTCGTTTTTTTTTTTCATGATATGCGGAAAATTGATAGATAGGAAACAACCTTAACCTAAAGTTAAAATTGCAGAATAACACAAAACAAAATAAAGTAAAGAAGATATATCAAACCTAAACAAAATTCGGCTCTACCACCAAATGATACAAACCTAGATCGATTTGCTCCTAAATCCGTATTATATTAGCCCGTATTACAATTAAGTTCAGGTTCTAATGGTCACCTTAAACCTTAATCAAATTGTGATTAGAAACCTTGGTATATGTTGAAGACGCCATATGTCCTATTGATAAGTCAAACTAAAACACTTGATTTCTATTAAGTGTTTTAGGTGTTCAAATAGAACATAGAGAATTCTTTCTCACAGGTAATTTTCTATATGACTAATATACTTAATTTTATTTAGAAAATAAACTTTTAAATAGGTTTGAAAGATGAAACAAATCCTTAAAACACCATAGAGAAATCGGCCATAGGTTGAGGAAACTAGGTGTGGCCGAATTCTCCTCCCTTACTAATCTAATTTTAGATTAATTAATTCTTTTATTTTGAATTAGGAATTAATTAATTTACAATTGAAATAATAAAATAGCAACTTTATTAAGTTAATTTGTCCAGAAAATAAACAAATAAAAACCAAAATAAAAATGGTTTCCTAAAACAAAAAATCAAACTCAACTTAGGAAACTAGTTGACTAGTTGACAACTAAGTTGTCTTTATCCAATCTCCAGCCAATTTTGGCTCCAAATCAGCTCCTGCCATGTAGGATTCCAAATAGGATTAATAATGATTCCCATATGTTGTACTTGATTGAAACAAAGAGAAAGTGCTTAATCAACACAATAGAACAAAGTGAGCGCCAAAAGTGAGCAATTTCAGCCAAAAAGAAGTCTATGCACAAATGTGGTCTTTAATTGCTTTTGCTTCTGCCTTGACATGATTTCATGGCCTCTTGTTGATATCAATTAAGTTCACAAAGTATTGGATCCATTCCTTGCTACCCAGGCTCCAAAAATGTATCAAAATAGCTCGCTGGATCCATTTTCGCATTCGTAACTTGAATATACAAGATGGGCTTTGGATCTTCAGATAATGTCATGTCCTTTTGAGATCAAATCACTCCTTGGATAAGGCTAACCAGATTTTTCTTGAATTTCTTAGCTTACGCCCTACTGATTAGTACCATCTTCATTTGTAAAGGATCAACACCTAGCGGGTAGTCGGTTGTACGGGTTCAGGTGGATTCTCATCAATACCATCAACCAAAGAGGGAACTAGATGACCTATGGTCCTTGCAAGAAGCAAGGTGATAGGAACCTAGGTCGACTTGCTCCTAGACCCGTATTATATTAGCCAGGATCTCAATTAAGTTCAGATTCTAATAGTCACCTTAACCTCTAATCAATTTGTTATTAGAAACCTTGGTTTATGGTGAAGATGCCACAATACATGATAGATGTCCTATCGATAAGTCAAATTAAAACATGTTATTTCTATTAAGTGTTTTTAGGTGTTCAAAGAGAACAAAGAGAATTTTTTCTCACAAAATAAATTTCTATATAATATATAAGTTGCTTTCTCATTGAAAAATAAGCCTTTAAATAGGCTAAGAGTATAAAATAAAAAACCTAAATCATAATAGGTAAAATCGGTCATGAAGCATAATGTGGTCCAAATTTTTACTTTCTTAATCTAATTTCGATTAATTAATTCATTTGTTTTGAAATAGGAATTAATTAATTTATAATTAAATTAATAAAAGATCAACTTTCCTAAGTTAAATTTGTCCAGCAAATAATTAAATAAAAACCAAAATAAAAGATAGTTTCCTAAAACAAAAAGTCAAACTCAAATTAAGAAACTAGCTGACTAGTTTTCCAACTAAGCTATATTTGACTAATCCCCAGCTTGTTAAGGCTCTAAATCAGATCCATTACACCATGTAGGAGCACAAATAGGATTAATATTGATTCCCATACGTTTCCCTTGATTGGAACAAAGAAAAATTACTTGAACAACAAAAGAGAACAAAATCAGTGCCAAAATGAGCATTTTCGACCAAAAAAAAGGCTTGTGCGCAATACTGAATTTGGATGCTTTTGATTCGTCCTTAATATGATTCCATGGCCGCTTAGTGATATCAATTGAGTTCATAAAGTGTTGAATCCATTCCTTATTGCCCGGAGTCCATCTCAGCCTTCACCACTTGGATGCATAAAATAGGCTTTGGTTTTTCGAGTTTTGTCATGCTCTCTTGAAATTTTGAAAAACAACAATTTTGGCTCTCTCTCTCTCTCTCAACTACTACATTTGTTTTCTTCTTCTTCCCAAAAGCTAACAACCTTCTCAAGAACCCTAAATCTCCATTAAAACTAGAAACAAAACCTTAACAAACCCAAAAAAATAAAATCAAGAACCAAGAACCAACAACAATCATTCTTGACTAACACCTTGAATGATTGTGCTCTAGGGTACAACAACATAAACCTACACCAAATTCCATCATGGTATCAGAGCATAGTGTAATTTCTTAGGACCTTGTGAGCTTTCAACCTAAACCATTTTATTTGTGAGAGGATCCCCCACCTAAAGCTTTCCAACCGAAACCAAACCTCCCAAAAAGGCTAGTTGAAACTCACCATAACACCACCACCCGAGAGCTTGTTTTTGTGTCCATTTTTCAAAACTTTTCAAAAACCATTTTTTCAAATGGCCTCACAATCCTTTGCAACCCCAACACCACCTAAGTTTGAAGGCCAAAACTATTCCATTTGGAGTATAAAAATGAAAGCCTAACTTCAAGCCTTTGGTTTATGGGAAGTCATAGAAGAAGGTTATGTAGTGGAAGAGTTGAAAGCTAATGCAACCCAAGCACAAAGAAATGCACATGAGGCCGAAGTTGCCAAGGGGTTCAAGGCCCTCACTGCCTTGCACTCCTCCGTGAGTGATTCCATTTTTACAAGAATAATGTCATGCACAAGTGCTAGAGAGGTTTGGATAAAGCTTCAAGAGGACTTCCATGGAAATACTAGAACTCGGCAAATGCAAGTTTTAAACCTAGGAAAAGAGTTTGAGACCTTGAAGATGAAGTAGAATGAGCTTGTCAAGGATTTCACGAAAAGGATGCTCAAAGTGGTAAATCAAATTCGGGTCCTTGGTGAGCAATTGACCGATCAAAGGGTAGTAGAGAAAGTATTGGTGAGCTTACCCGAAAGGTTTGAAGCTAAGATTTCCTCCCTTGAAGAATCTAGAAATCTTAGTGAAATAACCTTGAGTGAGCTCATCAATGCTCTTCAAGCAACCGAACAAAGGAGAGCCATTAGAAAGGAGGAGACCATAGAGAGTGCATTCTATGGTGGCCACGGCAACAAAAAGAAGAATAAAGGAAGGAAGAGCAACAACACCAACCAAACTGGTTTTACAACCAACAAAACACAAACAACAACAAAAGTGGATGGAATCAACAACAACAACAACAAAGCCATCAAAACCGAGGAGGGCATCCACCTTGCCCTCATTGCAAGAAGCTTGGACATCCACCATCCAAGTGTTTTTAGAGGCCGGATGCATCTTATGAAAGATGTGGAGGAAAAGGCCACATTGCCAAGGTATGCAAGCAAAGGAAACAACAAGCCAATGTGGTTAATGAAGAAGCCGAGAACCTATTTGTGGCCACATGCCTTAAGGCCACAAGTAGTGGTCTCGGTTGGCTTGTGGATAGTGGTTGTTCACACCACATGAGTTTCCAAAAGGATGGTTTTATGGAGCTTGATTGAAACTACAAAACCAAAGTGAAGATTGGTGATGGCCCGTTCATAGAAGTAGAAGGCAAAGGAGATGTGTGCTTGAACACTAAGGAAGGTACCAAAATTATAAAAGATGTGCTATATGTTCCTAGTTTGTGTGAAAACTTGCTTAGTGTAGCACAATTGGTAGAAAGAGGCTTTGCTTTAAATTTTGCAAAAGATGGATGTATTATATATGACGCTTGTGGTAATGAGCTGTTTAAGGTACCATTGAAGGAAAAAAGTGATAGATTGGACCTAGTTAAGACTGAACAAGCCTTAAAAACCAAAGTGGAGTCCATTTCTCAACTTTGGCATAAAAGGCTTGGACATTTTAGCTATGGTGCCATGAAAAACACCAATGCTATTGTGAAGGACATGCCAAAGATTGAGGAGATGAGAAGCCTATGTGATGTATGCCAACTACGGAAATCCACACGGCTTCCATTCCCTAAAGCCGGTTCGTGGAGAGCTAAGGAGAAGCTTAAGCTAGTCCATTCGGATGTGTGTGGACCGATGAGTTTGTCATCAATTGAAGGTTGTAAGTACTTCCTAACCTTCATTGATGACTACTCAAGGATGTGTTGGGTATATTTTTTAACAACCAAGTCACAAGTGCTTGAGAAGTTCATGAAATTCAAGAAGATGGTGGAAACCCAAAGCAATGCAAAGATGAAGTGCTTGAGAACCGACAATGGTGGAGAATATACAAGCTTGGCTATGGAGGATTTTTGCAAAGAAAATGGAATGGTGCATCAATTCACAACACCATACACACCACAACAAAATGGTGTTTGTGAGAGAAAAAATAGGAACTTGATGGAGATGGCAAGGTGCATGATACATGAAAAGAACATGCCAAAGAAGTTTTGGGCCGAAGCCATATACACGGCTAGCTACATCCAAAACCGAGCATACACCAAAGCCAATGAGTCCAAGACACCCTATGAGATATGGTATGGAGAAAAACCATCTTTGGACAACATAAAAATCTTTGGAAGTATTTGTTTTCTCCATGTTCATCCACACATGAGAGACAAGCTTGACAAAAGGGCAAATGTGGGCATCTTGGTCGGCTTTAGTAAGGTTACCAAAGGTTTTAGGGTTTTCAACTTGGAAACCAAGAAACTTGTGGTAACAAGGGATGTGAGGATTGATGAAGATGCTGTTTGGGATTGGACAAAGGAGGAGCTTCTTGTCCATGAAGATAATGCTCGGTTGGATGATGAAGAAGAACAAACCAATGACAATGACAATGACAATGAAGAAAATGAAGATGATGAGGAGGATGCACTAGAGACCATTGGAGTCGAATTGGAGATTGGAGATGGTGTTAGAGGAGAAAGGCCATTGTCTGAAATATATGAAAGGTGCAATGTTGCCTTGAGTGATCCTACCAATGCTCAAGAAGCTATGCAAAAGAAAGAGTGGATGGAGGCCATGCAAACCGAAATGGATATGATAGAAAAGAATGAAACTTGGTCTTTGGTTTCTAAACCTAAAAACAAGAAACCAATTGGTGTAAAGTGAATCTTTAGGACCAAGTTCAACCCGGATGGAACAATATGCAAACACAAGGCAAGACTTGTGGCAAAAGGCTATGCACAACAAGCGGGTGTAGATTATGGAGAGACGTTTGCACTGGTTGCAAGAATGGAGACCATAAGGCTCATCCTATCCATCTCGGCCTCAATGTCATGGAAGGTGTACCACCTTGATGTAAAGTCGGCTTTCTTGAATGGTGTGCTTCAAGAGGAGGTTTATGTCAAGCAACCCGAGGGCTTCATTGTTGAAGGACATGAGGACAAAGTCTACCATCTACACAAGGCACTTTACGGGTTAAAGCAAGCACCTAGGGCATGGTATGGCAAGATTGATGGTTACTTGATCTACCAAGGCTTTAGGAGGAGTTTAAATGAGCCCACACTATACACAAGGAATGAAGATGGTATGATTGTTATCTCACTCTGTGTGGATGATTTGTTGGTCACGGGTGAAAATGAAAAGAATGTGGAAGTTTTGAAAAATGAACTTGAAAAGGAGTTTGACATGTCAAGCCTTGGTGAAATGAATTACTTCCTTGGAGTGGAAGTGATGCAATGCTGTAGGGGTATCTTCATATCTCAAGAGAAATACATCAAAGATCTTTTGAAAAAATTCAACCTTGATGAATGCAAGCCAATGTCAACACCAATGAGCCAAGGAGACAAA
Source organism: Ziziphus jujuba (assembly GCF_031755915.1). Classification (NCBI taxonomy): domain Eukaryota; kingdom Viridiplantae; phylum Streptophyta; class Magnoliopsida; order Rosales; family Rhamnaceae; genus Ziziphus; species Ziziphus jujuba. The sequence goes on from NC_083388.1 coordinate 13,349,519, forward strand.
TACAAGAAGGAGGATGGCACACCAAAGGTAAACCCGACCCTATATAGAAGCATGATAGGAAGTTTGCTCTGTGTATGTTCATCAAGACCGGATTTTATGCATGCCACATGTGTTTTGTCTAGATATATGCAAGCACCATCCCAAAATCATTTTGTAGGTGCTAAAAGAATTCTTAGATACTTAAAAGGAACACAAGACTTTAGAGTTTGGTATGATAGGCAAGATGTGATGAGATTAATGGCCTACTCGATAGTGATTGGGCTGGATGCTTGGATGATATGAAGAGCACTTTGGGGTATCTTTTCTCACTTGGTAGTGGACCATTCTCATGGAATGCAAAGAAGCAAGCAACAACCACTCCAAGCACCGCCGAAGCCGAGTACATTGCTTACTCTTCATGTGCAAATCAATGCATTTGGCTTAGAAAATTATTGGAGGACTTTGGTTATCCTCAAGAGGGTACAACCATCATCGAATGTGACAACACTTCAGCCATATCAATAGCCAAGAACCCTGTTCAACATGGAAGGACAAAACACATACCGGTGAAGTATCACTCTTTGAGGGAGTTTGAAGAAAATGGAGAAGTAAGCCTGGAACATATCAAGATCGAAGATAACCTTGCAAATTTCTTCACCAAGCCACTTCCAAAGCAAGATTTGAGACCTTGAGGAAGCTTCTCAATGTTTCAAGCAAGAATACCAAGGAGGAGTGTTGAAATGTGGTGATCTTGCTACAATGTGCAAGGTAGTTCGGTTACACTTGTACTCTTTATTTGCAACATCAAAGACCAAACATTATTTATGTTTGTGCATTTTATTTTTAAGAACAATATCCTTTTTGTAATGCCCTAAGCTCAATTAACTAAAGCTTAGGGCCTTTTTGTCTAGTTGCTGGAAATGTATCTCTAGCAACATAAGTCCACTTCCTTGGATGTTGTTTGATGAAGGTTTGGGATTTGGATCTGAATTTTGGATATAATAAACTAGAAATGTAAAGGAAGCAGAAGCAAAAAGAATGGCCCAATTTGGAGCTGGGAAGGCTGAGTTAAACCCTAAACAATATTAACCTTGTGCAGTTTTGATGCCCAGAAATCTGGACAAAACTGCCTCGGGTTTGATTATTTTTGAATGGGTAAATGGACTTTGTTTTATCTTATTTTTTGCTAGAACACAGCTTATTATTCAAAAAGTCTTCCCTCCAATTTTCAAGTCAAGAGCTGGTTTTCAAATTCAAATGCCTCAGACAAGCTGAGCTGCTCATTAAAGAAGGTTTCTTGCATGCCCAACACATTGATTAGAGTTAGTTGAGGTAGTTTGGCTTGGTTGGTTACTTTTAATGCTTTTGTATTTATTGCTCAATATGGCAGCATATCCTATTGTCTTTTTGATGTATTTAAAAGTATGAAAATTGTAATGAAAACGTTGTGGTAGTAATATTCAAAAATTTTGAAAAACAACAATTTTGGCTCTCTCTCTCTCTCTCTCTCTCTCTCTCTCTCAACTACTACATTTGTTTCCTTCTTCTTCCCAAAAGCTAACAACCTTCTCAAGAACCCTAAACCTCCATTAAAACCAGAAACAAAACCTTAACAAACCCAAAAAAAAAAAAACAAAATCAAGAACCAAGAACCAACAACAATCATTCTTGACTAACACCTTGAATGATTGTGCTCTAGGATACAACAACATAAACCTACACCAAATTCCATCAGTTATGGCCCACGGGTTTGAGATGAGTTGGAGGCTTTGCCCAATTATTTTGGACTTAGACTTCTCCAGATTTCATCCTCAATATTTCAACATGCCACATGCCAAAATTGAACCAATTTGGATAAATATATCCCAGCCTTCCATCTGGTCAAAGTAGTAGTATAAGATTAGGTGGAGATAGTTTTTTGAAATTTGAAATCTCACCAACCTTATCATAATTATGCACTCACATGTGAGCTGGTGGTTGAACGATTATGTATCATAATTTTGAGTGGAAAATGTGTAAATTTTGAATTTTAAAGGCTTCCATTTGATCCCACGCACACCTCACATGTATGAGACAAGTTTTGTATCTATATATGCAACAAATGAATGAAAAAAAAAATTGAATTAGTGTGCTGTCTAGTTTTGTGTGGCCTGTTCTAACATCTTCTTTTCTTTTTCATCTTTTTCTTCTTCCTTCAAAACAGAAACCCTAACAATCCTAGATATCACCATACAAAAAAGAAAAAAACAAAAAACAAAAAAAAAAAACCTAAACATCAAACCAAAAACTGGATTAAAGGTTGTGCACAAGACTAACACCTTGTGTACAACACTCTTGGCCAAGTGAACCCAAAACCACACCAAACTCCAACATGGTATCAGAGCTTTGCTTGAACCATTGAGGGACCTTGTGAGCTTTCTTTCTAGCCTATTTTCTTGTGAGAGAACCCCCCATTTCATTCCTTTCATTTTTGGTTTGAAGTGGTACAAAAAGCTAGCTAGAAAACTCATCAAAAATCTAACCCAAGAGTCATTTTCTTCAAAAATCCGGTTTTGTGTCATGACTTCTCAAAGTTTTGTACCTCCCACTCCACCAAAATTTGAGGGCCAAAATAACTTCATTTGGAGCATAAAGATAAAAGCCTACCTACAAGCCTCTGGACTTTGGGATGTGATGGAAGAAGGTTATGAAGTTGAGGAGTTAAGGGCAAATGCCCCACAAGCACAAAGACTTGCACATGACAGCCCTTCATTCTTGAATGAGTGACTTTATAGCCCTTCATTCTTTGGTGAGTGACTCCATCTTCACTAGAATCATGTTTTGTACAAGTGCTAAAGAAGTTTGGTTAAAGTTGCAAGAAGAATTTCAAAGAAACACTAGAACAAGACAAATGTAAGTTTTAAGCTTAAGAAGAGAGTTTGAAACAATTAGAATGAAAGAAAATGAGTGGTTAAGGACTTCAGCGATAGACTACTTAAGGTTTTGAACCAAATTAGAGTCCTTGGAGAGCCCTTAACCAACCAACAGGTTGTAGAAAAGGTGTTGGTGAGCTTACCCGAAAAGTTTGAAGCTAATATTTCTTCCCTTGAGGAATCAAGGAATCTTAGTGAGATTAATTTGAGTGAGCTTATCAATGCCCTCCAAGCAACCGAACAAAGAAGAGCCATAAGAAAGGAGGAGTCTTTGGAAAGTGCTTTTATGTCTAGTCAAAGTAAAAAGAAGAATTAAAGGAACAACAACAAGAATAAAGGAGGAACCGATTATGGAGGTTTTAGCAACAACAACAACAATTCCAACAACAACAATAATGCAAGGCAATAAGGAGGACAGCAACAAAACTATGGGGGTTATCCACCATGCTTCCATTGTAAAAAGCATGGACATGCACCAAACAAATGCTTTTTGAGACTGGATGCAACTTGTGATAGATGTGGGCAAAGAGGACATGTTGGGAAAGTATGCAAGCAAGGAAGGCAACAAACAAATATTATGAATGAGGAGGCCGAGACCTTAATTATGGTAACATGTCTTAAAGCTACAAGTAGTGGTTTTGGTTGGTTGGTAGATAGTGGTTATTCACACCACATGACTTTTGAAGAAACCAACTTTGTGGAGCTTGACCGATCCTACAAGACAAGGGTAAAGATTGGGAATGGAAGCTACATGAATGTAGAAGGAAAAGGAGACATCTCATTGCACACCAATAAAGATACCAAAATTATCCAAAATGTTCTATATGTGCCTTCATTGTGTAAAAACTTGTTGAGTGTTGCACAATTGGTTGAAAAGGCATATGTTTTGAACTTTGGTTGTGATGGTTGTTTGATATTGGATGCTTGTGGAAAGGAAGTGTTTAAAGTTGCCTGGAAAGATAAAAGCTATAGGTTCAATTTACTAGATAGTGAACAAGATTTAAAAGGCAAAGTTGAGTCCATTTCTCAACTTTGGCATAAAAGTCTTAGTCACTCTAGTTATGGTGCAATGAAGAATACTAATGCTTTGGTGAAACATATTCATCCTCTTATGGTTTCAAGTAAAGCCAACTTGTCTACATTATCGGGTTTAGTAGCAGCTAGGACTTCATCCTCTGAAGATATGCATGAGAGATCTGGTTCTTCATGGCTAGAAACAACATATAATGGAGGGAGATTTGCAAGATCAGTTAATGAAGTGGAGTCGATAAGAAAGCAAGATAGAAAGCATTACGTACAAAAATGCCATCTTCTCGCCCATTAGATGATGAACAAGCCTGTACTAAAGAACAAAGTCTGGTGAGTTTGATTTATTTATTTGTGTTATTTTCAATTAAATGTTTTGATTTAGAGCATTGCATACTTCAATTTGTTTCAGTTTTTTTTTTTTTCAGCTTTCTCAAAGAAAAAGAAAATTCATTAAATTCATTTTTTACTCTTTTTTCCCCCTCAGTATATATAATTTGTATTTTCATTTTTTAACCATGCTTGTATAAACTTACAAATAGACATTCATATGATACATATAATTATTAGCGTTGGGCATCTCACATCTATTTACAGCTTGGTTATCTGATGGTTGAATATGTTTCATTATTTTCTTGTGATTACATTGCCTATGATATTAACAATGCTATTTGCAATTCTGGTAATTAATATATTTTCTATTCATATTTTGTTCATTATTTCACTTGGCCTAGTAAACATATAAAAAGCTGAGGTTCCTACATTCCATGAATTTCTTGTTTATTTTCATAATTAGATAAACATAGTAGTGGATGTTACGTGGAATGGAATTTATTGTTAAAGTAAGGCAAAAAAGAGTGTTTTTGGCTCTTTTTCTGGATAGTCATTCTCATCATATTCATCACCATGGGCAGTACCTTCTTCATTTTCTTGTTCCTCATCCTTATCATGTGCTTCAAGTCTATTGTTTTCGTCCATACTAGCCAATTCCTCCTTACTACAAACCCATTTAGCTTCCTGATGTTTAAAATCAACTCGCAACTGCACGAATCGTTTTCAAGTAATAAAGTGGAAAAATAGGTTTGTCGTACCCAAGGGATTAAGAATTAAGTACCAAAGATAATTAAGTTTTGGTAATAAGTTTTGGTAATATTTGAACTAGCAATTAAGATGGCAATTGAAAATTAAATAAACTAAATTAAACAAACGCAATCAATTAAAATTAGATCAATTTCAAGTAAAGAGAAAGTTAAATTAATAATTATGAATACTAGGGCATTTGATTTCACCACTAACTATTCCAATTTAATTACTTAAATATGTGAATTTAATTAACTAGTAATTTTGTTAACCACACTTAATCACAAAATTAATCAAAAGTAGTTTCCACTCATAATTGATAATATTCACATAACCTAATTTATTCCTTCCGGCCTATAAATTAAATCATGCAAATTCATTAAGCATAGATTAAGCAAATAATATGGCATGAGACATAATTATTTTCCAATCAATTATGCATTCATGTAAATCATTGGAGATCCATTATCCTTTTCCAAGCTCAAATATTATTAAAATCATTCATTCCTTCCGGCCTATGAAAGCATTAAATATACCAATGATTTATTAACAAAACATATTACTACTAAATAAAACTCAACGTATATTAAAATAATTAGACCTTCATAGTTATGGCTACATCATAGCCCTAGCTATGAAATTAGTTCGTCACAAAAATAATTTCAACATCCATAATTATAAAAAAATAATAAGATCCACAATTACAGAGAAAATAGAACAGAATAAAAACTATTGAAGAAATTCTCTTCCAAGAGCTCTCCAAGTTGTGGCCTTCTTCTCCAAGCAAGCCCATGTCTCTATGCCCCTTCAAACTCTCAAATTAATCTTCTTAAACTCTAAAACTTTAAAACTCTAGAACCCTTAAGAGAATCTTAGAAGCTCCCAGAATTTGGTTTGTTTCTATTTAAACCTCCTAAAAGCTCTTAAATAACTCTCTAAACTTTTATCTCTTCCTTCAATGTGGTGGGGGCTATATATATATGACCTTGGGAACCTTTTTCTCTCTTTATTTTCAATGTGGGAGTCTTGGAAGATACCTTTTTTAGGCCATGAAGAGGGTTGGACTAATTTCATGTGTAAAAAGGAAACTTGATATTACTTGCTCTCCAATACTTTCATTTTCTCTAATTCCTCCTAAAAAAATAGTTAATTAGTCTAATTTATCCTTAATGAAGCATGTAACATGACATGTGCCACATTAATGATAAATTAACCAATTATTGCTACTTGTTTTTATCTTGGCCCTCAAATTGCCTTGATTCCCTCTTTTGATCAATGGTGGAGATTTAACTAGAATATTCCTTTTTATAAATTCCAAGCTTTAAATGACGATAACTCTTTGCTCACATCTCGAAATCGAAAAATTATGAGACACCTGAGATCGTCAGATTGTGAGGATTCATATGACATCTACTTCCACTATGAAATTCCCGACAGAATCTTTATGGAATCTTCAAAGTATATTGATTGGTCCGTTCGAGCTCAATCTTGCTTCCCACCATAATTTGACCCAAGGAATCCATTTTTATGGTTTATTTCTTAAAATTCTTCCTCTTTCACCTAGATTAAGAAAAATACATAATTAAATATCTTTCCATTATAAATTAGCACAAACTAACAAATATTAAGCTATAAATATGGCATAAAATCATCAATATTTTAGACCTAATACTTCCTCATCAACTTTCACATCTCTACTAGTCATAAGTTTCTTGGTTTCTAAGTTGTACGTCCTATATCCTTTGGTCACATCACTATAGCCAACAAAGATACCAACTTGTGACCTTTCTTCAAGCTTTTCTCTCTTCTCTTGTGATACTAAAATGTAACAAATACTTCCAAATACTCTTAGATGGTCAAAAGAAGGTTTATATTCAAACCAAAGCTCAAATGGGGTTTTACTCCTCAAAGACTTGGAGTAAAGCCTATTTTGGATGTAGATGGATGTATTAACTCCTTCAGCTCAAAACTTCTTTGGCAAGGCACTTTCAAACAACAAATACCTAGCCATATCCATGATGGTATGGTTTTTCTTTTCACATACGCTATTTTGTTGCAGTGTGTATGGTGTAGTGAATTGATGAACTATAACATGATCCTTACAAAGTTGTTTGAAAGTCTTACTTGTGTATTCCCCACCATTGTCCATCCTTAACACCTTTATAGTGCAATCGGATTGATTTTGCACTAACTTCATAAATTCTTCAAAGTTCGCCAAAGCTTATGACTTTCTTTCAAAGAAATACATCCACACATTCTTAAGTAATCATCAATGAAAGTTATGAAATATTTGCTGCCATTTAAGGATGGAACACTCCTAGGATCACAAATATCCGAATGTATAAGTCCTAGCTTTTCCTTTGATCTCCAAGATCAAGATCGAAATGCTAGCCTAGTATGCTTTCCTTTTTGACACATTTCACATACATATTTTTGCTTCTCCACCAATGGCATGTCCCTAACAAGTTCATGCTTGTCTACCAATGACTTAAAGCTAACATGGTCTAGTCTTTTGTGCCATAGTTGAGAGGTGTTCTCAACCTTAGTGTTCAATGCAACCGATGCACCATTTTCATCCATATTCAATATAAAATTCTAGTTTTTCATTCTAACGCATATCAATTCATTTCCATGAGGTTAATCTATAGTGCATGTTATGTTTAAAAAGTGTAATGCATATTTTTTCTCAAGCATTTGACCTACACTAAACAATTTTTTCATGTAAAGAAGGTATATAAAGAACATCATGGATAGTTTTGATATCTTTGGTAGTGTGTATCACCACATCTCCTTTGCCTTTCACTTCCATTAATGCTTCATTTCCAATTTTGACTTTGTTATAGCTGTTCCTATCCAAGTTTTTGAACCACTCATGCTTGGAGGTATATGGTGTGTTGTTCTACTATTATGATCCATCCTTCATCATTCTTGATGCTACTAAAACAAGTAGCAACAAACAACTTTTCGAATTCACTATCACTTGCATTGTCTTTGGCAACATTTGCCCGTTGCTTATCCTTCTTGTTAACCTTGCATACTCTCTCTACATGACTTTTTTGTTGGCATTTATGGCAAAATGCATCCGGTCTCCACCAACATCTTCTTAGATTATGACCTTTCTTCTTGCAATGGTAACAAGGTTCATAAAACTTCTTTTTGAGTTTACTAGTTTCACCTTTCTCCTTTATGACCTTAGGCTTGTTTTTCTTTTGATTTTGTGTCTTTTGATGTTTTTTAGACACAAATGTAGCCTCCATGGATTCTTCATGTTTAATCCTCCTCCTTTGCTCCATAGCTTACGAGGCATTCACCAACTCAGTTAAGAAAATTTCATTTAGGTTCCTTGACTCTTCCAATGAAGATATCTTAGCTTCAAACATCTCAGGCAAGGAGACCAACACCTTCTCCACAATTCGTTGGGCATTTCATCTTTTACCTAGCATCCTAATTTGATTCACCACATTAAGAAGCCTTGTGGTGAACTCCTTAACCGTTTCTTTATCTTTCATCTTGATAGTCTCAAGCTCACTCCTTAGGTTAAGGATTTGCATTTGCTGTGTCCTTGCACTCCATTGGAACTTATCTTGAAGTTTGTCACAAGCTTCCTTAGCACTCTCACATGCCATTATCCTTGTGAAAATAGTGTCACTAATACAACAATGAATGGCAGTGAAAGCTTTGAAACCTTTAGCCAATTCCTACTCATGGTGTTTGATTTAATTGACCATTGCTCCTTGTCTCAAAGGCTCAGGTTCTTGGGGATTTATGGTGACCTCCTAAAGAGCATAAGCCTTCAAGTAGGCTTGAATCTTGATACTCCAAATGTTATAGTTCTCCCCATTGAAGATAGGAGGAGAAAGGGGTGAAAAACTTGAAGAAGCCATGTGAATGTTACTTTCGGGTATGAAGGAATATGAAAATATATTTGTGCTTTCAAGTGTCTCTTCACTATCAAGGAACGAACCAACCCAAAAACCTCATAAATCTCACAAAAATATGCCTTGTTCTGATACCACTTTGTTGGGTGAGAAGATTATGACCTAAGTAAGCTAGCTTGAAGTATTAGCAACAAGCAAGCTTTTGGTAATGCTCTTGGGAATGGTTATGTGTGAGTTGTGTTTTTAGATTTTGATTATGGTGTTTTCTTTAGGGTTCCTAGAGTGTTCTAAGATCTTGAAAAAGAGAGAAGGAGAAAAAGAACACATTGGTTTTTGAAAATAAGGATTAAAGATCCAGCCTTCTAATTCATTCAACAATATAAGCATAAAATAACAATTAGTTCACACATGCCAAGCATGTGAGCTTACAAAATGAGTAAACCATTTGAAATTTTAAAAAATATATGGTCAACACCTAACTTTTCATACGCAAAAGAGCTAAAACTAGCTGTAACATGTCTACTCCAAATATCACAAAAAGATGGCACACGGTTTGAACTAAGCTTCTATTATCTAACTAGTTTGGGTTAACAATCAAACAAGCTTCACCTACTTAGTTTCCCTTTGTATCTAATTACAAAATTCAGTTTGAAGCATCCTTGGTTATCAAAAAATATTTTTGGATGAGATAGGAATGTTCTGAAATGGGATCATGGATCAAATAGTTCCAAAACTGATCCAAACTCCGCACACTGGGCCCATCAGTTGCAACAATTTGTTTGGAATAAAAAAAGGACTTCTCCATGTCATTTTAACCTAAAATTTGGACCATAGTCTTTTTTATATGTCTGTAGATATTTCTCAAAATTTCAGCCAAAAATCTTTTTTCAGCCTGAGATATAACACAAACAATAGACCTATGTTGGTGGAAATTATGAATCTAGCACCATAGGCATTTCAAACATAATGTTCCTACTCTTTTGTGCATATTTTTACTAATGGTTTTGCATATATAACTTAGGCACAAAACATCATCAAAATATACCTTGCATCAATTAAAACATACAAGAAAATTGAGAGTATTGAAATTATCCTTGGGCCAACATATTGCAAATTCACCAAAACTTTTGCAAATTGTGTTGACCACGGGTTTGGATTTTGTTGGCATTGAGGTTTGCAGTTACTGTCATTTTTTGGTGCTAGTGGAAATTGTGTTTTTATCATTCTATTTGAGATAATAAAAGAAAAAGAATAAAAAAAGAGAGCCAACCGCCGAGAATACAAAAATTACAAAAGGCCAGTTTGTTGAAAAAATTTGAATTATGATATCTTGAGTTGCTGGAAAATTCAATTTTGATTGCTGGATATTTGAATTTTGAGTGCTAAAATTGAGAGTACTGAAATTAGTTAAAGGAATTGAGACAAAAACTTAAATTACAAGACCTAATTAAAACATACTTGTGATCTAGTTGCTATTTTAAGTGTTTTTTAAAAGAACTTTGACATAATTCTTTGAGTGGATAATTGCAAGAAATTGTGAGCTTAAATGAGGATTAAAAGCCAAAACTAGTGTGCAAACAAGAGTGTCGAGATCTTATTTGAGTGAAACATGTGAGGGAGTGAATTTAGTGAGGATTTTTGTATTACATTTACTAACATGATAGATTCAGAGATGAGAAGAGGAGATGGTGACATGATAGATTCAAAGATAAGAAGAGGAGATGGTTCTTTAAGGAATCTCGAAGAGGAATTTGTAGGGTTCAAGGGTGAATCTTGAGCAATGAGAAGTGGAGGTGAACCTATCGACATGGTGGCAGTATTGGAACAACTCCAAATGATGAATGCTCACTTTGATCACCTAGATCAAATATTAGACGGAGTTGAAAATTCTCAAGTTGGGCTGAATCCAAGGTTTAATGTACATGAAGGCTGAGGTTGAGGTCAAGGAAGCCGTGGATGACCTAGAGAATAATTCCAGGATGGTAATTTTGGAGATAATCTTGAAGACGACATTGATGATTTTTTTCCTCTTCGAGGAAGGCTAACCCATGGGAGACAAGCTAGAGAATAAGATGATGACCTTGGACACGTTAAGTCAACATACCACCATTCATGGAAAAAAGTGATCCGAAGGCTTACTTAGAGTAGGAGGAGCGAAAAGAGATGATATTTGATTGACTTAACTATTCGGAGGCTAAGGTTAAATTGGCTGCTATGGAAATTGGACATTATGCATTCCAATGGTTGAAAAATGAGCAAAGTACCCGAAGAAGAATTGGTGATGAATTGATTACTACTTGGCGAAAAATGAAGGGAGCCATAAGAAAGAGATTAGTACGTACTCACTATCATAGGTTGCTGCATCAAAGACTTCAATCATTAACTCAAGGAAGCAGGATCGTGGAGGACTACTACAAGGAGATGGAGATGCTCATGATGAGGTTGAGCATGAATGAAAATCATGAGGCAACCATGACATGGTTTTTGGGTGGTTTGAATCGTGAAATAGCCAATCAAGTGGAGCTACAATAATATGTAGAATTTGAGGAGATGCTTCATGTGGCCATCAAGATTGAAAATCAATTCAAAAGGAGGGGTACAAGCTCATGGTTTGGAGGTGTTATAAATAGCAGGAGGATAAATTCAAGTGTTTAGAGAAGCAATCCCCCATATGACATCAAGCCAAAACCAAAACATGGTGTTGAGAGCACCAATCGACCAAGGAAGTTAAAGCCAAATCTATTGAAGCACCAAGGTTTGAAGGTAAAACTGATCCTAAACATTCTAGAACTCATGACATTATTTGTTTTAAGTGCCAGGGATGAGGACACATTGCCAAATAATGCCCAAATCGAAGAATAATAGTGCTAAAAGGTAATGGAGAGTTAGAATCCTAGAGTGAAGAAAGTGAAGGAGAAGCTGAATTTGTTGATGAAGAAATTGGAGATGAAGAACATGAAGAAGCCAAGACTCTCAAAGCTTCAAAGGCTAAATTGAGTTTGGTGGCAAGGAAAGTTCTAACAGTGTACAAAGATGAAGATCAAATCTAAAAAGAAAACATCTTCCACACCCGATGTAAAATTCAAGATAACATTTGTGGTATGATAGTTGATAGTGGAAGTTATGCTAATGTAATTAGTAATGTGGTAGTTGAGAAATTAGTTTAACAACCATTAAACATCTAGAACCATATATATTATAATGGTTTAATGATAGTGGTGAAATGAAAGTAAACAAACAAGTCAAAGTAAAGTTTAGCATTGACAAATATGTGGATGTTGTATTCTGTGATGTTGTTCCCATGCATGTTGGTCATATTTTGTTGGGAAGGCCATGACAATTTGATAAAGACATGGTACATTATGGAAGAGAGAACGCTATTCTTTTTGAATTCAAGGGAACAAAGATTAAGCTGGAGCTATTAACTCCAAAAGAGGTGTTTAGAGACCAACTTCAAATGCAACAAATGAAGGAGGCCAAAAGCTTAAAGTGAAGGCGAGTGTGGAACCCATGATTTCACCACTTGTCCAAGAGGGCAAGATCAAACCTCCACATCAAGGTAAGTGCTTTAAACTCAATTGTGAGGAGAAAACAAGAGAAAAGGGAGGAAAAGTCGAGAGTGACCCTAAAAGGATGGAACCCATGAGTGAGAAAGAAAAAGAAAGAAAAGAGAAGAAAAAAGAAGAATTTTTATCTTAGCTTCAGTGACATGTTGCCTATTTACTTTTCTAATTTAGTTTTTATTAGGTTTTTAAATTACTTTCCTAATTTTATTAGAGTTGAATTGGTCAAAGAATTAAAGGCCATTCAAATTAGGAAACTAGGAGCTAAACTAGGTTTTCTAAACCTAACCATATTAGGTTTCCTAAACCTAACCACATTAGGTTTCCTAAACCTAACCAAATTAGGTTTCCTAAACCTAATTACAATAGGTTTCCTAAACCTATCAAAATTAGGTTTCCTAAACCTATCAAAATTAGGTTTCCCAAACCTAATTTTTGTCCATTATTATTCCACCTATACTTTTAGCAAATTTAGAAAAGGTTTGTAATTTATTTTGCCTATTTAAAGGCATATAAGTCATAAATAAAGGGGAGATTACAATTTTAATTCAAAGTGAGAGTGATTCTCTTGGTTCTCTAAGAATTATATCGAACTTTTTCAAGCTTTGTTTGTGAAGTTCAAATTTGACTTATCAAGAGGTTATTCCGCACCCTATTGTGACGTCTTCACTATACCAAGGTTCTGACCTCAAATATAGGTAACGGGTTGAGGTCTTCCATCAATAACTTGTAATTAGACGGTCCTAATTCAATCTTTGTTACGGGTTTAGAGGCAGGTCGCTCTAGGTTCGTATCAATTTGGTATCAGAGCTAGTTTCTAATTACAGGTTTGATCTATCTATTTCTTTTCTTTTGTTTCATTGTTTTTCTTGGTTTTTTTTTTATTCTGCAATCTTAGCATTAGGTTGAGGTTGCTTCTATCATCATACACATTCTGCATCTTAAAAAAATAATAATAATAAAATAAAAATAAAAATTAAAAACAAAACTGCACTTTTGTTTTTGTTGAAGGCCACGTGTTTGGTAGATTTTTGGTGTGGAATTGTGATTTTTGGTGTTGATCTTTGCTACTGTAGTTGTTTTATGTTGGGTGAGTGAAAAAAAAAATATTGTTCTTGTGGTTTGTGGCATTGAATTATTGAGATTTTAAGAGAAACCAAGTAGTGAAATTTTTTTTTTTAGCTGATTTGAGGAGCACCAAAAACAAGCCAAAATCAATTCCGAATATAAGGTTTGTTGAATATTCACTAATTCCATTTTGCAAATCTCATTCCAATTTGTTCCTCACATTCTAGTTTCTTTTGTTCTCATTAAATTTCTTGTTGAGCTTTCATCGTTGCATTTTTCTTGTTACTTTTCATTCTGTTTGTCTTGTAGCCTTATTTTCATAACTGTTTGGTAGGTTTATTTGGATTGTTACTTGCTACTTTGTTTTAGTTTGAAATTAGTTTACAAATAACCAAATAGAATTACTAGAGTGGTAAAAGGCAAGAGAGGTGAGAATTATAGAGGGTAAAAACCGAACGATAACTAGAGTACAAATACGAGTGACCTTGAATTTGAGTGAGACACGTGAGGGAGTGTTGTGAGGCCCTTCTTTTTTACTAACAAATTTTGCAAAAAAATCATGTCACAAGACAAAAGCAAAGAAAGCATGGATGAAACTCCCGGTGTGGCTGATCTGAAGTTATACATTCAAGCCATGGTGGGAGAACTTCAAAGAGCACTACGATTAGAGATGGGGCAGATCCATGATAGGTTGGATAGGATGGAATCATCAATCCAAACACCGCAGCCACAACCTCTACAAAGGTTTGTTCATGGATGTGGTAGAGGAAAAAATACTCCAAGAAGGGAAGAATAGGAACGTGTGGGAAATGACTATGAGGAAGAAGAGGAAGACATTGGTTCGGGAACCAACCAACTCCGTGGGAGGGAGAGGTTAGACCGAGGCAGTGACGATGGAGGAATTAAGATGAAAATACCATCATTCCAAGGTAAAAGTGATCCAGAAGCATATCTCGAGATGGTTGAGATGGTATTTGATTGTCAAAACAACTCCGAGGCAAAAAAGGTGAAATTAGCCGCTGTTGAATTCACGGACTATGCTATTGGATGGTGGGACAAAGAGACAATTTCTAGGAGGCAAGCAGGACAAAGACCTATAGATACATGGGAGAAGATGAAGGCTTTGATAAGGAAGCATTTGTTACCTAGCCATTACTATAGGAGCATTTGTCAGAAATTACAAAGTTTGTCTCAAGGAAATAGAAATGTGGAGGACTATTATAAGGAGATGGAAATCCTTATGATGAGGGCTAATGTTGAGGAGGATAGGGAGGCTACAATGGCACGTTTCTTGGCTGGTTTGAATAGGGAAATAGCAAATTAAGTGGACTTGCACCATTATGTGGAGATTGAGGAGATGCTGCACATGGCCATCAAAGTAAAGCAACAACTCAAGAGGAGGGGTACCACAAGACATAGTATTGCTCAACACACTTGGAAAGCAAGCTCATCCACATGGAAACCAAATCAGCCCAAGTTTGAAGATAAAGCCACCACACGGCCTAAATTCGAAGTTAAAGCCAAACCATCCTCATATAAGCAAGTAAGTAAATTCGATTCATCTTCAACTAGAAATCGAGATATCATGTGCTTTAAATGTCAAAGCAGGGGTCATATTGCAAGTCAATGTCCTAATAAGAGGGTCATGTTGATTCGGGAAAGTGGAGACATTGAAACTAAAAAAGAAGAGTTAGACAATGAATCCATGCCACCATTGGAGGACGTTGGTGATGAAGATGAAGAAGATTACAAGTATCCAATTGGAGGGGACTTGTCATTGGTTGCTAGAAGAGCTTTAACAGTGTATAAAGATGAGAAGGAAATGTAACGAGAGAACATCTTTCATACCAGGTGCAAAGTCAAGGATAAGGTATGAAGTATGATTATTGATGGAGGAAGTTGTACTAATGTTGCTAGTCTTACTATAGTTGAAAAGCTAGGTTTACCCACTATGAAGCATCTAGAACCATATAAGCTACAATGGCTTAATTATTGTGGAGAGTTAAATGTGAATAGGCAAGTGAAGATTGCATTCTCTATTGGTGATTATGAAGATGAGTTTATTTGTGATGTGGTACGAATGCGAGCTGGTCACTTGCTTTTAGGACGTCCGTGGCAATTTGACAGAGATACTAATCATCATGGTCGAACTAATAAGGTTGTCTTCAATTTCAAGGGTAAATGAGTGGTGCTTATGCCGATGACTCCTAAACAAGTTTTTGATGATCAATTGGCTTTACAAAGGCAGAGAGAAGTTGAACAACAACACAATCAAACTGTATCCAACCACCAAGAGAAGAAAAAGAGTGGTGAGGATGAGAGTGTGAGTGAAAAGGAAAAGAAAAAGAGTGGAAAGAAAAAAGAGAGTTTTTATGCAAAATAGAGTGAGATGAAGAAGCTTTTTTGTTGTAGAAAGCCTATGATTGTAATGATGTACAAAGAAGCATATATGAATCATTTAACGAACCCTGATGAATCTGTTTTGCCTAGTTCTATTGTTTCTCTTTTGCAGCAGTTCGATGATGTCTTTCCTGAGGAGATTCCAAGTGGGTTACCACCGATTAGAGGGATCGAACATCAAATTGATTTTGTTCC
The DNA here is from genome assembly GCF_031755915.1 of Ziziphus jujuba. Lineage (NCBI taxonomy): Eukaryota > Viridiplantae > Streptophyta > Magnoliopsida > Rosales > Rhamnaceae > Ziziphus > Ziziphus jujuba. Next base: position 13,365,620 of record NC_083388.1, read on the forward strand.
AGGATCAACAATTCCAAACCGGCCAGCTTACAAGAGCAATCTAGAGGAGACAAAGGAACTTCAAAGGCAGGTAAGTGAATTGCTTGAAAAGGGGTATGTTAGAGAGAGCATGAGTCCATGTGCTGTACCTGTGTTATTAGCCCCTAAGAATGATGGAACATGGAGAATGTGTGTAGATTGTAGGGCTATGAACAATATAACTGTCAAATATTGTCACCCTATTCCTAGATTAGATGATATGCTTGATGAATTGTATGGTGCATGCATATTTTAAAAAATTGATTTTAAGAGTGGTTATCATCAAATTCTCATGAAGGAAGGTGATGAATGGAAAACAGCATTTAAAACAAAGCATGGTTTGTATGAGTGGTTGGTTATGACATTTGGATTAACTAATGCACTTAGCACTTTCATGAGATTAATGAACCATGTCATGCGTCCATTTATTGGGAAATTTGTGGTTGTTGATTTTGATGATATTCTTGTATATAGTAGAAATTTAGGTAAGCATGTAGAGCATATTCGGATAATTTTAGGAGTGCTTAGGAAGGAAAGATTATTTGCTAACCTTAAGAAGTGTGATTTTTGCAAAGATGAACTTATATTTCTAGAATTTGTTGTGGAAGTGTTTGACCCAGGAGATTGGGTTTGGTTGCACATAAGGAAGTCGAGGTTTCCAAAACAACAAAAGTCTAAACTCATGCCACGTGGAGATGGTCTATTCCAAATATTGGAGAGACTTAATGACAATGCCTACAAGTTGGATCATCTAGGTGAGAATAATGTAAGTGCTACTTTTAATGTCACTGATTTATCTCCTTTTTGTGCAGGTGACGATGTGAGGACAAATCCTTTTCAAGAAGAGGGGAATGATGAGAACATGACCAAGAGCCCTTCAAGATGGAGCCCAGATCCACTTCAAATGTCTACAGGACCCATAACCCGAGCACGAGCAAAGAGATTGAAAGAGGCACTAAATGGTTTAATCCAAGAGGTGTTTTCAACCCAAGGAAGCAAGTTCATTAGTGAAGATGAACTAAAATTGGTCCATATGATTAGGATGGTTGATGCCAATGTGAAAGAGAGTTTAACGCATGGACTTCTACAACATGGTGATGTGGCATCATATGGTGACATGGCATCCAACTAAGCTTGGCCAAATTTTATTACTAGGAAAATATTAATTTTTATTTATGTTTTGATTGGATTTTGGCATGTTGCCTATTTACTTTCCTAATTTAGTTTTTATTAGGTTTTTAAATTACTTTCCTAATTTTATTAGAGTTGAATTGGTCAAACAATTAAAGGCCATTCAAATTAGGAAACTAGGAGCTAAACTAGGTTTCCTAAACCTAACCATATTAGGTTTCCTAAACCTAACCACATTAGGTTTCCTAAACCTATCAAAATTAGGTTTCCTAAACCTAATTTTCGTCCATTATTATTCCACCTTTACTTTTAGCAAATTTAGGAAAGGTTTGTAATTTATTTTGCCTATTTAAAGGCACATAAGTCACGAATAAAGGGGGGATTACAATTTTGATTCAAAGTGAGAGTGATTCTCTTGGTTCTCTAAGAACTATATCGAACTTTTTCAAGCTTTGTTTGTGGAGTTCAAATTTGACTTATCAATAGGTTATTCCACACCCTATTGTGGTGTCTTCACTATACCAAGGTTTTTACTTCAAATATAGGTAACAGGTCAAGGTCTTCCATCAATAACTTGTAATTAGACGGTCCTAATTCAATCTTTGTTACGGGTTTAGAGGCAGGTCGCTCTAGGTTCGTATCAGATAATGATTTATAAAGATGTTTATTTAAATGATCAAGCTACCCCCCAAGAACTTGAATTGCCAAGTTCTATCTTTTCTCTTTTATAGGATTTTGATGATGTCTTTCGGGAGGAGATTTCTAATGGTTTACCACCTATCTGAAGGATTGAACATCAAGTTGATTTGTGCTAGGAGCTGTAATTCCTAATAGACCTGCATATAGAACTAATTTCGAGGAGACAAAGGAGCTACAAAGGTAGGTAAGTGAGTTACTTGATAAATGTTACATTCATGAAAGCATGAGTCCATTTGTTGTACCTGTTTTATTAGTATCTAAGAAAGATGGTTCATGACGCATGCGTGTAGATTGTAGAGCTATTAACAATATAACTATTAAATATAGGCATCCAATTTCTATGCTAGATGATATGTTAGATGAATTACATGGTGCATGCATGTTTACTAAAATTGATTTTAGGAGTGGGTATCATCAAATTACGATGAAAGAAGGGCATGAATGGAAAACCGCATTTAAAACTAAGTATGGTTTATATGAGTGGTTGGTAATGCATTTTGATTTAACTAATGCACCTAGCACTTTCATGAGATTAATGAACCATGTTATGTGCCCATTCATTGGAAAATTTGTGGTTATTTACTTTAATGATATTCTTATATATAGTAGAAATTCAGATGAGCTTGTTTTCTTAGGATTTGTTGTCAGTGTTGCTGGAATTAAATTTGATCAATCTAAGGTGAAAGCTATATAGGAATTGCCAAAATGATGAGAATCCGCTTGAACCCATCCAATCAACTACCCGCTACGGCGCTAATCCAATACAGATGAAGATCGGACCAATCACTAGAGCATAAGCTAAGAGATTTAAAGAAAAAATGCTGGATTCATACAGGGAGTTATCAATTCTCAAAATGATTTATTGATATTCAAAGATATAAGACCCGTTTTATGCATCCGGGTGGTGAAGGCCTATATGGACCCAGGTAGTTGTTTTGGTGCAAATATGGACTCAAGGCAGCACGGAATGGGTTCAACACTTCTTAAATTCAATTAATATCATTAAACGGTCATGGAATCAAGACAAGACAGAATCAAAAGCAACCAAAATGGTGATTTGAGCATGGAAGAACTTTCGAGTCGAAAATGCTATTTTTGATGCTGACTTTACTGTATTTTGATGATTTGGCATTTTCTCTTTGTTTCAATCAAGGGTAACATGTGGGAATCATCATTGATCCTATTTGGAATCCTAAATGGCTCATTGGATCTGATTTGGAGCTTTTACAAGTTGGAAATCAGTCAAAGTTAGTTTGGTAGTCAAACTTGTCAACTAGTTTCCTAATTTGATTTTGAATTTTTGATTTAGGAAACTAGCTTTTATTTTGGTTTTATTTAATTAATTTGCTAAAAAAATTAACTTCGAAAAGTTAGAATTTTATTATTTTGGTTGTAAATTAATTAATTCCTAATTCAAAATAAAAGAATTAATTAATCCAAATTAGTTTAGGAAAGTAGGTGAATTTCGGTCAACCCATTATTTCCTTATCTCATGGCCGATTTTAACTAGCTAAGTTAGGGTTTATTGCTTTATGTCTTTAGCCTATTTAAGGGTTTATTTTTCAAGGAGAACACGCCTTTAATATTATTCATAAATTTATTTGTAAGATAGAATTCTCTTAGTCCTCTTTAAACACCTAAAACACCATTAAAGAGTGAGTGTTTTGGTTTCACTTATCAATAGGACATCATTCACATGTTGTGGCGTTTCATCATATATCAAGGTTTCTAGTCACAAGCTGATTAGAGGTTGAGGTGATGTGATTCTACCCATGCCCACTCATCCATACCTCGAAGGGCAACCATATCTCGGATACCTTGGAGGGCATCCATACATCGGAGGACATCCACACCTCGGAGAACATTTTACCTCGGACAACATCAGTCCGTCCATGTCTTGGACAACATTACATCAACAGCACATTCATACCTCGGGCAACATTCTACCTCAGCTATCAACTATCTCAGACATCTGACTCTTGTCCAACTATCTCGGATATCTGACTCTTAGACAAGATCAATTATCTCGGCCAGTTGACACTATATAGTTCGAACACAAGCTAACTCGGATGAAAGACATGTTCAGACACAAGCTAACTCGGATGAAAGGCATGTTCAGACATAAGCTAACTTGGATGGAAGACAAGTTCGGTCATGAGTTAGCTCAGTTGAAGACATAATTCAGCCTAGTTGTCAAAGTCAACTCATTACCTAATTTACAATTGACTTTCTTTTTTTCTTATTTTTATTTATTTATTGGTTGGACGAATTGATTTAGGAAAGTTAATTTTTTATTTATTTTCATTGTTTAGGAAAGTTGATATTTTTGTAAATGAATTAATTCCTATTTTCAAAATATAGGAATTAATTAATTAGAAATTAGACTTAGGAAAGTAGTGAGATTCGGCTACCATGATTATGTTTCCTAATGTTGGCCAGATTTTTCACCTTAGATTTTTAGGGTTTTATTTGTGACTTTGTAGCATATTTAAAGGCTTATTTTATGATTGAGAAGAAGCTTGAATTTTATATAGAAAATTATTTGTGAGATTGAATTGTCTTTGTTCTTTTGAACACCTAAAACACCATTAGAAAGTGAGTGTTTTAGTTTAACTTATCAATAGGACTTCCATCACCTATTGTGACGTCTTCCTTATATACCAAGGTTTCTAATCATAAGTTGGTTAGGGGTCAATGTGACCATTAGAACTTGAGCATAATCAGATCTGGGCTAATGTAATGCGGGTTTAGGAGTAGGTCATCCTAGGTTCGTATCATGAGGTAACCATAAGAACTTGAGCTTAATTTTTCGAGCCGGGCTAATATAATACTGGTTTAGGCGCGAGGTTCGGATCATTTAGTATCAGAGCCGAATTTTATTCAGGTTTGATCTATCTTATTTGCTTTATTTTATTTTGTGTTAATCTACAACTTTAGCATGAGGTTAATGTTGCATCTATTCTACACATTCTGCATATATTAAAAACAAAAAAAAAAAAAATTCCTACTCAAATTAGGTTTCCTTGTTTTACTGTATTTTTGCTTCTTGGTTTGTTAGTTGTTTTCATCTTTGTTCTTAGTAATTTAGTTTATTGTTGATTTTTTTGTTGTTGTTTTGATCTTAATTATTCGCATTCATATTTTCAAAAAAAAAAAAAAAAAAAAAGAGGAAAAGAGGATTTGCGGCAACATACAACAAATTTACAAATTTGGAATTTGTAGTAATGGGTTTGATCTTTGTTGGATGGTAAGTTGTAGATTGTGTTGTTTTTGGTATTGCTGGGATTTGTGTTTTCCTTATTCTATTTGTCATAAAAAAAAAAGAAGAGAAGAACAAAAAAAAAAAAAAAAAAAGAAAGAAAAAGCCGAGGATTAAAAAAAAAATTTCAAAAGGCCAGTTTGTTGAAAATTTGAGTTTGAATTTGATGAGCTGGAAAAAAAAAATTTGAAATTGAGTTCTTTGGATCTGCTGGAAATTCTATATTGTTGCTAGATATTTTGTATTTTGAGTGCTTAAATTAATTGGATTGAAATTAGTTGAAGGAATTGAGATAAGACTTAAATTGCAAGAATAACCACCAACAATTCCTTTAACTAATTGATTGAATTCATTGTTTGAATCTCTTTTCTAAATTTTATCTTTGAAGTACTGGTTTATTAGCATTCTGGTCAGCTTTTAGGTCATTCTGAAAATTTACTTGTTGATTTACCTAGTTTTTTCTTAGAAAGGCTGAGACAGGTTTTATCAATCAGCTCGGTAATTGATTATTTTTGCTGGCTATTTTGCTGATAAGTTTAAATTAAGGTACACTTGCAATCTATCTGCAATTTAAGTGTGTTTTAATTAGAAGTTTAAGTTAATTCTTTGACTGGAAAAAGGCAAGAGTGTGTGAGCTTAAAAGAGGGTTAAAAAGCTGAAACTAGTGTTCAAACACCAGTGTCGAGACCTTGTTTGAGTGAAATAGGTGAGGGAGTGAATTTGGTGAGGATTTTTGTATTATTTTTATTAACATGGTAGATTCAAGGACAAGGAGAGGAAATGGATCTTTAAGAATTAGTGAAGAGGAATCCATAGCATTCAAAGGTGATTGAAGAGCAACTAGAAGTGGAGGCGAACATACCGACATGATGGCAATCACGGAACAATTCCAACAGATGAATGCTCAATTTGTTCACCTAGATTAAAGGATGGGCAGGTTAGAAACATTAAAAGGTCGGTCGAATCCAAAGTTTGATGTACATGGAGGCCGAGATCGAGGTTAAGGAGGCCGAGAGCAACCTAGAGAGGAATTTAGGGAAGATAATTTCGAAGATAACGTTGAAGAAGAAATTGATGATATTTTTGCACTCCTAAGAAGACCAATCCATGGGAGACCAGCAAGGAATGGGGATGATGATCTTGGAAATATTAAGGTCAACATACCATCTTTTATGGGAAAAAGTGATCTGGAGGCATATGTAGAATGGGAGGAGCGTATGGAGATGATCTTCGATTATCATAACTATTTGGAGGCTAAGAAGGTAAAATTGGCAGCTTTAAAGTCTGGCCATTATACATCCAATGGTGGACAAAAGTGCAAAGTACCCGAAGAAGAGTAGGTGATGAATTGATTACTACTTGGCGACAAATGAAGGGAGCCATGAGGAAGCGATTTGTACCGACTCATTACCATAGGTTGTTACATCAAAGGTTATCTTTATCTTAAGGAAATAGGATTGTGGAAGATTATTACAAGAAGATGGATATACTCATGATGAGATTGACTATGAATGAGGATCGTGAGGCAACCATGGTAAGGTTATTAGGAGGTTTGAATCGAGAGATAGCCAATCAAGTGGAGCTACAACAATATGTAGAATTAAAGGAGATGCTCCATGTGGCCATCAAGATTGTAAATCAAATCAAAAGGAGGGGTGCAAGCTCATGTTTAGGAGGTGTTTCAAGTAGCAGGAGGACCAATCTAAGTGTTTGAAGAAGCAATCCCACGTATGATACAAGGAAAAAACCAAAGTAAGGTGATGAAAGCACCAATTGGCCAAAGAGGGAAGCTAAGACCGAATATGCCCAAGAACCCAGGAATGAAGGTAAATTTGATCCTAAACCTTCTAGAACTCATGAAATTGTTTGTTTTAAGTGCTAAAGATGAGGACACATTGCCAATTAATGCACGTAAGAAGAATCATGGTGCTGAAAGATAATGGTGAGTTATAATCCAAAAGTGAAGGAAGTCAGGGTGAAATTGAGAAAGAAAAGGAAGAAATTGAAGAAGCCGAGACCCTAAAGGCTTCCAATGCCGAATTGAGCATGGTGACTAGAAGAGTCTTGATCGTGTACAAGGATGAGGATTATACTCAAAGAGAGATATCTTCCACATTCGGTGTGAAATCCAAGGTAAGGTTTGTCATATGATAATTGATAGTGGGAGTTAAAAAATTAGGCTTAGTAACAATTAAACATTCGAAACCATATAGATTACAATGACTTAATGATAGTGGTGAAATAAAAGTAAACAAACAAGCCAAAGTAAAATTCAGTATTGATAAATATGTGGATGTTGTTTTGTGTGATGTTGTGCCTATGCATGCCAGACATATTTTATTAGGTAGACCATGGCAATTTGATAATGATACTATACATTATGGTCGAGAGAATGCTATTATTTTTAGATTTAAAGGTAAAAAGGTCAAGATGGAACCATTGACTCCCAATGAGGTATTTAGAGACCAACTTCAAATACAACAAAGGAAGGAGGTCGAAAACTGAAAGAAAGAACTAGTGTGGCACCCATGGCTCCAACACCTATCCAAGGGGGCAAAGCCGAACATGACCAACCGGTAGGTATCCTAAACTCAAACTTGAGGGGAATGAAAGAGAGAAAGCCGAGAGTGGGAAAAAAATTGGACAAAACTGAGAATGAGAGAAAAGGTGAGATGGCTGAGAGAGAGAAAGAAAAAGTGAGCAAAAGAGAAGAAAAATAAAAATTTCTATCTTAGTTTTGGGGATGTTAATAAAGCAATTTTGAATAAGAAACTATTACTGGTCATGATTTACAAAGATGCATATTTAAATGAACAAGCTAATCCCGAAGAACTTGAATTGCCAATGTCTATTTCTTTCTTTTTGCAGGAATTTGATGATGTCTTTTCGAAAGAGATTCCTAATGGTTTACCACCTATCTGTGTGATAGAACATCAAATTGATATTCTGCCGGGAGCTGCAATTCCTAATAGGTCTGTATATAGAATAATCTTGAGGAGACGAAGGAGCTACAAAGGCAGGTAAGTGTATTACTTGACAAATGTTATATTAGGGAAAGTATGAGTCCATGTGCTGTTCTTGTTTTATTAGTTCCTAAGAAAGGTGGATCTTGGCACATGTGTGTTGATTTTAGAGCCATAAATAATATTACCATTAAGTATAGACGTTCAATTCCTAGATTAGATGATATGCTTGATCAATTGCATGGTGCTTGCATGTTTTCAAAAATTGATCTTTGAAGTGGCTATCATCAAATTAGGAAGAAAGAGGGTGACGAATGGAAAACCGCATTTAAAACTAAATATGGATTATATAAATGGGTAGTGGTGCCTTTTGGTTTAAGTAATGCACCTAATACTTTCATGAGGTTAACGAATCATGTCATGCATCCATTCATTGGTAAATTTGTGGTTGTATATTTTGATGATATTTTAGTGTATAACTGAAACCTTGATGAGCATGTAGGACATCGTAGGCAAGTTTTAAACATTCTTAGGAAAGAAAGGTTATTTGTTAACATGAAAAAGTGTAATTTTTGCAAAGATGAACTTATTTTCCTAGGATTTGTTGTAAGTGCTGCAGGACTTAAAGTTGAACAATCCAAGGTGAAAGCAATCCAAGAGTGGCCAAAACCTACCTCCATCACCCATGTGAGGAGCTTTCATGGTTTGGCTAGTTTCTACCGAAGATTTGTCAAGGATTTTCGCACCACTGTAGCACCTTTAATCGAAGTTGTAAAGAAGAATGTTGGCTTCAAATGGGGGGAAGTGGAAGAAAAAGCTTTTAATTTGTTGGAAGAAAAATGGTTTAATTCACTTTTATTAGTATTGCCGAATTTTGATAAAGTTTTTGAAATTGAATATGATGCTTCAGGTGTAGGTATTGGATCTGTTTTGATGCAAGAAGGAAGACCCATATCCTACTTTAGTGAGAAATTGGATGGAACTACTCTAAACTACTGGACCTATAACAAAGAGATGTTTGCTTTCGTGAAAGCTTTGGAGACATGTCAACATTACTTAATGTCAAAGGAGCTTGTGATTCATATCGATCATGAATCTTTGAAGCACATCAAAGGTCAAGGGAAGCTCAACTGAAGGCATGCTAAATGGATTGAGTTCATTGAAACTTTTCCTTATGCCATCCGCTACAAGAAAGGTAAGGAAAATGTGGTCGTCGATGCATTATCCCGAAGGTATGTACTATTTTCTACTTTAGATGCTAGATTTCTTTGATTTCAACAATTGAAAGAACACTATGAGCATGATAGTGAGTTTGGTGAAATATTTAGGAGCTGTACAAAATATGGGTTTAATAAATTTTACATTTTTGAGGGATATCTATTTAGGGAAAGCCAACTTTGTGTGCCTAATTGTAGCATCGGGAATTTTAGTGAGGGAAGGTCATGGTGGTGGTTTAATGGGTCATTTTGATGTTTTTAAAACGTTATCCTTGCAACACGAACATTTTTATTGGCCTAAGATGAGGAGATCTATGTGGAGAGAATATGTGAAAGATGCTTGAAATGTCGAAAAGTCATGTCTAAATTGAAGCCGCATGGTTTGTATCATCTGTCAGGACCCTTGCAAAAATTCCTCACTGGAACTTTAAACAAGCTTTGATGTCAGGGAAACGCCACTAAATCTTCCAACAAAAATTCCGGTAGCATCCCCCCTAAGGGTAGGACTTACCATAAAATTTCCTACACAGAAAATATACTTCTATATACACTACCTTATTCCTCCCACCTTACTTTAAAGTATTATCATAAATTTCAGTACTTCAATAATTAACAGGGAACCAGTGCATAATTAAATAGATAATCATCCAAATAGTATACAGATCGTTATTAGAACAATTGAATATGAAATTTAATACAATATTAGATAAAAAAAACTAGTACAAGATAGAAAGGAAAATAAAAAACTCTTGGAATTTTGGCAACGAACCAAGACGTCGAGCTCACCCCTGGACAATCAACATCGACTAACCTAGACCTAAGGGAATAGTATTTAAAAATGTGAGATGCTAATCATCTCAATGAGTGACTCAATCTACTAATTAAGGAAATAAATAATAATATAAACTTGATGAATCAATAATAAATAAGTAATTAATTATTAAATATTTGAAAATAATATATTCTCTCAAAAGCCTTATGATTCACTCAGTTTGAAATGTTCCATTTTTAAAATGTTTTCAGAAAACCCGATATTTTATGCCTCAAGATTCAGAAAATAATTAGTCAAATAAATTTCAAATAAAATACAAGAATTCAAGGATCCAAAATTATAATGGAAATAAAATAATGTAAAATAAAATAATAATGTATTGAAAAACTTTACAGATTTATAACTGTTCAACCACATATCCATTTTAGGCGTGCTATTAGTCTATGAACTCGTATTAATGAATACCTCACAACCATGCATTAGTCAAAGCTCAACTTTGTATGAACAAAAAGTCAACTCCGGCACCCCTTGGACAATTCGGACCTCAACTTGTTTTGCTAATAACTTTCAAAATACAACTCCATTTTCAATGTGCTACTAGTGTATGGACTTGGGTTGATGCATACTTTGCAAGGTACCCCGGTCAAAGAGAAATTCCATCCGGATAAAAAAGACAAACTTTGACCCTTCTCGGTCAATGATAGTTAAACCCGATCAACCTCTATCAACATGAAAAAAATTTCCAATGTACTTTGGGATGGGGTGTTACAATCTTCCCCCCTTATAGAAATTTCATCCTTGAAATTTCGTACATCGCCGCATCGCATAGAATATAAGTCGCAGATTCGTGCCTCCGCTCCCACTTCGCTTTCTCGGCTGGGTGATTCCGTCACAAGACTGTAATTGGGAATTAGTCTTATTGACCAATATGTGTTCCTTGGGACCTAAGATCTGTGCCAATTGCTCCATGCATAATAGGTCTTGATTCATCTCGATGTTGGGAATCTCAAACACGTGCGATAGATCTCCAACGTACTTTTGTAGCAACGATACGTGAAATACATTGTGTACCCATGTTACCTCTTTCAAAATTGCTAACTTGTAAGCCATAACCAATTCCCTCGATAACCTCGTAGTGACCAAGATGTTGGGACCTTAGCTTCCTTCATTGACCAAAGTGTACGACTCCCTTCCACGGAGGTAAATTCAAGAAAATCTAGCCTCCAACTTGGAAATCAAGATCCTTTTCTACGCACATTGACGTAGCTCTTTTAATGATCTTGGGCAGCTCACAACCTTCCTCAGACGACTCTTATCTTGCCCATGATAATTCGTAGGTTTTTGGAGTCAACCATTGTGCTGCTGTATGGTGTTTTTCCTTACCCACTTCACTCCAACACTATGGGGTTAGGCAGTGCCCTACCTATAAAGCTTCTTCTAGAGACATTCCAATGCTTGCTTGATGGCTGTTATTATGAGCAATTTCTATCAATGGAAATTGTTCATTCCAGTTTCCTCTGAATTGCATGATGCACTCTTAGCATATCTTCCAAATATGAGTTTTCTATGTTCCACTTGTCCATCGACACGTGGGTGAGTGACGACGATCATCCAAACGCATCATATCTTCTCGCTACGAGCGGTGTTTTAAACACAAAATTCCTTTTTAAGTTCTTCCCACCCCTACACAAACAAAAGGCAAGGGTTGAAGTTACCCAGAAAGTTGCTGTCTTTTCGCCTCCATTTATTGGCAATTTAAGCACCTTAATTCGAATTCTCAACTTTCCTCCTTCACAACAATCCATCTTCAATGCTTAATAAGCATGCAATACATCTTCATACCTTCAAAGTATATCACATACCTTGAATTGTGTGCTTCCCTTAGGATTCCTTTACTACGATATATCCAAGGTACCTTGTCGAGAAACACCTTCGAACGGTTCTGATACGAACCTAGGACGACTTACTTCTAAACCCGTATTATATTTGCCAGGATCTTAATTAAGTTCAAGTTCTAATGGAATTGACCTCAACCCCTAACCAACCTGTGGATAGAAACCTTGTTATATAATGAAGACACCACAATAGGTGATGGAAGGCCTATATATAAGTCAAACTAAAACACTCATTCACTAATGGTGTTTTAGGTTTTCAAAAGAACAAAGAGAATTCAATCTTATAAATAATTTTCTGTATAAAATTCAAGCTTCCTCCTTATTGAAAAATAAGCCTTTAAATAGGCTACAAAGCCATGAAATAAAACCCTAAAAACAAAGGGAAAACCAGATATACAAAGTAGTTTCCTATGGTGGTCGAAATTCTCACTCCTTTCCTAATCTAATTTGGATTAATTAATTCCTTTATTTTGAATTAGGAATTAATTAATTTACAATTAAAAAAATAAAATAATAACTTTCCTAAAATTATTGCTGCAGAAAATAAATAAATAAAAACTAAAAGTAATGGTAATTTCTTAAAACAAAAAGTAGAATCAAATTAGGAAACTATAATACTAGCTTTTTGACTAAGTTGACTTTGACCAATTTTTGACCAATTGAGCTCCAAATCAGCTTCAATATGCTTTGTAGGATGCCAAATAACCTGAATATGAAGTCACACACATTGCCCATGCTTGGAAGAGGAAGAAAGCCAACTCAGCAAAGTAAAGTAAAGCCAGCACAGAATACAGTAAAAAACAGGCCAAATTTGAAGCTGTCCGTAGAACCCCTTTTTGAATGCCTTTCAAGGTGCCTTGACTTGATTCCATATCCTATTAGACATATGTATTGAATCCATAAAGAGTTTGAACCATTTCATGCTGCTCGATTTCCATGTTTGCACCAAAATCGCTACCCAGGTCCGTATCGGCTTCCACCACTTGGATGCTTAGAATAGGTTTTGTATCTTCAAGTATGGATAAGCTCTATTGATAATTGATTACCCCCTGTATAAATACTCCCAGGTTGTCCTTAAATCTCTTTATTTGAGCTCTTTGTTGAAATGTGGTGATCTTGCCACAATGTGCAAGGTAGTTCGGTTACACTTGCACTCTTTGTTTTGCAACATCAAAGACCAAACATTGTTTATGTTTATGCATTTTATTTTATCTTGTAATGTTTAAGAACAATATCCTTTTTGTAATGCGCTAAGCTCATTATCTAGCTTAAGGCCTTTTTTGTCTAGTTGCTAGAATTGTATTTCCAGCAACATAAGTCCACTTCCTTGGATGCCGTTTGAAGTAGGTTTAGGATTTGGACCTGAATTTTGGATATGATAAACTAGATATGCAGAGGAAGAAGCATAAAAACGAATGGCCCAATTTGGAGCTGGGAAGGCTGAGTTAAGCCCAAAATAATCTGACCCTTGTGCAGTGTTGTTGCCCAGAAAACTGGGCAAAACTGCCTCGGGTTTGATTATTTTTGAATGGGTAAATGGACTTTGTTTTATCTGGTTTTTGGCTAGAACATAGTTTAATATTCAAAAAGGCTTCCCTCCAATTTTCAAGTCAAATGGAGCTGGTTTTCAAATTCAAATGCCTTAGACAAGATGAACTGCCCATTAAAGAATGTTTCTTGCATGCCCAGCATATTGATTAGAGTTAGTTGAGGTAGTTTGGCTTGGTTGGTTACTTTTAATGCTTTTGTATTTATTGCTCAATATGGCAGCATGCCTTATTGTCTTTTTGATGTATTTAAAAGTATGAAAATTGTAATGAAAAATGTTGAGAAAGAAAATATTCAAAAACAGATTTTGAAAAACAACATTTTTGGCTCTCTTTCTCTCATCTACTACATTTTGGTTTCTTCTTCTTCCCAAAAGCTAACAACCTTCTCAAGAACCCTAAACCTCCATTAAAACCAGAAACAAAACCTAAACAAACCCAAAACAAAAAAACAAAATCAAGAACCAAGAACCAAGAACCAACAACAATCATTCTTGACTAACACCTTGAATGATTGTGCTCTAGGGTACAACAACATAAACCTACACCAAATTCCATCATGGTATCAGAGCATAGTGTAATTTCTTAGGACCTTGTGAGCTTTCAACCTAGACCATTTTATTTATGGGAGGATCCCCCACCTAAAGCCTTACAACCGAAACCAAAACCTCCCAAAAAGACTAGTTGAAACTCACCAAAACACCACCACCCGAGAGCTTGTTCTTGTGTCCATTTTTCAAAACTTTTCAAAAACCATTTTTTCAAATGGCCTCACAATCCTTTGCAACCCCAACACCACCTAAGTTTGAAGGCCAAAACTATTCCATTTGGAGTATAAAAATGAAAGCCTACCTTCAAGCCTTTGGTTTATGGGAAGTCATAGAAGAAGGTTATGTAGTGGAGGAGTTGAGAGCTAATGCAACCCAAGCACAAAGAAATGCACATGAGGCCGAAGTTGCCAAGGGGTTCAAGGCCCTCACTGTCTTGCACTCCTCCATGAGTGATTCCATTTTTACAAGGATAATGTCATGCATAAGTGCTAGAGAGGTTTGGATAAAGCTTCAAGAGGAGTTCCATGGAAATACTAGAACTCGGCAAATGCAAGTTTTAAACCTAAGAAGAGAGTTTGAGACCTTGAAGATGAAGGAGAATGAGCTTGTCAAGGATTTCATGGAAAGGATGCTCAAAGTGGTAAATCAAATTCGGGTCCTTGGTGAGCAATTGACCGATCAAAGGGTAGTAGAGAAAGTATTGGTGAGCTTACCCGAAAGGTTTGAAGCTAAGATTTCCTCCCTTGAAGAATATAGAAATCTTAGTGAAATAACCTTGAGTGAGCTCATCAATGCTCTTCAAGCAACCGAACAAAGGAGAGCCATTAGAAAGGAGGAGACCATAGAGAGTGCATTCTATGGTGGCCACGGCAACAAAAAGAAGAATAAAGGAAGGAAGAGCAACAACACCAACCAAACCGGTTTTACAACCAACAACAACACAAACAACAACAAAATTGGATGGAATCAACAACAACAACAACAAAGCCATCAAAACCGAGGAGGGCATCCACCTTGCCCTCATTGCAAAAAGCTTGGACATCCACCATCCAAGTGTTTTTGGAGGCCGGATGCATCTTGTGAAAGATGTGGAGGAAAAGGCCACATTGCCAAAGTATGCAAGCAAAGGAGACAACAAGCCAATGTGGTTAATGAAGAAACCGAGAACCTATTTGTGGCCACATGCCTTAAAGCCACAAGTAGTGGTCTCGGTTGGCTTGTGGATAGTGGTTGCTCACACCACATGAGTTTCCAAAAGGATGGTTTTATGGAGCTTGATCGAAACTACAAAACCAAAGTGAAGATTGGTAATGGCCGGTTCATGAAAGTAGAAGGCAAAGGAGATGTGTGCTTGAACACCAAGGAAGGTACCAAAATTATAAAAGATGTGCTATATGTTCCTAGTTTGTGTGAAAACTTGCTTAGTGTAGCACAATTGGTAGAAAGAGGCTTTGCTTTAAATTTTGCAAAAGATGGATGTATCATATATGATGCTTATGGTAATAAGCTGTTTAAGGTACCATTGAAGGACAAAAGCTATAGATTGGACCTAGTTAAGAATGAACAAGCCTTAAAAACCAAAGTGGAGTCCATTTCTCAACTTTGGCATAAAAGGCTTGGGCATTCTAGCTATGGTGCCATGAAAAACACCAATGCCATTGTGAAGGACATGACAAAGATTGAGGAGATGAAAAGCCTATGTGATGTATGCCAACTAGGGAAATCCACACGGCTTCCATTCCCTAAAGCCGGTTCATGGAGAGCTAAGGAGAAGCTTGAGCTAGTCCACTCGGATGTGTGTGGACCGATGAGTTTGTCATCAATTGGAGGATCTAAGTACTTCCTAACCTTCATTGATGACTACTCAAGGATGTGTTGGGTATATTTTCTAACAACCAAGTCACAAGTGCTTGAGAAGTTCATGGAATTGAAGAAGATGGTGGAAACCCAAAGCAATGCAAAGATGAAGTGCTTGAGAACCGACAATGGTGGAGAATATACAAGCTTGGCTATGGAGGATTTTTGCAAAGAAAATGGAATGGTGCATCAATTCACAATACCATACACACCACAACAAAATGGTTTTTGTGAGAGGAAAAATAGGACCTTGATGGAGATGGCAAGGTTCATGATACATGAGAAGAACATGCCAAAGAAGTTTTGGGCCGAAGCCATATACACGGCTAGCTACATCCAAAACCGAGCATACACCAAAGCCAATGAGTCCAAGACACCCTATGAGATATGGTATGGAGAAAAACCATCTTTGGACAACATAAAAATCTTTGGAAGTGTTTGTTTTCTTCATGTTCATCCACACATGAGAGACATGCTTGACAAAAGGGCAAATGTGGGCATCTTGGTCGGCTTTAGTGAGGTTACCAAAGGTTTTAGGGTTTTCAACTTGGAAACCAAGAAACTTGTGGTAACAAGGGATGTGAGGATTGATGAAGATGCTGTTTGGGATTGGACAAAGGAGGCGCTTCTTGTCCATGAAGATAATGCTCGGTTGGATGATGGAGAAGAAGAAACCAATGACAATGACAATGAAGAAAATGAAGATGATGAGGAGGATGCACTTGAGACCATTGGAGCCGAATTGGAGATTGGAGATGGTGTTAGAGGAGAAAGGCCATTGCTTGAAATATATGAAAGGTGAAATGTTGCCTTGAGTGATCCTACCAATGCTCAAGAAGCTATGCAAAAGAAAGAGTGGATGGAGGCCATGCAAACCGAAATGGATATGATAGAAAAGAATGAAACTTGGTCTTTGGTTTCTAAACCTAAAAACAAGAAACCAATTGGTGTAAAGTGGATCTTTAGGACCAAGTTCAACCCGGATGGAACAATATGCAAGCACAAGGCAAGGCTTATGGCAAAAGGCTATGCACAACAAGCGGGTGTAGATTATGGAGAGACGTTTGCACCGGTTGCAAGAATGGAGACCATAAGGCTCATCCTATCCATCTCAGCCTCAATGTCATGGAAGGTGTACTACCTTGATGTAAAGTCGACTTTCTTGAATGGTGTGCTTCAAGAGGAGGTTTATGTCAAGCAACCCGAGGGCTTAATTGTTCAAGGACATGAGGACAAAGTCTACCATCTACACAAGGCACTTTACTTGTTAAAGCAAGCACCTAGGGCTTGGTATGGCAAGATTGATGGTTACTTGACCTACCAAGGCTTTAGGAGGAGTCCAAATGAGCCAACACTATACATAAGGAATGAAGAAGGCATGATTGTTATCTCACTCTATGTGGATAATTTGTTGGTCACGGGTGAAAATGAAAAGAATGTGGAAATTTTGAAAAATGAACTTGAAAAGGAGTTTGACATGTCAAGCCTTGGTGAAATGAATTACTTCCTTGGAGTGGAAGTGATGCAATGCTCTAGGGGTATTTTCATATCTCAAGAGAAATACATCAAAGATCTTTTGAAAAAGTTCAACCTTGATGAATGCAAGCCAATGTCAACACCAATGAGCCAAGGAGACAAATACAAGAAGGAGGATGGCACACCAAAGGTAAACCCGACCCTATATAGAAGCATGATAGGAAGTTTGCTCTATGTATGTTCATCAAGACCGGATATTATGCATGCCACATGTGTTTTGTCTAGATATATGCAAGCACCATCCCAAAACCATTTTGTAGGTGCCAAAAGAATTCTTAGATACTTAAAAGGAACACAAGACTTTGGAGTTTGGTATGATAGGCAAGATGTGATGAGATTAATGGCCTACTCGGATAGTTATTGGGCTGGATGCTTGGATGATATGAAAAGCACTTGGTAGTGGACCATTCTCATGGAATGCAAAGAAGCAAGCAACAACCGCTCAAAGCACCGCCAAAGCCGAGTACATCGCTTGCTCTTCATGTGCAAATCAATGCATTTGGCTTAGAAAATTATTGGAGGACCTTAGTTATCCTTAAGAAGGTTCAACCATCATCAAATGTGTTAACACTTCAGCCATATCAATAGCCAAGAACCCCGTTCAACATGGAAGGACAAAACACATACCGGTGAAGTATCACTCTTTGAGGGAGTTTGAAGAAAATGGAGAAGTAAGCTTGGAATATATCAAGACCGAAGATAACCTTGCAGATTTCTTCACCAAGCCACTTCCAAAAGCAAGATTTGAGACCTTGAGGAAGCTTCTAAATATTTCAAGCAAGAACACCAAGGAGGAGTGTTGAAATGTCGTGATCTTGCCACAATGTGCAAGGTAGTTCGGTTACACTTGCACTCTTTGTTTTGCAACATCAAAGACCAAACATTTTTTTATGTTTATGCATTTTATTTTATCTTGTAATGTTTAAGAACAATATCCTTTTTGTAATGCCCTAAGCTCATTATCTAGCTTAAGGCCTTTTTTGTCTAGTTGCTGGAATTGTATTTCCAGCAACATAAGTCCACTTCCTTGGATGCCGTTTGAAGTAGGTTTGGGATTTGGACCTGAATTTTGGATACGATAAACTAGATATGCAGAGGAAGAAGCAGAAAAATGAATGGCCCAATTTGGAGCTGGGAAGGCTGAGTTAAGCCCAAAACAATCTGACCCTTGTGCAGTGTTGTTGCCCAGAAAACTGGGCAAAACTGCCTCGGGTTTGATTATTTTTGAATGGGTAAATGGACTTTGTTTTATCTGGTTTTTGGCTAGAACATAGTTTAATTTTCAAAAAGGCTTCCCTCCAATTTTCAAGTCAAATGGAGCTGGTTTTCAAATTCAAATGCCTTAGACAAGATGAACTGCCCATTAAAGAAGGTTTCTTGCATGTCCAGCACATTGATTAGAGTTAGTTGAGGTAGTTTGGCTTGGTTGGTTACTTTTAATGCTTTTGTATTTATTGCTCAATCCAGCATGCCTTATTGTCTTTTTGATGTATTTAAAAGTATGAAAATTGTAATGAAAAACGTTGAGAAAGAAAATATTCAAAAACAGAGTTTGAAAAACAACATTTTTGGCTCTCTTTCTCTCATCTACTACATTTTGGTTTCTTCTTCTTCCCAAAAGCTAACAACCTTCTCAAGAACCCTAAACCTCCATTAAAACCAGAAACAAAACCTAAACAAACCCAAAAAAAAAAACAAAATCAAGAACCAAGAACCAAGAACCAACAACAATCATTCTTGACTAACACCTTGAATGATTGTGCTCTAGGGTACAACAACATAAACCTACACCAAATTCCATCACTCTTGTGATTGGCCTGGTCTTCATCTGTGTCGGGTTAGCACCCTAGCGGGTTATCGGTTGAGCGGGCTTGGGCGGAATCACATTATTCCCCTCCTCTTGAAAAGGATTTGTCCTCAAGTCTAAATCATCAACTGAAACAAAAGGAGATAAATTAGCAACATTAAATGTGACACTAACACTACACTCACCTATTAAATCAAGTTTGTAGGTATTCTCATTGATCCTTTCCAAAACTTGAAAATATCCATCTCCTCGCGGCATAAGCTTGGGCTTTCTTTGTTCGGGAATCCTCTCCTTCCTTGGTTGAAACTAAAACCAATCTCCTGGGTCAAATACCATCACAAAAAATACTAGAAATACAAGTTCATCAAACTTTTTAATATTAGCAAATAATCTTTCCCAAATTTTCAAATTTCCACTAAGTAAAGCTTTTAACAATGAAGATAAATTTCTATGCAACAAAAACATCTTTAAATAAGTATCTTTAAAATTCACGACCAGCAATGATTTCTTACTCAAAATTACTTTATTAGCTTCACCAAAATTAAGATAAAAATTTTACTTTTCCTTTCTTTCCTTTCTTTTCCTTTCTCACTCATGGGTTCATTGAATTTTGCATCACTCTCGGCTTTTGCTCCAATTTTCTTACTATCGGATTTGTTTAAAATTTTCCAATCAACTTGGGTTTTAGAGGACTTACCTTGGACAGCAAGCTCACCTTTCCCCTCTTGAATGGATGGCGGAACCTTTGGTACCATACTATCCTTCTCTTTGAGCCTTTCGGCTTCCCTCCTTTGTTGCATTTGCAGTTGATCTCTAAAAACCTCCTTCGGGGTCAATGGCTCCAGCTGGACCTTCTTACCTTTAAATCTAAAAACTATACAACTCTCTCGACCATAATGAGTAGCATCTTTATCAAATTGCCATGGTCTACCTAATAGAATATGTCCGGCATGCATAGGCACAACATCACACAAAACAACATCCACATATTTATCTATGCTAAATTTTACCTTGGCTTGTTTATTTACTTTCATTTCACCACTGTCATTAAGCCATTTTAATCTATATGGTTCTAGATGTTTAATAGTTGTTAAGCCTAATTTATCAACCACAATGTTACTAATTACATTTGTACAACTCCCAATTGATAATCATATTACAAATTTTACCTTGGATTTCACATCGGGTGTGGAAGATGTTTTCTCTTTGAACATGGTCCTCATCCTTGTATACAGCAAGTACTCTTCTAGAAACCAAGTTTAATTCGGCATTGGATGCATTCAAAGTTTCGGCCTCATCCTCTAAGTCCTCCTCCTCTTGCTCGGCTTCATATTCACTTTCCTCACTTTCCGATTCTAGCTCACCATTGCCTTTCAACACCATGATCCTTCTATTCGGGCATTGGCTAGTGATGTGTCCTTGTCCCTGACACTTAAAACAAATAATTTCTCTAGATCTTGAAGGTTTAGGATCAGATTTTACCTCATGTTTAGGTGCTTGGATATATTCGGCTTTGGACTCCCTTTTTGGCCGAATGGAGCTTTCATCACCTAGTTTTGGTTTTCGTCCTGCTTCAAAGATGGGATTGCTTCTCCAAGCACTTGGATTTGATCTTCCACTATTAGAAACTCCTCCAAACCATGAGCCTACACCCCTCCTCTTGAATTTATGCTCTAATTTAATAGCCACATGTAACATCTCTTCCAATTCTACATATTGTTGCAATTCTAATTGGTTAGCTATCTCACGATTCAAACCACCGAGGAATCTTGCCATGGTTGCTTCTCTATCCTCATTCATGTTTAATCTCATCATAAGCATAAGCATCTCCATCTCCTTGTAATAATCCTCCATGGACATACTTCCTTGAGATAAGGATGAAGCCTTTGATGCAGCAACCTATGATAATGTGATGGTACGAACCGCTTCCTCATGGCTCCTTTCATTTGTCGCTATGTTGTGATCAAGTCATCGCCAACTCTCCTCCGGGTGCCTTGCTCATTTGTCCACCATTGGAGTGCATAATGGCCAAACTCTATTGCTGCCAACGTCACCTTCTTACCCTCCGAATAATTATGGCAGTCGAATATCATCTTCATCTTTTCTTCCCACTCCAAATATGCCTCGGGATCACTTTTTCCCATGAATGGTGGGATGTTGATGTTGATATTGCTAAGATTGTCATCTGTTTCTTCCCTCCTATACCTTCCACCGCCAGCTCTCTCTTGGATAGCAAAGGTTTCGTCCATGCCTTCCTCAAAGTCTCCACTGAAATTCTCCTCCTCAAATTCCTCTCTCGGTCTCTCACAGCCTACTCATCCTCGACCTTGACCTTCATGGAAATCTTGCCTGTTTCTTGTGTTAAGAAATCCTTAGGAAACTTCTAGCCTTCCCATCCTTTGATTCATGTGCTCAACTTGAGAACTCACCCGCTGTAATTGTTCCAAAACAGCTTTCAATTCCGTTTACTCACCACTCCCGGTGGCTCGTGGATCACCATGAAATCCTATGGACTCTTCTTCATTAATTCTCAGTGGTGTGTCTCCCCTTCTTATTCTAGAATCTGCCACGTTAGTAAAATACTGCAAAAATAAAATAAATCCTCACAATATTCACTCCCTCACGTGTTCACTCAAACAAGGTCTCGACACTCGTGTTTGCACATTAGTTTTGGCTATTACCCTCTTTTAAGCTCACACATTCTTGCCTTTTTCCACTCAATGAATTATCTCAAAGTTCTAATTAAAACACCCATAAAACAGCAATTAGATTACAAGTATGTTTTAATTAAACTTATCAATAAAACAGTAGGTAAAGGTAGGCAATACCGAAAGAATTCAACAAAACCTAGTTTCGGCTTTTCTAGGCAAAATAAAGCAAATTAATGGGAAAACTTTGGAATTTTGAATAACTGGACCAGATGGTAATAGATTATGAGTTCAAGAATAAAATTCTAGAAAAAGAAATTCAAATACGAACAAGAATCAAAGAACAATGATGAAAGACAACCAACAAACTAGGAAACAAAAAATATGGTAAAACTAGGAAATCCTAATTCAACTAGGAATGAATTTTTTTTTTTTTTTTTAAAGATGCAGAACGTGTATGGGATGGATGCAACCTTAACATAATGCTAAAATTGCAAAATAACACAAAAACAAATAAAGCAAATAAAGATAGATCAAACCTGAACAAAACTAGGCTTTGATACCAAACAATACGAACCTAGGACGATCTGCTCCTAAACCCGTATTATATTAGCCCGGATCATAATTACGTTCAAGTTCTAAATAGTTTACCTCAACCCCTACCGGCCTGTGGTTAGAAACCTTGGTATATGATGGAGACACCACAATAGGTGATGGAAGGCCTATTGATAAGTCAAACTAAAACACTCATTCACTAATAGTGTTTTAGGTGTTCAAAAGAACAAAGAGAATTCAATCTCACAAATAATTTTCTGTATAAAATTCAAGCTTCCTCTTTATTGAAAAATAAGCCTTTAAATAGACTACAAAGCCACGAAATAAAACCCTAAAAACAAAAGGAAAACCGGCCATACAAAGTAGTTTCCTATGGTGGCCGAAATTCTCACTCCTTTCCTAATCTAATTTGGATTAATTAATTCCTTTATTTTGAATTAGGAGTTAATTAATTTACAATGAAAATAACAAAATAATAAAATAATAACTTTCCTAAACTTATTGTTCCAGAAAATAAATAAATAAAAACTAAAAGTAATGGTAATTTCCTAAAACAAAAAGTCGAATCAAATTAGGAAACTATAATACTAGCTTTTTGACTAAGTTGACTTTGACCAATCTTTGACCAAATTGAGCTCCAAATCAGCTTCAATATGTTTTGTAGGATGACAAATAAGCTGAATATGAAGTCCCACACGTTGCCCATGCTTGGAAGAGGAAGACAAAGCCAACTCAGCAAAATACAATAAATCCAGCACAAAATATAGTAAAAAACAGGCCAAATTTGAAGCTGTCCGTAGAGCCCCTTTTTGAATGCCTTTGAAGTTGCCTTGACTTGATTCCATATCCTATTATACATATGTATTGAATCCATAAAGAGTTTGAAATATTTCATGCTGCTCGATGTCCATATTTGCACCAAAATCACTACCCGGGTCCGTATCAGCTTCCACCACTTGGATGCTTATAATGGGCTTTGTATCTTCAAGTATGGATAAGCTCTATTGAGAATTGATTACCCCCTGTATAAATGCTCCTAGGTTGTCCTTAAATCTCTTAATTTGAGCTCTTGTGATTGGCCTGGTCTTCATCTATGTCGGGTCAGCACCTCAGTGGGTTATCGGTTGAGCGGGCTCGAACGGAATCACATCAGGTTCCCACTACGGGCACTCCATCTAACACTCACCATCTACTCGAGCATTAGCTCCTCGACAACAAGAGTAGAAATTAATCTCAGTAAAGGCCTCCTAACTCCTCCATGAAGCACCACTTCAGGTAGGCCGAAACACTTAACCACTTCTTCGTTATGGTAGCGATCCACAACATAAGAGTTGCAGCTACCCAATTCATATCTAGAATTGCTTAAAGCCCAAAAGATCCAACTTAATCAAGTCTTCTTCCTTCACCTAATCTTCGGTAAGGAAGAGGCAATCCTTGACCACCTAAGTAGGTGATATGGATTCCCTTTGAGGATTAAGGATTGATGACTTCTAGTTGGCACCTTCGAAGATTAGAGTTATTTATACTCGGGTAACAAATTTGCTTCGAGACAAGGAAATAACGCTTTGAGACTGATAAAATGAGAGTTTATATGCGGATGGGATGTGCAACAATGCACAGTCCTTTAAGAATATTAGAGTCTAGAGCTCTGATACTAACTGTCAGGACCCGTCCAAAAATTCCTCACCGAAACTCTAGACAAGCCCTAATCCCAGGAAAACACCACTGAATCTCCCAACGAAAAATCCTGTAGCATCCCCCCTAAGGGTAGGACTTACAGCAAAATTTGCTGTACCAAAAATACACTTCTATATACACCACCTTATTCCTTCCACCTTACTATAAAGTATTACCACAAATCTCAGTACTTCAATAATTAACAGGGAACCAGTGCATAATTAAATAGATAATGTCCAAATAGTATACAGAGCATTATCAGTACAATTGAATATGAAATTTAATACAATACAAGATAAAAAAAAATAATACAAGATAGAAAGGAAAGGAAAAGCCTCTTGGACTTTCGGCAATGAACCAAGACGTCGAGCTCACCCCCGGACGATCAACGTTGACTAACCTAGGCCTAAGGGAACGAAATTTAAAAATGTGAGATGCTAATCATCTCAGTGAATGACTCAATATACTAATTAGAGAAATAAATAATAATAATATAACAATAATAAAAACTTGATGAATCAATAATAAATAAGTAATTAATTATTAAATATTTGAAAATAATATTTTCTCTCAATACAATTCACTCAGTTTGAAATGTTCCATTTTTAAAATGTTTAACAAAACCCGATATTTTATGCCCCAAGATTCAAAAAATAATTAGTAAAATAAATTTCAAATAAAATACAAGAATTTAAGGATCCAAAATTATAATGGAAATAAAATATCTTTAGATAAAATAAAATAAAATCATAAATAAACTTGTCTTGAAGAAATTTGGGATAAAAACAAAAATAACCTCAATATATAAATTATAAAATTTATTAATTAAATCAATGAAATAATCAAAGAAACATTTTAAATCAATTTAAACATATATTTAAAATAAACGATAAAAATATAATAGAATTTATCTTAAAATACCAAATTGATTTAAATGATAAAATCAAGGAAAATACCTTTTTAAAACAGTATTGAGAATAGGTAATAAAATCACGATAATATTTTCATAAAGTTTGTATAAGACTTTTAAATTTAAATAAATAATAAAAATATTATTAAATACATTTAATTTAAAATCATGTCATGAAAACAATTTGATGCACCAACTATATACCAGTGGCACTAACAATACCCAGCGTCCCAGGTATCGCCGGATAGGAGGTTAAAGAGAGAAACCGGTATACGGTCGCATGGTGTCCCACTGCGCCGCTGCAAACAGGCGTTCCAGCCATGGAGGGACGGCCTACCCTCGTCCGGTAGCAACCACATGACAATCCCATAAATCACTTGTGTGCTACTTACATTCACTTGTGCACTAATCACATCCACCTACGCGTTAATCATATCCATGTATACAGAACATCAGTATGTGTATGGTGCATCTAAAAATCATAAAATTCATACATTTTCAAAATCTTGAAAATTTCATAAGTACCATCGAGTTTATTTCATCCAATTAAACCCGAAAATTTTCCACAATTCCTTTATAAATCATCGTCATAAATCCATCGCATAAATTCTATCAAATTTAAATCCATCAATGAAATTAACAATAATTTAAAACAAATATTCCTTCAATTCCTCAAAATTCAAAATATAATTAAATCACATAATAAATATAACAATTATTAAAGAAAATTGAAATCACAATTTCTTTTAATTCCCAAATATATTTTCGGCACCCAAACATTATTAAAATAACATAAATTGGCAATATAATTTAGATGAAAATTCTCTTAATATCAAATACATAAAACATATTTTTCAAATATCTAATTATAAAATATTCCAACAAAAAAATTCAATAATTATTAAATTAAACCTCAAATTCAAGAAAATTCTTAAAATCCAAAATATTTATAATACAAAATAATTTAATTTCCTTCAATTTTGGCTTAAAATTTCAATTATAATTTACTAAACAATTAACACATGAAGTATTACATTTTCAAATAATCAATTATCACAAAATACATATAATTAAACACTCAAATTTAGGTTTGAAGGTGGGCCACTCGCCTCGAGCATGCAATCCAACCAAAATCCTCCATAGGATCAATTCTATGACTCACACGTGCTTCGATCTTCGTTGAACTCAACTCGACCGGAAGTGGCCGAAAAGTAGATGGAAGGTTTCGATCGAACTTCCCCCTCTTCTATCCCACAAACGGCTCAGAATTTGGGCAAATGGAGGTTATTTTTGGAACCAGGGGGTTGAAATCTAGGGGGAAGGACCGGTCTCACAGCCAAGAACCACCAAAAAATGGCTGACTGGAGAGTCGTCGACCGCCGACTTTGGGGCACCGATCCCGATGCGTCTGCTAGCCATTCAACCAGAAACGTGGCCGCCGAAGTCGCCCAGCCATGGGCTGTCATATTGGCCAGCACGTGCCTGATTTTGATGGCTGGAGAAAATAGAAACGGGAAGGCCCGAGAGGGAGAGGGAGAAAGAGAGAGAGGGAAGAGAGAGAGAGAAAGAGGGAAAGGGAAGGGATGATGAATAGTGTTCCCCTTTCCCCCTTTTCTTCTTCATGTGCCCGAAAGAAAAAAATAAAGCAAAAAGAAAAAAAAAAGAAAAGGAAAAGAAATTAATAAAATATTATAAAATAATAATAAAATAATGATGTATTAAAAAACTTTGCAGATCCATAATTTTTAAACCACACATCCATTTCGAGCATGCCATTAGTCTATGAAGTCGTATCAATGAATACTTCACAACCATACATTAGTCAAAGCTCAACTTTGCACGAACAAAAAGTCAACTTCGGCACCCCTTGGACAGTTCGAACCTCAATTCATTTTACTCATAACTTTCAAACTACAGCTTCGTTTTTGATGTGCTACTAGTCTATGGATTCAGATCGATGCATACTTTGCAACGGTATCCCAGTCAAAGAGAAATTCCATCCAGA